>NC_137825.1:48266145-48571145 GCF_963921795.1 Nannobrachium achirus
TCCCAGCAATTTTGTTTAACCCATTTAGGCCTAGAATTATTGAATGCTTTAACCAGTGAAAATAGCAGATATACAAGCTCACAGGTGCCGCGCTGCGAGCTTGTAGATCTGCTATTTTTGAAAAAAGTTGTGAAAATGTGTGCAAATCTTTGAATATATGTATTTTCAAAGCAAACGCTTGTAACTCAAATTTTGCTTCTGGGGGGTCCCTGGAACTAAATATTTTGAGATGGGGGTCCGTGGCCAAATACATATCATTTTGGGGGTCCTTCACATGAAAAGGTTTGAGAACCACTGACATAGTAGTCTCTCAAGAACAGACTAACTGAGCTCCAGTTAAGTGAAAAGGACCTTTTCTTTGACGATGGCTGGCCACATTGCAGACATAGAAACATGTTTTTTTTTTCAAAACATCTTAGAAGGATTCAAAAGACACTTAGAGAATCGGGTCAAAATTCAAATTGTCACGATTAAAAAAAAATAGCAGATCTACAAGCTCGCAGCGCTTGTATATCTGCTATTTTTCAATAGTTAAAGCATAAAATAATGATACACAAAATGTGTACCCGTTCTAAATGGGTTTAATATAGCATCAAAATCGGTTTCACACCCTACAGTGTATACAAGCGCAAGCTCACAATGTGTTCTTTTGACTAAGAGGGCAAATATAGTGGGGAAATGGTTTATTTCCAGAAAATAACACCTTGCATTCCAGTTAACCTGATTTTCTGCCAACTGCCAGGTGCAAAGGACCCCAAGCAATTCTGTTAATATACCGAGGCATCAACATCTGTTTTCCCACCATTTCGCATCGACTATACATTTGAAAATAGCTACGCAAAGTAAATATTTTTCAGATAATGGTTAGGTTAATGATGATAAAGCCTAGCATGTAGGATGTTTAAATGAGTTAGTCACAAAATAAATGGGCTTTTTGCGACCGTAATATCAAAACCTCCACAAACTGTGAGTCAGTCAGTCTGTCCGTCTGTCTGTCACACCTCACACGTCACACTATTGCCCTGCTCATATCTCCGCAACCGTTGCCCCGATCCATGCCAAATTTTGCACACACGCTCCTTGGCTGCCAAACTACAACCTCCCCCGGAGCTCCAGGGACCCCCAGGTCCCTGGGGGACCCCCAGATGTAAAAAATGACCAAATGTGCAAAAATGACCAAATGACCACCCCAACGGGCCTGCTCACGGGGAATTCCCGGGGACCACCGACTCCTGGTGCTCCAGAACGGATGCAAAAGTGGTGGCGCCCCCAGTGGAGGACCCCCTCCACTGCAGCTCACATAAAATGCCGTAACTCGGGCTAGGAGGGTCCAGGAGAGCCGGGGCCGGTACCTATTCGTCCGCCAAGGCAACGCGGACACCCCACCCCTCATTTCTCACATGGCCCTCTTCTAGCGCCACCATGAGGCCGATTTTTAAAACACATTTTTGGACACTGCTCCTACAGTTTTTGCCCTAAAATCACGCAAATCGCTACACAGTATGTCTACACTCATCCCGTCACCATGAATCTGTCCCATATAGCGCCACCTTCAGGACGATTTTTAAAAACACATTTTTGGACACTGCTCCTACAGATTTTGCCCTAAAATCACGAATATCACTACACAGCATGTCTACACTCATGTCATCAACATGGATCAGGAAGATTTTGGAAAAACATATTTTTGCCCTATTTGTGGAGATAAGCGACCGTAGGTCGCTTATCTCCCGATTAGGGAGTCTTACTGGTATGGAACACTTTTATTTGGTGACGTTTTAAGTACAATTCCTGTTTTTCTTTCACATGATATACACATGAAGAGTAATAATCGTAACTCCAATTAACAGTATTAATATACTAGAGGCCAAATATTGTGGAAAATAGCACAATGCATTCCAGTTAACCTGGTTTTCCGGCAAATGGCAGCTGCAAAGGACCCTCTGATAGTCTGATAATGACCATTTAAAACAACGTAGGGACATTTTCATATCATTTGGAGAAAGAAAACATGAACATTATCACAAAATAAAAACAAAAACGAGTGTATTTATATACTGTTTAAACTATATCTCCTTCTATGATATAATACTAATAATATAATATACAACTCCAAATTTCAGTGTGTAAGTCTGTCTTTGGCATAACTCGGAGAGCGTCCGACCAAGGCCAATCCGACCTGCCGGCTTGAGTGATTGGCCGGGCTTCGCGCAATGCTCCACATTCGTCCGGCATAGGAGACAGATGACCGCGGTACCGTCAGAGGGCACACGCCACACAGCATCAGGCTGTGCATACCGGTATTACACGAGTGAGGGTATAGCACACGATAAGACTTTTTTCCAGGAGACGCTTCATAGATTACAGACATACATTGAGAGAGACGATTTTGCGTATAAGCCCATAGCTAAACCTGACTCTATCCCACCCTATCTTCCAGAGGCTATGATGAAACTTTTTCCGCAATTTGTAAAAGGTGCATGGCAATAAATACATCAATGCATTAGCAATGGCAAGTATCAGTATACAAGAGGCTGATATACCTGGATAAGATATGACATAATAATCACCTGTCGACTTGACTGATAGACAGTGTGTCGCGAGACGTTTTTACCACATAGTCAATGTAAAAGAAAGCCTAAAGGGGGTTGTCTTAGTAATTTAAATAAATTCACAAAAGGTTTTGAAACTTAACTTCTGTCCATTATCGCACCCCTTCAAGAATACCAATTGGTATTTTATTTGATATCATTTTTTGTGTATGCTCCAGGCAGCAACACTTCCCCATGAAAGATGCCACGTTTGTCGCTTCAGGATAAGTCCGGTGCAATAGGGCAGGGGTTTTCAAAGTGGGTGACGGGGCACCCTGGGGTGCCGCGAGATCATCTGATAATATTTGGAATTTATTTGGACACTTGAAAAAATATTTAGTATAATTTTAAACTTGAAGTACAAAGTTATTTTCAGTCAGTTCTAACCAAAATGGCTATTATCTCAACGTTTTCCTCGCAACATAATCACTAAAATATCATTACTGTCAGGCAGAAACCTCTGTCGCACAAAACTAGTGAAAACAGCCAATCTACAAGCACACAACGCCTCGCGATGCGAGGCGTTGTGTGCTTGTAGATCTGCTGTTTTCACTAGTTTAGTACATTGTATAGATGATAAATACAAAACAAACGGTTTTGGACATACAAGGTTTCCACCCGACAACGACGATATGCTATAAATATAAGGTGCTGGGAGTGAAAATTATAATGTAGGGGTGCCTCGGATTAAAACAATATTTATGGGGTGCCCTGAGACAAAAAAGTTTGGGAACCCCTGCAATAGGGCAAGTGGAAGCTGATGTTCTGTTTTGCAGAGTATCAGCCCTGGTGTCAACCCTGGTACCGTTTCCAAATTTAGGACCAAGTTCTGTGAGATCAGTGAAGTCAAAAGCAGACTGCACAGTGGCCGTCCCAGGAAGACAACCCCCCCCAAGAAGACCTCACTCTTGCTTCACTGAGGAACCATAGGTTTTCTTCCAGAGATTTACAGGCAATATTTGCACAACAGTACCACACACAGATGTCAAAGTTACAAGACCCATGCTCCGCTGCCAGCAGGGCATACGAGCTCCCCCCGCTCCGTCGCTCAATCTGATTTGTGCCTCTCGCTCCCTCCGCTCAGTTTGTCGATCACAGCCAAAACAGAAAAAATAAATAAAAGTAGGCCTATTTTGCTGCGTGTCTCTCCTTTGCCTCAAGCGTTCCCAATCCCAACACAAAGGGCCTACTGCCTATATAAGGTAACATGAGCCACGCGCCTCGGCTCAATGGACAGCTATCCTATGTTACAAAAGACGCAAAGTTTCCTTTTTTGGTGATAAAACTTAACTGACAGGACACAAGGTATTTATAAACATTTTGTGTGGATGACAGAAAAATCTTGACCAATACAAGGAAGGAAGGACGACGGACATGCACTGCACATTCTTTGACTGCTGTGTGCTCTCACTCTCAGCAGTGCCGGGTGCACTGCCTGTGCGAGGTTCATGTTATGTGGCGTGCGGCCCCAACAGGGTCGGCTTGGAGCGGAGGAAAATCCTAGCTCCACCGCCGCTCAGACCCATTTTAAATCTCGCTCGCTCACGCTCAACTAAAAAAAGCACCGCTCCGCTCCCCGCGCCGCTCACGCTCCACACCGCTCGTCTGCCCTGGCTGTCAGTCACACACCTGTGACTGGCACATGCTAGGTCGCTCAAAATGAGAATGATTATCAACAAAAGTGGAGGTACCGGTATGTTTCTGAACTTTGAGGAGTTTATACTGTACATACATACATAGATGCACGCATGCATACATACATACATACATACATACATACATACATACATACATACAGTACATACATAAGTAGATAGACAGACAGATAGAGTTGCATACAGTTCCAACACATTTAGAATCACACCACACTTGCACTCTCCCTTGCCCAAATCATCTGTGCATGCCTCATCCTCCTCCTAGTCGTGCAAACTGATCTGTGAAGTAACATGGGCCTGTCACTGTGATAAGCAACTACTGTACCTGCCTAACTTATGCAAACATGTATAAGAAACAGATGTATCTTTCATGTTTTAATTTTCTCCGCCTGTGCATTTGTTTTATGTTTGTCTCTCTCTGTGTGTGTGTGTGTGTGTGTGTGTGTGCGTGCGTGCGTGCGTGCGTGCGTGCGTGCGTGCGTGCGTGCGTGCGTGCGTGCGTGCGTGCGTGCGTGCGTGTGCGTGCGTGCGTGCGTGTGCGTGCGTGCGTGCGTGTGTACATGGACTTGTGACTGTGTTGCTGGGCCCTGCGGGTGACTGCTAAGTTTTAAGGAGACATGACTGCATGCCCCAACAGAGAGGCAGCGTAGACGGGATGCAGATTATGACTTATCAGTCATACACTGACTTCCAACTTTAAAAGAGATTTACTGTTTCAGTGCAGTGACATTTAGCATCACATGATCTACCTTCTACATTTCCATTTTCCACAGGCAATGAGACACATGGAATGGGGACTACTAATGCACACATCTGGACACCTCTCTTGGGCCATTTGTTCTTTCTTCAGGCAGCTTTATAGTGAGAGGGCTCGATGTAAAGGGGGTCTATAGGACATGAGGGTTAAGGGCTTTGCACACAGGCCTGTTGCGTTTTTTTTTCTTTTTGCTGCATGATTAAAACGTATTGGATTTGGTGTGCAATTCTGTGCTGAATCCTCACTGCGGATCCAAAAAGGAGTCAATGAGTTTTTACCACATGCGAAAAGATGCACGAATTGAACTTGGTTCGTTCTGGAAGAAAACACACAGCCGCAGCCACTTGCCGCACGGCAAATTCGGAGGAGGTGTGCATGAGGTCATAGCGAATTATTGCTGTAACAGTGTCAGTGTCAAAATGGTGGGACGATAAGGTGTTTTACTCATAGACTGTAAAAAACTGTAGCTTTTAGTCGCCATCATGGTAAGGAATGCTATTGGCTGCTAAAGGTCACGTGCAACCGCAGGGATACATGGGACATCGTCTTGAGCTTGCCGAAAATAAAGCACACAAAGAAGAATCATCACAAGCCTATGACTACAAGCCCCTCCTAGAGCATACCCTGCTTTAACATCAATAACATAAATTGGATATTTTCACAAAACACATATCATGGTGATTGAAACAAGGCTTTAAACTAGCGACAGGAACCATAAAGTATTTATGACAATGTTTATTAAGGTAAGAAAATCAAATGTAAAAGATCGGGGGAAATGCATTGAATCCTATGGAGAGCATGTTTGCTTTTGGTACCAGAACAGCGCAACTATAGTGGCCAATCTTAGGAACTTTTAGTTCCGCGTTTGCGTCGTTTTAAATCCGGACAACTGGCCCCCTGGTTTTACTGTGGGCAGGGACGTGCTGGGCCCCTGATTCAGCCCGGGAAAAAGAGTTGGAGAGGCCATCATTGTGCGCTATAGAGAGAGATCTCTCTCTATAGCGCTGCTGCTACTCAAAAGATTTGCCATTTCAGATCATGATAAGTGACAAGCCAGTGGGCCAATTACATGAGTTATATTTCGTCGTTGTCGGGTGGAAACCTTATATGTCCAAAACCGTTTGTTTTGTATTTATCATTTAAAAATGATTTAAACTAGTGAAAACAGCCGATCTACAAGCACACAACGCCTCGCATCGCGAGGCGTTGTGTGCTTGTAGATCTGCTGTTTTCACTACTTTTGTGCGACGGCCTTGTATGATGAAGCAGGGCTTTGCTTTGTGAAAAAATTTACAAATTTGAAACTTGGAGGTACAAGGTTTCTGCCCGACAGTGACGATTTACTTGGTTGGCCGCCCAGCCCCCAAATGGAACTAAGGCCGACATTTTGGACCGGCCGTGGAATGAACCGGCCGTTCAGGAGTTGTCCCGCTTTTCCTAATGGCCAGCACGTCCCTGACTGTGGGCTCAGCATTGTGGGACAGATAATGACTCATGTCCAGCTGGATGCAATATTTATGCACGCTGTTGACGGAACGTAGCGAACGATTTCCCCTGCACAAGGTTGGAGGGAGAAACCCTCCGACTCAGCAGAGAAGAGCACTCAACACTCACGTCCTGCTCATTACTCTCAGCACTCATTGCCCTGGCTGACGGTGTGTGTGTGTGTGTGTGTGTGTGTGTGTGTGTGTGTGTGTGTGTGTGTGTGTGTGTGTGTGTGTGACATCATGTATTGCTGGGGGAAAAGGAAGCCCCCCCCCGCCCCCAAACTTGTGTCCTTTCCTATCCCATCCTGGCCTTGCATGAGGTCATGGCTATGTAGAGTGACCGTGACCCTGTCGCGCACGCACGCACGCACGCACACACGCACACGCACACACACACACACACACACACACACACACACACACACACACACACACACACTTACAGTTAGTTGGGATGCCATGAACATACAAAGAGACAGGATGCTGATGTTGTATGCGTGTGTCTTTACACACAACATGCACATTGAACATTAGACACAAGTTTATACCACTACAACATGGAACACACACAAAGCAGTGCGCCTTCATTTTGTACTGTTCTCTCTTAAACGCACATGCACGCACGTCGCACGCACACGCACACACACACACACACACACACACACACACACAAACACTATTCTCTGTTTTACTTTTCCTTCAACACAATTGTGTTGCTCATTCTGACTTTTTTTTTCCTGTCTATTGTGGAAGCTGGTCATTTCCACATGTGTGTAGGCCATAAAACAGCAAAGAGCCGGCTAAAAGCATCCCTTTCCTGACTAGCAGGGTCCCAATCTGTGTCATATAAACACAGGACACACCTTAACTTAACAGTTTCCACATAATACTACTGGCCTATTTAACTCCAATGCTGTTACAAGCTCATGTCAATTAGCGCTACATTGTAAAATCCAGTGTTCACTTAACTCGGACAGTGTAGGCTACAAATGGAACCAAATGGACATGTCCATTTGGTTCCATTTGTAGCTGCATTGTGACTCGTGAGAGTTCATATTCAGTCAGGAAAAAGTTGGTTTGTTTATTTATTACTAGTTTGTAACTTTGTATTTGTGTTGTTGTAGCAGTAGCCTCCAATTGATTATTTTGAGAAATGTTAAGATATAGGCTAGGCCTACTTATAATAGGCTACCTCTGTCTAAACACTCTACAGTCTACAGCATGTAGAAAAGAACATGATACGCATCAGAATCACTGTTATGCAGCATAATAACACCAACATGACAGCTAGACATATTGTGTCAAACGTTTTCGAGATGTCTGTGGCCAGAGATAAAAGTTCTAAAGCAGTGATGGAAAGTAACTAAGTACATTTACTTCAAGTATTGTACTTAAGGTGAGGTGTCTGTATATAGGCTATACTTTACTCCACTATATATCACCACAACTCAGAGACAAATACTCTACTTTGTATTTGAAAACTTAGTTACTAGGCTATAGTTACTTTGTAGGTTTCAATTCGTACTCAAAAAACATACATGAACCACTTCGAAAATAGCCGATAAAAGCTCATAATGAGTACTTGTAAATTGTTATATCAATCAATTGCCTGCGTTTGTACTTTTACTCAATTGAATTTTGAATTCAGGACTTCTACTTGTAACAGAGTATTTCCACATTGCAGTATTTTGATTACTTTCTTCCACCACTGTTGTGTAAAGCAGTGTTTCTCTAAGTCTAAATTGACCCATACAAGTCTGTAACTCTGACAGTGTACAAATGGAACCAAATGAACCCCTGTTCCATGTTGTACACTGTCAGAGTTAAGGGGAGACCTTGAAGTCTGAGAAACGCCGGTGTAAAGCAGAGTTGTACACTGACGCTTCCCTCTTTTGTGTGTCCAACGTGCCATGCGCTGGGTTTCCGTAGCATTGTCATGACAACAGTGTGTGCGGCGCACACAGACACAACTCAGCCCTCTGAAAACAATACACTCACCAGAAAGTTGACTTGAGTTGCAACTTCTCTCTCGTCTTTCTGGCACGCTTTTTTCAGGCTACCGTTTCAGCGTGGCCACGAAAACATGTCGTCTTGAGTTAGTTGGGAGCCATTGTGTTGGTATTATAATAATAATACCATTTATACCACCGGCGACTCAGAACAAGTGCACAAGTGGCGAGAGAAAAGATTCCGACGCGAGGAGGATGCGTCCATTCACATTCCTACCTTCTCAACAAAGAAGTCTTCCCCAGTATCCACAGCCCGTGCCGGGGAATGTCCCCGGGCCTTTCCCCCCACAGAGAGAGCGTGTATTATTCCTTCCAAACTGCGTGTAAAGCACGTGAAAGCCAGAGCGTGTGGTCGCTGTCTGGTCCTCTCTCTCTCCTCTGCTAGAGACGAAGTTTTCTTTGACTGCTTTAACGACGTCTGCTGCTGCCGCTCTCTAACTTTCTCCGCCCTGCTTTCCTCAATTCATTATTCTCTCTCTCTCTGTGTGCCCGCAGTACCATCTATCAAAGGATGCATTGCAGTGGCGTCACTGCGTCAGTTCAGAAAAAAGCTAAGGTATGGCAACATGACTGGTGTAGTCATGTTGCCATACCTTAACAACAGGCATGATACATTTATTTTAAGAATTACATTCTATTTTTCCCTTGCCTTGGGCTGGATATGGCAGCCTGGAATGGTTGTTCAAGTGCAGCTAAACTTGGCATGTTAGTAAACGTGCCACAATTAACAATAATGCATGGCACCTGTGGCAGCTGACCTGCGGAACCTGGGAATACATAGGCCTACCATCTTGTCAAATTGGGGAGAATTTTGCACTTGTGTAGTTATTTTACTGTAATTTAAGTTTAACAACATAATAACCAGAACAGATAGACAAAGAGACATTCGTGGATTTATATTTAAAAGTAACTTTTATTTTCCCCCTGGACCCAGGGTATGGCAGCTGCTTACCCTTGCCATACCCAATTGACGCCCCTGATGCATTGCCCCGCCTCACTGAAAACACACACACACAAAAACCTTGGTTACGGGTCGCAATGTAATCTAAAAGTTTTTTAAAAAGCCACAGCACTTTAAGTGTTTGTAAAAACACGTGTCCTTCCACCAGATTTGCTCCGTCAATTTGACAAGCCGACTCTCATCGTTTACAATTAGCCTAAATGGACATTAATGGGTTGTGTTCGCCCCATGCTCTCATTACTAAATTTGTCACAACTCTGCCGTCACATGGATTGATCCCCTGGGACCTCAGCTCGGTTCAAACAGACCCAGTGACACCGGCATTATGTGGAGATAATCCGACCTCAAAGATTTTGTTCACATGCATTGCAGTGTGGTTTTAAATATGCTGTGTAGTTTTCAAAAACAAGTGTAGCCCAGATTAAGTTGATATGCGTTATTAAATCAGGAGGACATAGGCCTAGTGGCCTGCACATATAGGCTAGGCCTATGTAGTCAGACAGACAGACAGACAGACAGACAGACAGACAGACAGACATATACAGACAGACAGACAGACAGACAGACAGACAGACAGACAGACAGACAGACAGACAAAATCTTAATTCAGGTGCCCTGTGCCCAGTCTTCCTAGTGCCCAGTTTTCCTGGTAGGCCTACTCTGTCTTTCTGCTTCAGTGGTGCCCAGATTTCCCTAGTAGCTAGGCTACTGCCCACTCTTCTCCACCCCAATTGCACGGTGCCCACCTTTCCTGGTACCCACTACCAACTCTTCCTATAGTGCCCAGCTCAGTCCTCCCAAATATGGTGTCCGACATGTCCCTATCTCTAGAGTAGACTGATTGATTGATTGATTGATTGAAGACTTTATTAGAAGTTTGCATAGGAAAAGGTACAGTTCATGACGGTACAGTTCACTGGTACAAGGTCTACTAAAAGGAGATCCATGAAAAGACTAAGCTTATTTTCACAGGAAACCATTTAAGTTTCTCATATAACATTGAATGACAGACGAATAGAACACAGTACTATGCAGTATATGTAAATAAAATAAAATGAAAGAACAAAAAAAAGGAAAACAGTAAGTCTAAACAAACAGAAAGTATATACAAAGAAGGGGCAGGGGAGCTAGGTTTTTTTTTTTTACCAGTTGCGAACGGCTGCTGCCTGTAAGTGTTTTTTCAGGGCAATTTTAAATGATGCTAGTGATCCACACTCCTTTATAGCCTTCGGTAAGACTTTCCACATTTTGGTGGTATAGCAGAAGAACGAGTTTGACACTTTGTTGGTTTTGACTCTGGGTTGAAAGTGATCTGTGGCGCTGCCTCTGGTGTTGTAATTATGGACATCCTTAACGTTTATAAAGTATTTTGACAGGTACTTGGGTATCATAGTGGTGTAGTGTATCTTGTACACCAGGCCCATTGCAAGTTGCTGTACTCTGTCATCTACTCTGAGCCACCCCACTTGATAGGTATTTTGTTATGGTTCATATCATCTTTTTATCAATACATATTGATGACCACCTGAAGTTTAAGGCACAGTGACTGTGTCATAAAATGTCATGTACAGTACACACACAAGGTCTCCGTCTGGTAGAAATCAGGCCTTATCAACTGCCTGGAGCCTGTACCTAAACAATGAGAATTGTTTTGGTATTCTAAGGCTCAGCCTGGGACATTTGGTGCCATCCAGCCACCAGCAAGGACATCTCTCCCCCCAGGAACCCTGTATATGGACTCTTTGTCTTGTGATTTGTGGACAAGAAACATATCCTATTATGAGTGCCTATCCCGAATTAGTTCGGGATATATTATCGCATCCCAGAGTGCCTATCCCGAACTAGTTCGGGATATAAAAAAAAAAAAAAAATTTGAAACATTTTTTTTTGATTTTTTTTTTTGGACCCCATCAAATCTAGTGAACATCATTTCAATCGCGATTTTGCATGTTCCACCCCCATACAACCCCATCTAACATACAGGGCAGCCATGTTTGTTTACATAACATGTAAAACATAATGGCGATTATCTCAAGAATGCCTGAACGGATTTCCAATCGGATTTTTTTGTTTGAAAGCTGTGAACAAACTGCACAAATCCACTCCAATGCAATCCAGGATTGCATTGGATTTTTTAGAGCTCATTCTTCTCTGTTTTTTTCCCATGCATGAGGTGTGCAAGGTTTAATCATGGCTAAGTTGACGAAAATAAGGCTTCTAAAATGCTTGGTAGCCAATAGCTAACTTCAAGCTAACTTCATCCTCTTCCTGTACATGCACAAAGGAAAGTGTTCAGGCAAGTCATGGCTGCAGGGCTTCTGCATATACCAGCATATCTCTATGGGATTTTCTATGGCCACTGGGCGCCCTCTAGTGGTGAAAGGGGTGGCACTAAATGAGTTAACTGTTGAAACGTCATCCATTGACTGATGAAATGACCATACTTATACTCATGTCAAAACATAATTTGTCAGAGAGAGCACGAACCATTGATTATTCTGTTGTACCTTTGTCTTGAATACTCTCTCTCCATAGTAAACATTCCATTCTCACTCTGATCACTCTCCTGTCTTATTTCTGTGTGATGGATTATTGTATCTCATATGGGAATAAGAAGGTGTTGTTGTTTAATAATAATATTTCAATCACCACTCTTAACTGGTGAGTAGCGGTGAGGTGAGTCTGATAGGGAAGGTTAAGCAGGACCCTAATTCGTTTATTTTGGGCTGTTTGGAGTTTAGTTTTTAGGGCTTGTGGGGCGTCACGATACCATACGTGGACTCCGTAGTCAAAGAGGGGCTGGATTATTGCACCAGCTATGGTCTTCAGTGTGTTGAAATTGACCATTGGGGCGATCCTCTGTAGGAAACGAGTTTGTTGGTTGATTTTATTTAATACTTTAGAAGTCATCTTTTCGCTGGAAACATTAGCTTCAAGGATACATCCTAAGTAAGAGATTTCGTTTTTTCGTGTTATGACCTTGTCACCCACTTTGATTGTGAAGTTATCAACTTTTTTGAGGTTATGATTTGATCCAAAGAGGATGAACTCAGTTTTTCCCAGGTGAATTGATAATTTGTTGTCGTTAAGCCATGTGCAGATCTTAGTTCAGAGTTAAAGGGATATTTCACTTTCAAAAAAACTTTTGGTCATTTTATTGTTTAATCAGGCTTTTATGAACACCCTGAACAGTTTTTAATTTGCTTAATTAAATATTTAGATATTTGATGTAAATGTTACCAGGCCCTCCTGCAGGACGCCTCCACATACACACCCATTGTAACTTCAAATTCCATTTTAACCATGATAGATTCATTAAAAACACCCGTTATTTTTTTCTGGTGACTCATAATACCCTCCTAATACGTGAGCAGGCCGTGTTTTTTCGATAACTTTTTTTATTTATTTTTAATAATATTTTATTGTATTTAATTTTTTCCATTTTCCAAAAGAATTATTAAAAATAAATGAAAAAGGTTATTGAAAAAACACGGCCTGCTCACGTATTAGGAGGGTATTATGAGTCACCATGGAGTTTGAAGTTACAATGGGTGTGTATGTGGAGAGGAACTCGGCCTGGAGGGATTTACATCAAATATCTAAATATTGAATCTAGCAAATTAAAAACTGTTCAGGGTGTTCATAAAAGCCTGATTAGACGATAAAATGACCAAAAGTTTTTTTGAAAGTGGAATATCCCTTTAAGTGTCTTTTCAACCTGCAAGTGGTCCTTGCCCGAGGACTCTAGTGCCCTAAGCCGGTAACAGGAAAGCTCGACCTCGAAACTCGTTTCCCAACGGGTCTGTGGCCTTAAACTAAATGTAGAATAGACCAAAATCAAATCTTTGCTTCTGGGGTCCCTGGAACAAAACATTTTGCGATGGTGGTCCGTGGCCAAATTCATATAATTCCTGGGGGTCCTTCACATGACAAAGTTTGACAAACACTGATGGCAACATAAGATTTTTTTTTCAGAATATTGTTATGATTTAGAAGACATTTGTAGAATGTGCCTATCATCTCAAAATATTTTGTTCCACGGATGGACCCCTATCGCAAACTACAGGAAAACTCGACCTAAAACAAACTCACACACACACACACACACACACACACACACACACACACACACACACACACACACACACACACACACACACACACACACACATATATATATATATATATATTACCAGATTATCCAGATGGGCACCCAAATGCATGGCCCTGGATGGGGACCCAAATGCATGGCCCTGGATGGGGAAACCACCAGAGTACATTTACTATAATCAAATTATTGTCTTAGGAATGCGATTAAAAAAATAAAAAAATAAAATATATATTAAAGAGAAAAAAAAAAAAAAAAAAAAAATATATATATATATATATATATATATATATATATATATATATATATATATATATATATATATATATATTATTGAACTCAAGTCTCCATGATGTGATTAATCAATAGGGGGAAAAAACATTTTGGGTGTGACTGTGAACTACTCCTTTAAATGTGTAAATGAGTAAAAGTGTTTTGTTTGTTTTGTTTTCTCTCTACGGTCATTTGTCTGGCCTTGTGGCTTATGAATCGGGATGCTGATGTGATGTGCGTGCTCTTTGTGTCATGATTATTTTGTATTCTTTGGGTTTTTGTTTTTTGTGGGGTTTTTTGTTTGTTTATTTTGTCTGAGCTTTGCTTTTGTTGTGTTGTGTGTGTTGTTTTGTATGTAAAAAAAGAAAAAGAAAATAAACATATTGTTTAAAAAAAAAAGTGTTTTGTTTTAGTTTTGTTTCTGCTCTCAGAAAAACAATGGGTCAATTTGACAGGGTGCCACTAGATGTCACTGTTGGTCTGTGAAGGGATTCTATAATTTGCTTGGCGAGGATTTCTCACATTCTTACTCAGGGAAAGGGAAATCTTTACTGCTTTTATTTCCTGCAATACAAGTTACCATAGAACTCGTCTCGATCTGTTCTTTGTTTTTAGTTTAATGTAGGCCAAAGCACTTATAAAAGAAGTGCTCTATGAATAAGGTATATTCATAGAGCAAGGTATATTATTATCATTATGATTATGATTAATATTATGTTTTATTTACAACTACTAGGCTAATAATACCCTACTACTCTACTATTCTATTTGATGGTGTCTTTTCCTATCCTGTTCGCTATGTAAAGCTCTCATCATTATATAGAACACTTTAATTACAGATGTGACTACATATTTTATTACTAAAATATTTAATTCCATTAATTTGGTAAAAGTTTATGGGACGATTAATTTTTCCATAATTATGTTCCTTTATTTGTATTTAATTACTTTTCCTTTCTTTCTAATCCCAGCAATCTGTCAAAAGGAGAGAGTGTTTTTTACTGGTGATTCAGTCCGAGTGTATGAAAGGGTGCGCTCGTTTTATTGTCCACGACATTGCAAGCGGCGCGAAGGCCAGCGGACCTTGGTCCTGCTCTTCGCCCCCGAGCGCCGCAGGCGCGAGTGGCCGCGAAGAGCGGGCCAGGGCCGCGCGGCCGGCGGAGCGCCGCGCGAGTTACGAAGCCGTGGTGAATGCAATCGTTATATTTATGCCCACGATAAACGCCCGCGCAGTCCGGTGCGCATTTCCGAACGCACCCTTTCCCCACACTCGGACTGAAACACCAGTAAAAAACACCATCCCCTGTCAAAAGATGACGATCTCTCCGGATATCCTCGTTGAAAATGTAGGCTTGCTTGAACGCGGGAAATGTAGTTTATTGACCAGCTATTCACGCATGGACGTTACGCACAGTCTTCCGCGTACGCCGCGCTGTGTTCACCTCACGCTGCGCATCTGGCGTACGTGCAGTTTTCTCTTTGCTCCTTGGAGAGTCCCCTTCCTGGGGTGTTTGAGGTAAACGTACCGAGAGATCGCATCGGTCTCGCCAGTGCTCGGTGTAGTGATAACAATGTTCAACATCATGTGCTTTTGAAATAAAAGCTTGGAACATGTACTGGAGTGCAACGCGGCCGTCGGGAACGGTAGCTGGCAGCTAACGCCTGCTGCCAAAGTACAGTTCGGTAAGAACTTGTCATTTTTGGACGATTGGGGAAAGTTAACGCGTTCCCGAATCACAAAAAAAGACCAATCTGCCTTCGACCAACAGAGTATTTTGAGGTAAGAATGTTACCGGTTGGACTTTAAAGAACTACGCGGCTTTCTGTCCATAGCGATCATTCTAGTGAAGAGATTGAATTAGACTGTCTTTGTTTACGATGTCCCCGGCGTCCTCGACTCCCGCTGTCTCCTGTCATCCAATGGGATTGTCCACTGTTCTAATCTGGATACATTGTTGCTCATTTCAGTGACAGCTGTTCCCAAGGAGAAACTTTGTTGCATCTTTCGTACAAATTGTTTTTTCCTCCCTACAAGCAGCTTCTTAGATGTTTTATCAGGGGTATGATGAAGGATTGCTTATTTAAGACTGGACTCACTGCTTAGAACAAAATAGAGTAGGTTCAAGATTAATATATTCTTTATGGTATTTCACTAAGGGAGATTATTGTTTTGCAGCCAGGTTTCAACATCAACACAATAAATCACAGAGCTATTGTATTTCGGAAATGGAAGAAGTTATTCCAAGTAGATAGACCGTTGTTGATACCTGTGGGGGAGATTCAGGTGTCATCATAGCACTGGCATCACCCAGTAGGCATGTGACACGAGACAGACAGACAGACAGACAGACAGACAGACAGACAGACAGACAGACAGACAGACAGACAGACAGCCTACGAGAAGATATACAGCTATGTTCTAGAATAAAAAAGTAAGACAAAGATATGTATAAGAGTCTGACTGCTGCACTTGCCCAGGTTCTATGTTCCCCACTTTCTTACCACCTAAACCTACCCCTAACCCTAACCATAACCATAACCTCACTAAAACTAATGCTGTGAGGTGGTGGGGAACATAGAGCGGGGAACATAGAACCTGGGGAACATATCGGACCCCAGCATAATGAACTAGTCGTAATGAGTATATATATATATATATATATATATATATATATTATATATATAGCATGCTTGTGTGCAAATGTACAAGGTAAGCATGTCAATAGTCCTTTAAGCCTGATTTATACCTATAGTTGCGTGCCAGAAAAAGCTGGCAGATTGTCCTTATAGTCTCTAGTTGAGACTAAGTTTACTGATTGAATTGTGAGTCTAGCTGGGTTGTGACTTTCTGAAATCAGTCTTTCATTTTTGACCCAATAAGATGGAGAGCAGATTCTCATCCCACCAAGCCACAAAGTTCCTCCCCTTCAAGAAGGCTAACAATAACCGAGTAGGCTATACAATGCACAAAATGTACATGTAGCTGGCAGCTGCATGATCTGAAGACAGGCAGAGTGTGAACTTGCAGCGTGCTTGTTTTGGGGCGGTTTGGTGGGCTTGTAATCGGATATGTGAAAGTGAGTCTACAGAACAACTGTCAAATGCACCATGAAATCAACTCATATCCTCTCACTTTACAGTGCAGTGTGCATTTTAACTGAGAGTGTCAAAGGGGTTAAATTGACACTGAGCATTTTACTGTGTACTCTCCACTTGGTAGGTAGATGGCAATGTAGTCTGGGATCACTTCACTTTTCGGGCTTGTAACCGGTCTGGAGCGGAAACCACAACACGTCATGTTGTAGTACTCAAAGACTACAATTTGGCCGGAACTATCCACCGGAAACAGTTTTAACCCAAAATAATTCCCCTGCGCTCAAGGACATACTTTTAGGGCCTACCTAATAAACTCCTTAATGCGGAGTAGTTTTGCTTTTGAAAAATTCGTTTGGTATATGCATCTTTTAGTCCAACTCTTTGCGACTGGAAAGACTAACTAGGCTACTCAAGCATTTTAATAGGGATTGGGGAAACAAACGGAGGGAACCAAATCAAAGCAGTGATGTTACTAGGTTTTCAATGTAATGGGTCCCGGGACCCACAGGTGGTCATTCAAATGGGTCCCAGAAAAGTTTTATGAGTCCTCAATACAATGTTTTCAAGCGCTGTGAGCTTGTAGATGGGCTATTTTCAAAATGTTTGCCTATTTCTTATATTTATTTTACAATTTGGCTAATGTTTGAACTTAGAACTACTAAAACTACTAAAACATGTGCCCCTAATGAATTCGGGCGCGCAAAATGGCGTTGGACGTCGGAGGAATCAAAACATTGACGTTTCTATCGCCTGTTTAAGACTTTCTACGTGGATTTTATTTGTGTTAACGTAGGGTAAAGTAGGATGCTTTCACCCATGAACAATGGTGGTGTCTGTGGAATTTTAAAGTTTTTCTTTTACCGCGACCCGGTAAATTATTTTAACATGGACTCCAATGGAGGCGCATCCCCGGGACCCCAGGACCATGACATGAATGAGTCCCTGGGTGACTTGAATGAGTTTTTGATGCGGGATGCGCACGTAATGACATCACTGTCAAAGTGTCGCCGCTTCTTCTAGTGGTTTCCGCGTTGGGCGGAAACCAAACGGCCTGTTGTGAACGAACACCAGGCAAGCCTGGTAGGCGAGGTTAATGGCAATGTAAGCTCCTCTCTCTCTCTCCACCCTTTCCCATCTCTTTCCCTTTCTCTCACGCTCCTTCTCCTTTCCCCTGACTGGGGCAGCTGGCACGTCTCTCTGGGCGAGGACTTGCAGAGAGGGGACAGGTGGTCTTAACAGGGGCAGGTGCAAAATGTAACAAAGGGTTACAGTCCTCTGGTTTCCATTGGCCAATGAGTTGTAGGATTTTTCTGATTACACGCCCTTATGTTGCATGCCAGCTGCTTAATATCTGTCCCATGACTTCTCTCTCTCTCTCTCTCTCTCTCTCTCTCTCTCTCTCTCCTTCTCTGATTCCTGTCTGCTTTTAGTATGCATTAGCCCACGGGTCAGCAACCTTTTTGCCATGTTTGTATTTTCTAGATAGTCATTGTGCCATTTCAACATACGTTTTAATGGATGGAGAAGAACGCCCGCACACTGTTTATATGCTCCAAAAAACTTATCAAGGCAAAAGTTTTTTGCCTGATGAAGACGTAAAGTCGAAACGTTGCAGTTGCCTATAATAAAAGTACGTTTTTTGGAGCATATAAACAGTGCGTGGGCGTTCTTCTCCATCCCTTATCTGATACTTTGATGTCCAACACCTGGCCTGAATATAGGCTTGAGATGTGCACACAAATCTTGTCTATGAACATACATTTTAATGTCATCCCATCAAACATTCTGACATATTTGGATTGGCAGGACATTGTTATAACGATCATTAGACTCATGCAGAGCAATAATACACCTATCTCCACTCCCTCCCCAGTCAAAGTACTGAGTTTTAATGAATGTAGAATTATGTCCAGGATGTAATTTGCTGTAAATTAGGTGCCCACCTAATACCCCATGCATTAGCCTAATCGTAGTCATTTACTGTATGACTTATGACACAGACAACTGTGTTAAACTTCTAGACATATTAGGAAATGTGCTAATAATCACTAATCTCATCATGGACATTGGAGTGGTGTAATATTAGAGAATGAACCATTGACCACCTCATGCCAGGCTTAGTTGTAAGTCAAACACTAGTCATATGATTGGTTGCGTGACTCAGCTACAGCCTCCATTCCCTGCCGTGGTATTTGACATTAGAATAAGTTTCGATCGAACACCCATGGGAGCTTGCAGAAGACATGATTGCACTATGTCAATGAACTAGTCATGGTCCAACCAGTTTGAGATACTCACTGCCGCTGATGTTACAGGAAAAGGTCACAGAGAGATTTGCATGTGCCTACTCCTGTATATACTGTACCATGTGAGCCTGACTAAACATCTGCAGACAGTTCAGGCAAGTACAGGCCTACAGCACTATCCCACACAGCCAGTCTAGCTTGTTTTGCAGTAGTGGCTCCATAGCTAATTTATGGCTAATAGCTTCCCCCCTCCCCGGTATGTTATTTGGCAAAAAAGAAGAAGAAAAAGGGCAGTAATAATGAGTCCTTAGGTTTAGTCTTAAACATGCAGTAGCTGATTGATTGATTGATTGATTGATTGATTGATTGATTGATTGATTGATTGAAGACTTTATTAGAAGTTTGCATAGGAAAAGGTACAGTTTCATGACGATATAGCCTACGGTTCAACTAAAAGGATACCCCAAAAAAGCGTTTGGGCTTGTTTCAATTGGGGTCCTTTTTGAGCTCATATCACATAGAATGGCAGACAAATAGAACACAGTACTACTATGCAAAAAAGAAACACACACACACACACACACACACACACACACACACACACACACACACACACATATATATATATATATATATATATATATATATATATATATATATATATATTAAAACAGTTGTAAAACACAATGCATAATAAAAGGTAGGCTACAGTATTTACAATAGAAAGGTCAGGGGGAGTTAAGGGATAGGCTTTGTTTTCTTTGACCAGTTTCGAGTATATACGTTGTTTGTGTCAGTATTCTGTGCAAATTAAGCAAAGCGGAATGTGTGGCGGGGGAACGGGGTCAGCAAAGTGATAAAGGAGGCGAGGAGAAAGAACACGATGGAGGAAGCGAGACAGGAGAGGGGAAGTTGAGGGCTTATCTCAGTAATGTGAAGGGACAGTTGAGCAATGATGAGCGTTACACAGTCATATCCACTGCCTTCTATTTAACCCTTCCCTACGTCCACTGGAACAGGCACATATAGGTTGTATTAGCTTGTAATAACAGACCAATTAAGTTGATGTTGACAGATTGGGGTTAGCAGAAGCTGTGTCACTCACAGTGTGGTATAGGCCTATCAAAATGACGTTTTAAAATGTAGTAGACATTGTTTTATCCAGAACTGTTTTCTTTTTTCTCTCCTTCTCCAATGCTGCTTTTTGCTATGCTATATTTTGATTTTCAAATACTATTAGATCGATCTATGGTAGGCCACCCTGTACACATTATTGAATAAGACCTAAGAGGGTTGGGGCTTATTTTGATCTCTTGAACACAGCCCTCTGGCTTTTTTTTTTTCTGTTGGACACGCCACTGCGCCTGCGCGCAGTTGACACTCCGTAATCCGCTGTGTTGGGAAGAAGAGATTGCATCCTCGTCCACAACACTGCACTCTAGCATAATCACAGATGTTTTAATTAAAAGCCCTGCAGGAAAACGGACTATTTAAAGGATCAATAGCAGCCCTACATTGAAAGATGCAAGGGGCGGAGTGTAGCGCTGCAGTAGGATGATATTATATGCACGCACGTTTCTTTGCGAAGGAGCGACGCCGGGGACTGGAGCAAAGGATGTGTCTTGTCCTATAACACACAACTCAGCGAGACCAGAACACTGGATGAGATGATGAGATGAGCACACACGGTTTGGTAATGGACCTGGCCCCGAACGCGGTGGAATTTACGACTGACTGAGAGAGCACTTTGTGGACTGGACCTGGTATTTTCACGTTTTCATGACTCCCGTGCACGCGGGGAGGAACAGATTCATCATAGCAGCAGCAGCAGCAGCAGCATCATCGAGCCAAAAAAAATGCTTAGCCGCACTGACAGTCGTTTGAAAGCCCAGCACACAAGCTCGCGTTATCGTTTGTTCGCTATTTGTCCAGACATCACGTTTATTGGAAAGGCCGTGGCGTTTGTACCCGGGGCCTGGGCGCTATGATCCTGTTGTTTTAACTGTCATATTTAAACGTTAATTCGAAACGTAATAGTGGTTAATCCTCATGCGGAAAGTGATCAACTCAACATTCATGTCAGAAGCCTGGCGTTTGGTTCTAACAGAGGCCACCCACCCACTGCATCCACGCCAACTGCATGTTGAATTAATGTTTTAAAGCTCCACTTTACGCCTTTTTTACGCCAACCCTCTGCCCATGCAGCGCACCCCGTTAGTTGTTCCGCTCAGCTGTTCGTCTTGTACAGACTTGTTACAGTTATGACAGGCTGGCGCGTGCACGTCAATCCGTGGTGCACGCCGACCAACTAGACTGGCTGGCCTCGCCGACGGGACCACACCGCCGATCGAGTCTCTTGTCAAACTGTGGAAACTGGGATCAAATAGGCACAGCATCACAGCCTAACCTAAAACACAGTGCTCCTCTTTGGGAGTTTCAATTCTGGTTGATCAGCAAACATTTCCATGCAGAGAGTATAGAGACCCACTGATGTAGCTCAGGCTGAGATTTGCAGTTGTGAAGGGACTTTGTTGGTCCATTCCAAAGTTCATGTCTTTTGTTAATTGTTCAAGTGGAAATCCTATTTCTATTAGGCTACCTCGTGTGGTGAAACTGCAAACATGGGCGATAGTTGCGCAATCGCTTGTGTATAAAGATTTGTCCTGTGAGAAATGCATTTGGGTGTTGCCATCAAGATGTTTTTTTGGTAATCCTCGGCAGCTGCAAGTCAGGCGGAATATGTGAAAGATGAGCCTTGGCTATTGGTGTACTTGGCAGTCAGTGCCAACAATGTCCAGAACGGCAATGCATTCATTTCTACAAAACTACACACTGCTCTAATTTGTTCCTATTAACCCCTCTTTTATATACTTAAGAGCTCTGAATGTTATCCCCAGATCATCAAATCTAATGTGATGTTCTGCATATGGGGATTTTATAGGAATAAGCGACAAATGGCACGTTTCACAGTTCATAATAAGATGCATTTTGTAATTGTTTTAGACGACAAGCGTGCCAGATAGGTGCTGCCTAGTGACAGAGATGTTGATCGGCTGTGAACCCAGATCCCCATGCCTGTCTTTCTGCTCTGACTGGGCACCTCAGCAGCATGCGTCAAGTAATGACCAGGCATGAGGCTAGCAGGGAGAAAAGTGTCAGAGGCAGGCAATACAGGAGGAATTTATGAGCGGCATTCTCCAAGACACAGTATGGACGGGCTGTTGACACAGAAGCCTTGACGTCTACAAGGAAGAGAATTGAAACCCACCACCGAGAGAGGAGTTTTTCTCTCTCACTCTCTCTCCTCTCTGAGACTGACTGCCGAATTGGAATCAGCGCTCGGGGCATCCAATTACAGTTTGGATTGACTGCTTCTTCTTGCCTCCGCACACTGTGGGGAAATCCACTATGATCTGCAGTTTTAGCAGTCTGAGAGAGCTACTTTTTTTTTTTATAGCTCTGCGTTTTAATTACATGTATTTTTTTTTATTAATTTCAAGCATCACTGACTCTGTTTTGCAAGAGGACAGAAATTTGCAGAAGACATAACCTGACTATGAACAGTGTTGAAAAACAACGACGACGGGTGTGACATCTTACCTCCCTCGAGGACCCATGCTTTGTCAGTTTTTGTGACAAATTGACCACCCCTTCCCCCTCGTACCACCACAACCCCCCCGCCACCCCCCCCCCAGCTGGACTGCAGGCCGATAGCGGTCGCCCCTCTTCACCGTGGCGATGGGGAGCTCCGCCTCGTCTCTCACGGCGGAGACCGAGTCGGACCATGGCTTCCGCAGCACCCCCTACCCGTCCTCCCCTCCCATGGGCTGGCTCAGGAACAGTCACAGCAGTCCCGTGTGGGGCACCACGTTCATCACGCGCCAGCAGCAGCACCCGGCGCTGCCTCACCGAGAGCGCAGGTAAGAACCAACCCGCCGGGGCCCGGGACGTATCCTGCAGGAGTGGAGTGACCGTTCGATGCCAGAACCATGTTTGCATACGCAGCAGTCAGTGGCAGGGACGTGCTGGGCATTGGGAAACGTGGGACAACTCCCGAACGGCCGGTCCAGGCCGGCCATTTGGGAGCTGGGCGGCCAACAAAGTAAATCGTCACTGCCGGGCAGAAACCTCGTATCTCCAAGTTTCAAATTTGTAAATTTTTTCGCAAAGCAAAGCCCTGCTTCATCATTCAAGGCTGTCGCACAAAAGTAGTGAAAACAGCAGATCTACAAGCACACAACGCCTCGCAACGCGAGGCGTTGTGTGCTTGTAGATCGGCTGTTTTCACTAGTTTAAATCATTTTTAAAATGGTTTTGGGCATACAATGTTTCCACCCGACAATGACAAAATATAACTCATGTAATTGGCCCACTGGCTTGTCACTTGTCATGATCTGAAATGGCAAATCTTTGAGTAGCAGCAGCAGTGCTATAGAGAGAGATCTCTCTCTATATAGCGCGCAATGAGGGCCTCTACAACTCTTTTTCCCGGGCTGAATCCGAGGCCCAGCAAGCATGTCCCTGGTCAGTTTGTTTACAGGTGCACTGACATCTCGGACCGAAGCCAACTCGCTCTGGGATGTGTTCCCATGCAACATTCTTACGTGTGATTGATTGGTGATGGGTTATCGCAGACTATGACCATTCATTCATCGGTGTGACCCATAGCTTTTAGGGCCTTCAATGCATGTCCAAATTCCATCAACTGATGCAAAGATGGCTCGTAAACCCATCCTATTCTTGACACAGTCCCCTCCTCGAATGCTTGAACCGGATCCCCTTTTTAAGTGGGATTGCATTTTTGGGCCAGGCCGAGGACAGAGTACTGTATTTGAAGTACATTCTGTTGGCCAGTAACCAACGCTTAACCCATTTAGAACGGGTACACATTTTGTGTATCATTATTTTATGCTTTAACTATTGAAAAATAGCAGATATACAAGCTCGTGCCGCGCTGCGAGCTTGTAGATCTGCTATTTTTGAAAAATTGTGAAAATTAGAATTTTGACCCGATTCTCTAAGTGTCTTTTGAATCCTTCTAAGGTTTTTTTGAAAAACCCTATGTTTCTATGTCAGCAATCTGGCCAGCCATCGTCAAAGAAAAGGTCCTTTTCACTTAACTGGAGCTCGGTTAGTCTGTTCTTGAGAGACTACTATGTCAGTGGTTCTCAAACCTTTTCATGTGAAGGACCCCCAAAATGATATTTATTTGGCCACGGACCCCCATTCAACATATTTAGTTCCAGGGACCCCCCAGAAGCAAAATTTGAGTTACAAACGTTCGCTTTGAAAATACATATATTCAAAGATTTGCACACGTTTTCACGACTTTTTTTCCAAAAATAGCAGATCTACAAGCTCGCAGCGCGGCACTCGGTGCCGCGCTGTGAGCTTGTATATCTGCTATTTTTCACTGGTTAAAGCGTTCAATAATTCTAGGGCCTAAATGGGTTTAAACTAATAGATCTCCCAGTTGAGTGCACCCGAGGCACCGGGAGGGTTTGGGCCTGGCATGGCCAGTGGTTGAGCAGCAGAGGGAGAAATGAGATGTGCGTGGGCTTGTATTACACGGTGGGGGGATACCGTTATGCTTGCAGCCACGGTGGACAAATGACAAGACATCTTTATTTTAACCCATTTAGGCCTAAAATTATTGAATGCTTTAACCAGTGGAAAAGAGCAGATATACAAGCTCACAGCGTGGCACCGAGTGCCGCGCTGCGAGCTTGTAGATCTGCTATTTTTGAAAAAAGTCGTGAACATGTGTGCAAATCTTTGAATGTATGTATTTTCAAAGCGAACGTTTGTAACTCAAATTTTGCTTCTGGGGGGGTCCCTGGAACTAAATATTTTGAGATGGAGGGTCCGTGGCCAAATAAATATCATTTTGGGGGTCCTTCACATGAAAAAGTTTGAGAACCACTGACATAATAGTAGTCTCTCAAGAACAGACTAACTGAGCTCCAGTTATGTGAAATGGACCTTTTCTTTGACGTTGGCTGGCCAGATTGCTGACATAGAAACATAGGTTCTATAAGACACTTATAGAATCGGGTCAAAATTCTAATTTACACGTTTTTTTCAAAAATAGCAGGTCTACAAGCTCGCAGCGCGGCACTCGGTGCCGCGCTGTGAGCTTGTATATCTGCTATTTTTCAATAGTTAAATCATAAAATAATGATACACAAAATGTGTACCTGTTCTAAATGGGTTTTAAGGATGGTCTTGTTGTGATGGGTGTTGTCTTTGCCTCCGGTCACACAGCGGTGTGTGTGCTTTGTGCAGTAATCTGAGACCATTCACAGGAGTTGTTCACTTGTGATGTGACACTTACTACTGTCTGTCTCACAGACTGCAGCTTTAGCTCCACACTACACCACACCGCACCACATACAAATATCTACATTTTCCATTACACAAAAGTACCCCTATCGGCAAGAAACAAATTGACCCTTTTCACTGTGATTATAATACAATACAAATTTGTATTACAACTATCCTAAACTATAATACACTATAATGGATTATAACTGTGATTATAACACCCTATACAGTATTAATGTATTACTATGATAATTATAATACAATATAATAGATTATAATAGTGGTTATAACACAATAGAATTTATTATCATGTATTACAACCATATCCTGGGTACTTGTAGTGGATAACCTGGCTCAAGAGGGCGGTGTGGAGTGGAGTGGAGTGGAGTGGTGTGGTGTTGGGCCAGTGGAAAAGGGGCTTATACTGTGTTGTGTTGTGTAATATTTCCCCTTTCAGTTAATGAGATGGAAAAGATAACCGTGTAGGATAATTCAATAACCCTTCCGTAACTGACGAATCAAACTCCACTGTCTCGCCAAAGGGCATCTATCTAATCAGAGCCTGCATTCTAATGCGTTTCATCTTTTTAAATAGTATATACGGTATTTTAAATGCACCCAAAATATGGCTTAAGCCGGATTTGCAGTCTGAAATACCAAGTACCCTCTTGGCAGTGATGGGCAAGCTACTTGGAAAATATAGTGAGCTACACTACTAGTTACTCTTGATTAAATATAGCTCAACTACACTACAAGCTATCCCCAGAGAAATTTAGCAAGTTACACTACAAGCTACAGGACAAAAATAGCTAGCTACATCAACACTACTTTTTCTTTCTTTTTTCCACCAAACAAATGGGCATGCAGGCAAAAAATATGTCAAAAAGAATGTTTATAATAAAACAGACTGAAACTGGAAACCTTCTGTCTGGCTTTAAATTAAAATGTATACCCCTCACTATTGGGGACACTATTGTAATGACTGTTCTATTAATCTATTTATTCATCCCGACTGTGATGGCCCAGCTACTTAGAAAATGTAGTAAGCTACATTACTAGTTACTCTTGATTAAATATAGCTCAACTACACTACAAGCTATCCCCAGAGAAATGTAGCAAGTTTCTGTTACGCTACTTAGAAATGTAGTTAAGCTATGTAGCTAATGCCTCTTGGGTACCTCCCCCGCAGCCAAAAATGCAAAATTTCCACGCATAGCAGGCCCGAGTTGATTGCCTTGGACCGATAGATTGATCTCTGGGAACTCGGTGAACCCAACGTGAGCCAGCCCAGAGGGCGATTAGAGTATGTTTTGCCACCAGGGGCGTCGCACCAAATTCTGGGCCCTGGGTACAAGGATTCACTGCGGGGCCCCTGCGCTTTAACTATTGAAAAATAGCACATATACAAGCTCACAGCGCGGCACCGAGTGCCGCGCTGCGAGCTTGTAGATCTGCTATTTTTTGAAAAATCATGAAAATCTTGGAATATTTCAAATCCTTCTAAGGTTTTTTTTTTCTTTTTTTTTTTGAAAAACCTATGTTTCGATGTCAGTGGAGCTCAAACCTTTTCATGTGAAGGACCCCCAAAATGTTATGTATTTGGCCACGGACCCGCATCTCAAAATATTGAGTTCCAGGGACCTCCCCAGAAGCAAAATTTGAGTGACAAATGTTCGCTTAACCCATTTAGGCCTAACCTATAGTTAGGCCCAAATCAGAAATTAGCCTACAAAAACAAATATGTTGATACATACTGTACATGTACTGTAAGCCCCTCCCATACACTAAAATGTGTACCCGGCCTGAATGGGTTAAAAAATACATATATTCCAAGATTTGCACACATTTTCCACGACTTTTCAAAAATAGCAGATCTGCAAGCTCGCAGCGCGGCACTCGGTGCCGCGCTGTGAGCTTGTATATCTGCTATTTTTCAATAGCTAAAGTATAAAATAATTAAGGCCCCTCCACCACCTTGGGCCCTAGTAACACGGTCCCACTTTCCTACCCCTTGTGACGCCCCTGTTTGCCACTCTGCTTTATAGAGGAGCTCTCCCAAACAACCTCTGATTCCGTGCCATGTTGCACTTTGTTGGAGTGTACGGGCGCTGCGGGGCGCTGCGAGTTTGACCTGGAAGTGCCGTGTCTGCCAACAGATGGCTGCCAACGTGCAGATGGCTGTGTCCTTCATACAAACCGATGTGCTGCTGTTGTAGTTATGAACCGCCAAGGCTTATCATCATCGCTGCACCACCAGAATCGAATGTTCCATTGTTCTACTGGTAATGTTGTGTTGTGTACATCAATGGCATTGATGTCCAATGGGTAAAAACTGATTTCTAGGAGAGGTTTGTTATTCACAATAATTGAACGACCCAGTTTTCTCTGTATTGACGGTATTAAAAGCCAGTATTGGACTGTCTCCGAGCCAGAGCCACGTTATAGTGATCAATAATTGTCCCCCAGCTATAACTCATTGCCTTCTCAAATCATTGATTATTGACAGCATGGTGAAAGCAGTATTTACGATCTCAAAGAAGCTGAGCTCACGTGACCAGGCTTTCCGTCGGCGTTGATAATTGAAAGTGGTTTAATGAAGCAATAAGCCACAAGAGGCGAGTGGTTACCTGGTATTTTACACCGGCTGAGTGTCTCCAACCCTCTCAGCCGGTGTAAAATACCAGGAAACCACAAGCCTCGCGTGGCTTATTGCTTTTCTAAAACGGTTACAATATGGCAACACGAGAAATCATAGACATGTACCAATTAAAACTGTTCTATTTCACTAATAATTCACTATAAGGAATGCTTTGCAAGAAAGTAGCCCCCAGGTACAGGAAAGTAGTTCCCAGCCTTTTGCCAACAACACAGGTGCAGATAATCGGCGCACTAGCTGTGGAACACTGTGGAAAGAAATAACACACCTGGTTTTGATAAACCGATTCAAGGTGTGGGTTATAGTCTCATATACCACAGCAATTAAGGGAAACCAGCCAATCAGAAACAAATAATGAAACTAGCCGTTTTAGAATTTGTGTTTGACCACTGTAAAAATATAACGTTCTCCATGGTCCCCTCGAAAACGTATTCGCTGTCGTTTCTGACAGCCTTCCTCGTGCTTCTTTGGGCCCTGCAGAACAAGAGCAGGCAATTTGCTATTGACCACTCCGGTGTATT
Source organism: Nannobrachium achirus (assembly GCF_963921795.1). NCBI lineage: Eukaryota > Metazoa > Chordata > Actinopteri > Myctophiformes > Myctophidae > Nannobrachium > Nannobrachium achirus. Next base: position 48,294,830 of record NC_137825.1, read on the forward strand.
GAAGCTATTGCTGAGTCACTCGGGGCGTCGTGGTCCGGTTGTTAGTTATTGATTTTCAGAGGGCCCGATCAAATTTCCCCACAATGGATGTCATTATTTATTCAGCATTGTTCTCCAGGAAGGCTTTTCATCTTTCTTGACTCCTGCCTGCCTCTGTCAATGTTTTCCTTGCAGTTGCTCCCCATTTAACCCATTTAGAACGGGTACACTTACACTATATTGTGTATCATTATTTTATGCTTTAACTATTGAAAAATAGCAGATATACAAGCTCACAGCGCGGCACCGAGTGCCGCGCTGCGAGCTTGTAGATCTGCTATTTTTGAAAAATCGTAAAAATGTGAATTTTGACCCGATTCTATAAGTGTCTTTTGAATCCTTCTAAGGTTTTTTTGAAAAACATATGTTTCTATGTCAGCAATCTGGCCAGCCATCGTCAAAGAAAAGGTCCTTTTCTCCTAACTGGAGCTCAGTTGGTCTGTTCTTGAGAGACTACTATGTCAGTGGTTCTCAAACCTTTTCATTTGAAGGACCCCCAAACTGATATTTATTTGGCCACGGACCCCCATCTCAAAATATTTCGTTCCAGGGACCACCCAGAAGCAAAATGTGAGTTACAAACGTTCACTTTGAAAATACATTCAAAGATTTGCACACATTTTCACGACTATTTCAAAAATAGCAGATCTACAAGCTCGCAGCGCGGCACCGCTTGTATATCTGCTATTTTTCACCGGTTAAAGCATTCAATAATTCTAGGCCTAAATGGGTTAACAGTCAAGGCCATCACGACGCCTTCTATTAGGCGAGGCGAGTTTATTTGTATGGCATATACGTAGTTTAAGCTTCACCATTGTTGTTTTAGAATTCACCGGGCGGCTACTGCAGAAGCGCCACTACCTTAATGTGTGCATCCACGTTCATTCAACAAATGCTGCTCCATGTAGGAGCAACATATATGGTGTGGCGTGCACTGGCGTCCCCCTTTTTAGCGTGCGTCTCCATCGCGGAGTAAACGGGTAATTTTGTCTGGAGAGACCTTCTTCCTGTGTTCATGGTGTGCATCCCCATAGCAACAAGCCTCTGCCTCCATCACCAATCAGACTCTAGGCTGTCAGCTGAGCGTGTACAGTGCACTGCACACACACACGCACGCACGCACACACACACACGCGCGCGCACACACAGTTAGACATACAAGCATTGCTTTGGGAGCAGTTCGATTTATATACATTACATAGACACACAAAGCCCCTCCAAGAAGCAATGTGCATGTTAAGAACATGTTCTCTTCTGCCCCTCTCTCTCTCTCTCTCTCTCTCCCTCCCTCTCTCTCTCTCTCTCTCTCTCTCTCTCTCTCTCTCTCTCTCTCTCTCTCTCTCTCTCTCTCTCTCTCTCTCTCACACACACACACACTCCTGCATGAGCTTAACGAGGTTAGGCAAGCCTTGCTGAGCTGTAACAGAGCATGAAATATAGAAACAACAGAGTGCTGTGTGCCCAGCTTAAACTCACCCACTCTTGTACAGAATGAAGCCTTCCGATATACCGTCTTGTAGAACACTACATTCTCTCTTTGCTTTACTACTATCTGCTTGGAGACTGGACTAATAGTCCAATCCCTTGCGCTAACTCCGCTAATCATCAGGTAAACAGCCCAGGCGGCCTCTACACCTACACTACATACAGTGAGAACTTGTACAAAATACACCAGAGTTGTCCTTGTGTAACACGGGGGTTCCCAAACTTTTTTTGGCTCAGGGCACCCCTATAAATATGTGTTTCATCCGAGGCACCCCTACATTATATTCATAATTCTCACTCCCAGCACCTTATATTTCTAACATATTTTAGCAATTATGTTGCAAGGAAAACGTTGAGATAATAGCCATTTTTGTTAGAACTGACTGAAAATATGTTTGTAGCCTACTTCAAGTTTAAAATGATACTAAAAATTTTTTTAAGTGTCCAAATAAATTCCAGATATTATTATCTCGTGGCACCCCTGGACTGCCGTCGTGGCACCCCAGGGTGCCCCGTCACCCACTTTGAAAACCCCTGGTGTAACATGATGCATAACACAATGACTATATGATAACTTTGCTCTGTCTTGCGTTGTGGCTGCTAGCGCAGTGTGGCGGTGAGATCAAGACCGTTACAGATTAAAGCCCGCTTGAGATTGTCACTTCTGAACTAGGTGCAGCCTCTTTCAACTCAAAGTCAGCCCCATTAGTTTATAGCATGGGTCTTCAACAGGGGGTCCGGGAACCCTAGGGGGTCCTCAGAGTAACTACAGGGGGTCCTCTAAATCTTTGAGTGATAGAAAGTATTTTTCTCCTTTTCTTTATATTTAACCACTTGAATCTTAGCGTCCATATTCTGAGAACTTTAGCAAAATAGCAGTTCTACAAGCTCACAACGCCTCGCAGCGCAAGTCGTTGTGAGCTTGTAGATCGGCTATTTTTGGCAAAGAGGTCTGGTGTAGAGGGTAAAAAGAGCAGACTATGTACAGAATGAAAGGTCAAATGTATTCAATATTGTTCAAGTGGTTAAATATCTGAAAACACAAATTGACATGAATACCAAAATACACTGATGATTGTGCTGTCAAACAACTGAAACTATATGGATATGGAATCTATGAACAGGTTGTGGGGGTCCCTGCTTCATCTCTCTCTCTCTCTCTCTCTCTCAACTAAGGGGTCCTCTGCCCTGAACACGTTGAAGACCCCTGGTTTAAAGGTGATACACCATGCATTTAAAAAGTATTTGTCATATTGTTTATGTCCCAAAAACGTTTTTCAAAAGGTTTGAGACTAAATTACCACTCCTGAATAGAGAGCCTCTCTCATTTTTCAATGGCGCCTCAGAGCATTTCAGCTGCAGTACCACCTTTGGCCTGAACTGCGCCACCCCCCCCAAAATCCTTTTGAATTTTTTTTTTTATTTTTTTATTTTTTTGAAAAAAAAAAACAGTTTTTTTTAATGATGACATCACAATCGGCAGCAAATCTGGATAGCCTGTTTTGAGAACCCGTGGGATACTTTTAACCTTCGCCTTCTCAAAACCAGAGAAGGACACAACGGTCAGAAATGGGACTTTGTGAGGATAGACGGTGCTAGTGGGACCCCAAAAAAAGGTTTTAAAATAGGAAAAGTGAAATTTCATGGTGTATCACCTTTAATAGCGTATTTGGCTGTGCAAGGCCTTGGGAGCGGTACCAGTCCACGTCTAGCTCTTCCCCCCTGAGTTTCTCCCAGTGTCTCCGGCTCTCCCAGCGTGATGGATGGTGGCGTTTACCGTGGCTCCGTTCCACTGGCTCTCCTCCCACTAATTGGATTAAAACCGGTCCGCTTGGACTCGGCTAGGGCCGCTCGCTGGCTGTGTTTATGTCTGAATTACTTCAGCGCGTCTTCCCTCTCTCACTGTTAGTCTCCGCCTGATGAGCAGGGTGGCGTCAGGACAGCCCGCCAAGCCAGCAGAATGGATTTCCGCACGCACTCTCTTCTCCTTCACACTGTGCTTTACTCTGGAACACAACAGTGTGCCGATGTGGCAAAGACTATTGATTCCCAGAGTCCCCCCCCCCCCCCCCCCCTTGCTCTTGTTGCCATGGAAATCCGTAGCATATGTTTAGTACCCTGGTTCCATCGCAAAGGCGCTGGATGGGGAGCGTATGTGCCAACCTTGGCACATCTTTCACAAAGGGAGCAGGGCCGTCACAATTATGACATAATCGTCTAATCGCAGTTATTTGACATGATTGCAATTATTTTGGGATAATCGTCATAATCGTTTACGTGTTGAAAAATGTTTATTTGTTCAAACATTTCCACAAAAAATAGTGGAAATAGCAGATGTACAAGCTCACACCGTGTCGCGATGCGACTCGTTGTGAGCTTGTAGATCGGCTATTTCCACTATCAATGTATGGTTATTTCCACTATCAGTGTTCTTTTTAAAGTGTAAAGTTGTCAAAATGTCCTTCATTTCTTTGTATATTTTGTTTGTGTCATATCTGCCATGTGCAACTTCAAAGCCTACAAGCCAAACAGAAATGTAATTGTCAACGACAAAAACACAATTACATCGTCAATCGCAATTATTTGAGTGACAATTAATCGTCATGTAAAATGTCATAATCGTGACAGCCCTAAAAGGGAGAAACCTAAACTGGCAAATTGCACCTACAGAAATATGCTCGTTATTCGAGTCAATATTTAGTGATACTGGCTGGGAGCCAGTGAGCTAGTAGGGACATTTTACGGCCCATGATTTTTAATGATCTGCTTGATAATTGTTGAATTTGTAAGGCGGTGACCAGGAAATAAACTGCCGTTCGGAAGCGAGTGCGGACGTCAGCAGAGCTGTGCTGCTCTAAAGCCCTGCAGGGTTTTGGCTTCTCTGGAACATCAGATTAGTTCGCAGAACCCCACCGTATTATGTTCCACTTCCGCTTCCTGACGATTTCCTGCTTTGCCCCGTCCCTCGTCCCCGCACCGCACCGCTGCCCCGCGCTGAAACCCAGTCGGGCAGTTTCCTCTGTTTAAAGATTAAAGCGTCTGAAGCTGTCTTCGCCACCGACAGAATGATTCAGCCGTCAAAAATGAGCGCAGCTCGTGAAATATTAACTCGGGGTACAGCCAGAGGTCAGGAGGAGCAATCTTTTCTCTCTCGCCACCGGCATTAGCGTTTGTCTCCGCCTTGCCAGCCGTGTGTTTATTATCCTGTGATCTAGTTTGATAATATTTCACGGCTTGTGATATCCAAATCACAAGGTAAAATACAAAAAAACAACAACATTGAAAACAAACTTTGATAAATCGCTAGGTTTTTCCTCATGAGAAAAGGATGAACACAGGCCCACATATTCCTTGCGCATTGCCTCACTCTTGACACATGACATTGTGCGCTCGAACAACATCCCCATTGTTTTTTGCAGCATCACATTTGGCTTGGAGCTGTTGGCCTAAGCCCTTGTTGTGCTCCGTTCTTTCAAGAGGCATATCTGTTGAAAAGATCTAAATAAAGCTCTTCGGTCTCTATAGCTGCAGCGATGTGTGTCAGTGGGTTTTCCTGGCCTAAGGACACTTGTTGAAAAGAAATACCCTTTTTGTCTGGTTCGCTCTCTTAGGAGCGGAGTCTGCACTACCGCCACCGGTGTGCTGCACCGTGTGCTGTCTAAGTCTGTTCTTCGTTTACATAACATGGCCGTATTCTGTACTCACATATTTTTAACACAAAAAAGTCCTGTTCGCGGGCACTCCGCCATAACACTCTGTGGTATATCTCGCTGCCTTGTGTCCTGTGACCAAAGCTTCGCTGTCACCAAAGCCCTCTGTATCATGTCACCATAGTCTCGTCGTGTCACATGCGAGGAACTCGCTCACCTCACTTCTCAGATACTGTAGCTGCTCATCACTCTGCACTGTCAGTAATGAATGAGTAATGAATGAATGGATTCTGAGGCGAACAAGGAAAGTTGGGGAAAGAATGTCTTCGATTAGGCATTAGACCAATGGTTCTCAACCTGTGGGTCGGGACCCCCAGGGGGGTCCCCAAATTATTTTGTGGGGTCCCCAGATGTTTAGCTAAATGTGCAACATTGTTTTCTCTCTCAACAGTAAACAAACCAAACATAAAGTTTAAGTGTATAGACGGTATCTGCACATTTATAAAGTGACAATTTAAGGAATTTTTAATACCGCTAAGATGGCAAATTAAGCATTGGTCAAATTGTCAAATATTTGAGGCAGAAATAGAACCGTGTTATACAAAATGTAACGCCTCAACTCTTAGTGCTTGTAGGGTGGAAGGTCCCCAGTTAAAATGATTATTTTGGGGGTCGCGGCCTGAAAAGGTTGAGAACCACTGACATAGACGAATGTTCGAGGTGGTACTGTATAGAAAAATAAAATAACAATCAGTTCAACACTGGTTTGCCTCTTCACCAAACATAGTAGCCAATCTTTGTGAGCGTGTGCATCTGCTATTCTCAGTGAATGTTATACTATTTTCGCTGAATGTATGCCTATTATGATAGGCCCAGAATTGGGACGCTAGGGTTCAATCGGACTTTATGGTTGCCCGAATGTGTAACCTGAAGGGAGTGACTCATACTCACAAAAGGAGTGCCTATGGCAGTCTCTGGTGCCCAGTGATTTGTGTAAAGCCTGTCTTGGGAGTGTGCTTTCCATGCATAGGCTACTGTGATCCTAAACTGATGAGTATAGTCAATTGAAAGCGGTCTCGACCACTTAAAGAGTTAATTAGTTGACTCTGTACTAGGTCCCCACCTGTTTTTGCTCTACATACAACGTCTTTGGCAAAAATATCCCACCTACAAGCTCACAATGGCACCAGAATAGAGGTGCTATGGTTCACACAATTTCACAGGGTTATTAACCAGACAAATTTACTCCCACTTTTCCTTACCACCACCAACACAAGTTATGACAAAAAGTCCTTTTCTGGGAGCATAACGGCTTGTTCGAATAATTAAACGTGTGGAGAAGATCCTAGGAAGAAAAAGAAATGTCCCTTTCGTCCCTAGAATGAAATGAAGAGCGATTGGGGCAGAGTTGTGTGGTGCCAGAACATATTACATGAAAGGTAGTGAGGAGAGACCTACTGCCCTCAGCCCTTAACCTGATCTATCTCCAGTCGTGTAAAGTAACTTAAGTACCTTGACTTAAGTACTGTTCTTGAGTAGAATTTTGAGGTATTTGTACTTTACTTGAACATTTCGAATTTCCAATACTTTTACTTCTACTCTGCTACATCTCGGATCCACACATTGTACTTTTACTCCACTACATTTATTTGAAAACTTGAGTTACTAGTTACTTTGTAGATTTTGATTATTATTACACGACATACATTAACCACTTAAGCCCTATTGGATACTTTTCGGCCATTTGAAAATACATGATCTACAAGCTTGTATAACTGCTATTTTCAAATGATTTTAATACATTTTATACACTTAAAAACGTTAAAAACATTCTGCATAACCTTTGATACTTTAATTACATTTTGATACCAATACTTAACTTTTTCTCAATTACATTTTGAATTCCAGATTTTTACTTGTAACAGAGCATTTCTACATTACAGCATTGATACTTTTACTTATAAATCATTTGACTTTTTTCCGCCACTGCTCTCAGCCCTACAAACCTGACTTATCTCTGTTGACAGAGAGGCCGCCGGGAAACGAATGATGCCCGCTGTAGGACTAGGAGATGACATTTTAAAGTGAAAGGTTGCCTTGACCTTCTGAGAAAAGCAAGGAAACGTTCCACAAGGAAACCGTTAACACTACAGAACTTGGATTTTCACAACTAAAACCGTGGCCATTTGCTGTGGGGTAGTTGAAAGTGCTGGGCAAAGCATGATGTGCTCTCTTTTTCATGAATATAATCAAACTAAGAAGATGCGCCTAGAATTATTGAATGCTACTGTATAACTAATGAAAAATACCAGATATACAAGCTCACAGTGCAGCAGCTTGTAGATCTGCTATTTTTGAAAAGTCGTGAAAATATGTGCAAATCTTTGAGTATGTATGTATTCTTGAAGCATACGTTTGACCACTGATCTCATCTCTGTGTAGTTTTTGGTGTTCAGAAACATTTGTATTTTTATGTATTCTAAGTCGTCATACGCGGAAGGTCACCTGACTCGTCGATGACATAACAGGAACAAAAACAGCATTTTCTTTTTTTGGGGGGGCAGAATTTCTTCTTTCAAATGTTTTTTTTTTAACATTTCTTTTTTACTTCCTACATGATCGAGATCGCAAAATTGCATGTTTGAACCCCAGACGAACCCAATCTTTCAAACGTGGCAGCCATGTTTGTTTACATTTGAAGAAAACATGATGGCTGCTATCTCATGAATGCCTGAACGGATTTCCAAGTGGATTCTTTTGTTTGAAAGCTGTGAACGGCGTGCACACACGCGTGGCGCATGATCTGTGCATGGCAGGCACGGAACAGTGCATGCTAGAACCGTAGAGTTTTAGGCTATACGAGTGACAACGCACCATAGCCTATCTAATCATAATGGCTATTTGCATAACAAGTTTACCAGTGAGTGGTGGGCTTGCGCATCCCCCATAGATTCACAGGTCTTTTCATATGGATAGGCTACTTCAACACCTACTGTAGGTTTCCAGCGGTGACTGTATGTGCATTGTGCGTGCGTCCTCAATACATGGCTCCATTACTATGGTAGGTACTGTTTGAGATTCCTTCAAAGCAAACTCTTAGTTTCTCTACTGCAGCGCCGTATTTTCTATTTGCTCAATGCGCACATGTAGGTGCACGCACACATCTCAAGGCGCGCGTGCACGTGACGTCAATAAATGACCGTCCGCCCTGAAAAGAAAACGCCAAAGCACCACTGGTTCAGCCTGAAAGTGTCCATTTTTAAAGGGCGGCAAATGAGTTAACCACTGGTCTACTGTAGACAATATTGTTTGATCTTGGGGAGAGTGTAGACTCTACACTCAAGACCCAAGACCAAACAATATTGGTTAGACGTAGCTGTGACAATAAACATGGAGGATTGGCATCGCGACTAAATTGGGTAAAAAAAGGGTACTCTGCTTCAACGAACCGGCTGGCCAGTGATCGTCACACGTGTGAGAACTGTGACAAAGGCACCACTGATTCTTCAAGTATCCTCCCTTTTTTCCCCTGGGAGTCCCAGCTTGGGCACCTTGATAACCTGAGTGACGCCCTGACAGATGGCAGGTTGTGCCCATCCACTCCCTGTGGCTGCAACCTTACTCCCTGGGCGCCTCCTCTAGCCCATTCAGAACGGGTACACTGTATTGTGTATTATTATTGTACGCTTTAACTGTTGAAAAATAGCGCTGCGAGCTTGTAGATCTGCTATTTTTGAAAAATCGTGAAAATTAGAATGTTGACCCGATTCTATAAGTGTCTTTTGAATCCTTCTAAGGTTTTTTGAAAAAACCTATGTTTCTATGTCAGCAATCTGGCTAGCCATCGTCAAAGAAAAGGTCCTTTTCACTTAACTGGAGCTCAGTTAGTCTGTTCTTGAGAGACTACTATGTCAGTGGTGCTCAAACCTTTCCATGTGAAGGACCCCCAAAATGATATTTATTTGGCCACGGACCCCCATCTCAAAATATCTAGTTCCAGGGACCACCCAGAAGCAAAATTTGAGTTACAAACGTTCGCTTTGAAAATACATATGGTATATACAAGATTTGCATGCATTTTCGCGACTTTTTCAAAAATAGCAGATCTACAAGCTCACAGCGCGGCACTCGGTGCCGCGCTGTGAGCTTGTATATCTGCTATTTTTCAATAGTTAAAGCATTCAATAATCCTAGGCCTGAATGGGCTAGAGACACTAAGCTGAGCGGAGATAACACAGGCTAATTGCCTGCAGTTAGTTTCAGTCCTACCCTGGCAGTGATTGTGGACCTCTGTCTGTCCGCGGCCAGTCTGGCCCCAGCGGGTACCAGGACCGAAGCCAGCGCCACTGCCACGGCAGATCAAGAATGGCCCGAAGCTGCGAGTCACGCCTAGCCCCATTAAGACCTCAGGCTGATTCTACAAAGGCCTTCGAAATCAGTAGTTCTCACACTTTAATCGAGACTTTTCGAAATTGATCAACAATAGCAGATTTACAAGCTTAGTAAGTGATGTCTGCTGTTTTTCAATAGCCAACGCAAAAATCTAAAATGACACAAAATGCTTTTCCGGTTATAATGGCTGTATACTTGCGCTATGGTTTATTTTTTTTTATTTTTTTATGACTCAATCTTTATTAGTTTTTTTTACCACCAGGAGCTATGGTTGATTTTGATTATCAACTTATGTGATTATCTGACTCCAGCGATACTGCTTTTGATTTCTCACCCATTATAGCTGACAATGCATATGTTTTAGGGCTGTCACGATTATGACATTTTACAAGACGATTATTTGTCACTCAAACAATTGCGATTAACGATTTAATTGTGTTTTTGTCCTTGACAATTACATTTCTGCTTTTAAGTTGCACATGGTAGATATGTCACATAATTACTGACATATTTGACAACTTTATACTTAAAAAAGAACATGATTGTGGAAATAGCCGATCTACAAGCTCACAACGCGACGATCTGCTATTTCCACTATTTTTGACCTTTTATTTGAAATGGAAACGATTATGACGATTATGAAAAATAATCACGATTATGTCCAAAAATCACGATTAGACGATTATGTAAAAATTGTGACAGCCCTACTTTTGCATTGTTATTATGAGTTAATTGGACTCAGTCACTTGTTGTGTTACAATCCATTGCTAGTCACTGCAGTCCTGAAGGTTGTTTAACAAAAGAAACTGAAGCCTCTTTGCGGTCAGAGCCTGTTGTAGCAATCTGAGGGTGACGCCTATGGCCTATGGATGGGATCATGCATTATTAACAAGGAGCTGCCGCCCACTGAACCAGAGCAAGGTCCTGGAACTGCTCACCAATGATAAGCCAGGTAGCTCCGCAGCCAGCCCGGCCATATACAGTATACTGATGGGGAAAGACTTAGCAATACAGACAGACTTTTGCCTTGCAGCAGGGTAGCTTGCAGTTAATTAGCCTGGTTGTTAGGGTTTGTTTTGTGACAGCCTACAGTATACAGAGCCATACAAAAAGAATTATATGTACTGTGTGTGTGTATATATATATATGTATATATATATATATATATATATATATATATATATATATATATATATGTATCGATATTACTCGATATTAGTAAAAACAATTCCATTATATCATCATCATTTTTTATGTTTTTTCTGCTTTAGGTCCACTGCCTGCGTGACCCAGATAATGAATAGCATATCCATCCATGCACACAACACATACATGGAATAAAGAAATTAAATGCCTTCTTTACATTTTCCTACAATTTTATTGAAATAGCCACACCTGGTTACCGATGTACTGCTTTTTTGCATGTGCTACCTGCATGCATATTGTGTCTGTTAACTATTTTGACACATAGACCAATGCCTAATTTGAAACTGTCTTCGTCGATATGTATACCTTGCATGTTGATGGTGGTTGAGGTATATTTTCGATTATATAGGTATATTTTCGATTATATAGGGTGTCTTACTGCTAGTAAGACGCCCTAAGGGCGAGAAGCGACCTCGCCCTCACATGGGCGCATGTACGCATCCACCTGGGTGACTGCAGACTGTTGGACGAGCGCTGGCACTTTGGCATGGCATCAACTTTGACCAAAAATATTTACAGACCTGGTTGGTTGTTCAAGTTGGACAAAACGTAGGCAAAATGTTGCCTTATTTTCCCAAATATGTCGTCTGACATCATAGATTTGTCTGACGTCATAGACCACATGAGACTGACACAATATATCCATAAATGGACATTCCTAGATATGGGCTTAATATTGATGACATCAGAGCTCTCCATATATGGACATAAAAGGGACAATGGACATAAAAGGGACAAGGATGTGTATTTATGTTATTTACTACAAGTAAGACACCTCTGGGCGACATGCGACCTCATCCTAAAGGGCGAGGTCACGCCAATTCTTGACCATCTGGCCAGTGATGTATATCGGACCAGTTACCCATATATGGAGACCCCTGGTACCCATATATGGAGATCCATGTACTGTATATGGAGATATGCTGTGAGAGCCCAAACATGCTTACTGAGTTATTCTTTATGTGAAATATGGGCTTAAAGCTATACTGTGTAAGTTGCTCACCTAGAGGTCAGTAGCTCTATAGCAAACCGCGGTCGCGTCCGCGTCTTTCGGCCGTTTTTCGCCGCGGACCGGGCCTCACACCCCCGCGTCTGCCTCCACCTCGCCGAGATCTATCTTTAGAGGGGTCCCTGGTTCCTGTGCGTTCAGGCATTCCGGAGAAACGGACTCCTTCACCCGAGTAAATGCTGTTGTTATGTTGAGGCAAGCTACACGGGCGCCTACAAATATGGCCGCCGTATTGTGATAGCGACCCCACTTCAAGATGCGCTGTGATTGGCCGGCAGTGTATAGCCCTCGCTGTGATTGGCCGGTAGTGTATGATGACGTAATTTTGCCGGGAAATCCCGCCCCTGTCACGGCTAAGTAGAAAACATATAAAGAGAAGGCTTCAGAAGCTGAAAATAACGGAGTGGGTGTTCTAAAACTTTAGCGATTTAACAGTTAGGACAATTTTAAGATTTGTTTTATAAAAAAAGTTACATGGTATAACTTTAATATTGATGGCATGGGCATAAAAGGGATTCTGTTAGTGTGACATCATGATGTCAGAGCGACAAACCCATAGAACCACTGTGTCAGGCGTTATAGACAGAGATACATACGGACAAGCTGTGACCGTTCACAAACTAAACTGCGACCTACGGTCGCAATAAATGTCCGGGCCTGGTGTTGAGTCAATATCTGGGCAAAAAATCACACCCAATGTGAAGTGAGCGGTGGTCATGCTTGCATAACGTCTTCAGACTAGGATTTGAGTCTAAGATGTACAGGCTATGCTACACACACACGTTTTGCTATGGCAAAACGCTGAGGAAAAAGGCTACAGACACACGCACAGCCACTCTATGGAGCGGTTTACCACCGCTCAAAAAGGCATACAGACATACGGGTAGAACGGGTATTGCATAACCGGCTGGGGCATGCATTTTCAGCTTGTGTGGTTCCCGAGTAGGACATTGTCGAACCGATTTAGTCTTGCAAACAATGTGTACAGTATGTGGCTGTATGTCGGGAAGCCTTATGCAACACTTATTTGAGGATGACTTACAGACAGTACAAACAATTAAACATTGTGAATTGCTGCCTTCTTTATCTGTGTCTCGTGAAAGAGCAGCCAATGATTTACAGTACAACAGCTATCAGGATGTCTCCTGGGGGACGTGAGCCTTTGTAGGAGGGCACTTTTGTGCTGGGGGCAGGGGCGTCAATTGGGTATGGCAGGGGTATGCAGCTGCCATACCCTGGGTCCAGGGGGGAAAATAAAAGCAAAAAAATTACTACAAATGCAAAATGTAACATAATGGTCACTTTAACAAGGTATTATAATTATATTCTCCACACTTGTATTCTCCCCAGCTTGACAAAATGGTATATTCCCAGGTTCCGCAGGTCAGCTGCACAGGTGCAATGCATTATTGTTAATTGTGGCACGTTTACTAACATGCTAAGTTTAGCTGCACTTGAAAAACCATTCCAGGCTGCCATATCCAGCCCAAGAAACCTGTGTAAAAAAACTGACAAAAGTCGCGTTTTTTTTTTTTTTTTTCAGACATTGTGAAAATAGCCGATCTACATGCTCACAACGCCTCGCAGCGCGAGGCGTTGTGAGCATGTAGATCTGCTATTTTCACAATAGAACCGTGTTATCCAAAATGTAATGCCTATTTTCCATGAGGACTCCCATCTTTGCCATACCCTAGCTTTTGCTGAACTGACGCCACTGGCTGGGGGGCACGCATGCAAGTGGCTAAATATGTATTTTTAGACACAATAAGCCCATTCCCAAGATGCACCGCAATCTTTCATGGGCAGATGTGACTTATGGGGGCTGGTGTAAATAGTAACAAAGAAATTGCCGGCTTATTGTGTCTAAAAAATACATATTTGTACACTTGTACCCACTGAAATCAAAATACTAAAATCTCTAAAACAATAGAAAGCAGTAAATGAAAACACTCGTCTTTTCTTTCCTCTAATTACAATCTAAAATATGAACCCATGTTGTAAAAAAAAGCCAAGTTGTCCTTTAAGATGATGGAAACATTAGCTGAACCAGTGAATGGAATATGGCAAGAAATAACTACAAGTGAATGCCATTGGAAGCCATAATTGCCTGTCATGATTTAATGATTTAAACAAGTAGCTGTTGATGAACACAGACACAGTTATTACTGTTCAGGTGACATCCAGTCCCATGGTGATACAGTATTAACGTTTGTATTAATCTGTACAGATTCTTCTCTGGTGGCCATGGAGGGTAGTGCGCTTTTCTCTCTGGCACTGGGATCATGATTATAGGGATGAAATACTAAACTCAGCTCTTATACGGACCTGGTTCCCAGGTTCTGCAGATTTTGAGACCCCAGAATCAATAAGCTTTGGGCTAATCGGGACTCTTATTAGCAGGTCCGAGAGTCATTTATTCAAATCATTGGTGGTCCATAATTGTCTAAAAGTTTTCTTTTTTTTCTTTTTTTGTACTTATAACTCGGCCTCAGTGTTGCACAAGAACACAGAAAGTACGTATACACCATATTGTCGTTGTCGGGTGGAAACCTTGAATGTCCAAAACCGTTCATTTTGTATTTATCATTTTTAAAACAATTTAGACGATTGAAAACAGCCGATCTGCTGTTTTCACTACTTTTGTGCGACGGCCTTGTATGATGAATCAGGGCTTTACTTTGCGAAAGTACGTACAAATTTGAAACTTGGAGATACGAGGTTTCCACCCGACAATGACAATATACTTGCATCCAAAAAAGAAAAAAGATCTATCCACCTCGTGCTATATCACGTTGTAGATCTGATTCAGCGCCGCCTACCAATGACATTATCCATGACAATGTAAAGTCAGCAACCTCTCATTTTAGTCTTAAAGTGAAAGTACCCTTATAGTTCCTTCAATGTTTTGCATATTGTGCCAAACAAAATCCCTAATCATAAATGATAAATGGTGCATTTATAATATATCGTCATTGTCGGGTGAAAACCTTGTATGTCCAAAACCGTTTGTTTTGCATTTATCATTTTAAAAATAATTTAAACTAGTGAAAACAGCCGATCTACAAGCACACAACACCTCGCACCGTGAGGCGTTGTGTGCTTGTACACATTTGAAACTTGGAGATACGAGGATTCCACCCGACAATGATGATATGGCACTTTTAAATTGTGCATTTCATCCACCGATTCACACACAGGATCATCATGTGGCCATCCTTGGAAAGGCTGTCTCACAGTGTTATAATGCAATTTTAATGGGTCCTGGCCTGGGTCATGGGTGGGGATGGCCGACTTGGAAGGATTAATGACTGTCGCACAAAGGCCACACGTGTCCTCTTGGCAAGCCAGGAGGGGAGGGTTCGGCCGGCGCTACTCGGATCATTTGATCTCATTCCGAAGCGTGCCCAAACGTGCCCAAAATGGTGGCACACATTCCATCAACACTGGCTCGCCGCGCCCATAGACTGGAACTGACCTTTATGCCTTTCTGCTTTCATACACCTGGCGTCTTCAACGTTTTCAGGCCAAGGACCCCTTAGTTGAGAGAGAGATGAAGCAGGGACCCCCCCACAACCTGTTCATAGATTCCATATAGTTTCATCGTTTGACAGCACAATCATCAGTGTATTTTTGGATTCAGGTCAATTTGTGTTTTCAAATATTTAACCACTTGAGCCGTCATTATCTAATAAACTTGACCTTTCACTGTACTTAGTCTGCTCTTTTCCCCTTCTACACCAAACCTCTTTGCCGAAAATAGCCGATCTACAAGCTCACAACGCCTCGCAGCGCGAGGCGTTGTGAGCTTGTAGATCTGGTATTTCTGGTTAAAGTTCGGACACTAGGGTTCAAGTTGTTAATATAAAAAGGATTGGAAGATTTGGAGGACCCCCTGTAGTAACTCTGAGGACCCCCTGGGGGTCCCGGACCCCTGTTGAAGACCCCTGGTCTACATGAATGGGAAAGGGAGGGTAGAGAGATGGGTGTCGTAACGCTAGCAGAGTTTAAAGGCTTGCATGTCTATTTGTAACGTGATCTAGGAAAGTCAAGTAAATCCTTTCTATGTGCTTTGCGGTGAATTCCAACATTACTGAAACACTTTCTGGGATGAACGCTCTCAGAACGAACAAACAAATGAGACACGCGTGGATTCAGATTCCCTGTTCACCTTCCTCACAGGTATGATCAGTGTCTATTTTTTTCTTTTTTTTTACCTTACACCCAACACTGTGGGTGTGGCTAACTTCAGCTTTGTCACCACCCACCTGACAACCAGGCATACTTAAGGGGAACACACACCGGACGCGGCGCGGAGGCAGCGCGGAAGCGGCGCATCAAAACATACATCCCCATTATGTTCAATGAATTAACCCACACCAGCGGCGTAAGACGCGCGCAGCCGCGGGTCTGCCGCCTCGCCTGCCGCGCCGATACGCCGCTGTTCTATTTTTCCAGCGTTGCCGCGCAGTGAACATGTTCTCCCATGGTTCTCCCCACCGGGGGAAATGGATGTGCTGTGTGGCAGCGCTCCGCATCCAGTTGGGGTTACCGCACGGCACTTCACGTGCGTCGATACCAGTGTGAGCTCCCCTTTAATGAAGGAGTTGGGTGTGGCCACATAAAACATCATTTTAACACTTTCTGTACACTTTTTTGAAAATAATCTTCCTCCTAGTACAATACCTGATCATCACGTTTTAGGGGGGAAAAAATCATAATGGCACCCCATCTTTAAATGCAGTGCAACAGAGAGACAGACCGACAACAAGGGGTCTGTCACAGCCACACATACCCACATGCTGAACCCCCAGGATGCCCCAATATGAAGGTTCATGTGGTGATGATCTCCAGGGTTGCCTGATCTGTTTGTTTCTCCCAGGTTCCTTTTACCTCTAGGCTTCGTGTTGGCTTGCATCTCGCCAACGAGACCTAATATGCCAAGGAGTCCCTTAGTCCCAATGTTTTCAGCCGCTGCTGGGTTGCCGTACGTAGTCCTGCCTCGTGGATGTTCGGTGCGGCAGCAGGGCTCGCTCGCAGTGCCTCTAATATGCTGGCCCAAAGTGCTCTACGATCTTATTAAGCCCACTGACGCGTTCCAGAAACTGGTCAGGGGTCATCGGCGCTCGTTCTAAAGTGAATTTAAGTGAGGGGTTGGTATGTTATGAACAACCTTGCTGTCACAGAGACGCCATGGCCGATGAAGCTCAGAGAGGGGGAAGGAAGGGGCTTTTAGATGGACGGTGATCATCGGCCTGCCTGCCCTCTCTCTCTCTCTCTCTCTCTCTCTCTCCCCTTACTGTAAGTTCCTGGCTCCTTGCCCAGGCCTGCGACACTGAGGAGCTGAAGTGGGCACTTTTAACCTATTTAGAACGGGTACACATTATAGTGTATTATTATTTTATGCTTTAACTATTAAAAATCACACCTGTGTGAACTGAGGGGTGGTCGGTGTGTGTGTGTGTGTGTGTGTGTGTGTGTGTGTGTGTGTGTGTGTGTGTGTGTGTGTGTGTGTGTGTGTGTGTGTGTGTGTGTGTGTGTGTGTGTGTGTGTGTGTGTGTGTGTGTGTGTGTGTGTGTGTGTGTGTGTGTGTGTGTGTGTGTGTGTGTGTGTGTGTGTGTCTCTGGCCTGAACAACAGCGCCCCTCCCTTAACATGTGTGGTCAGAAAAGGTACTGCAGGCTCTGCAGGCTACATACAGACACACACGCACGCACACACACACACGCACGCATACACACACGGCCACGTATAGGAGACGGTGTAACCACCGCTCAAAAATAGCAGATACACAAGCTCACTGCGAGCTTGTAGATCTGCTATTCTTGAAAAATCATGACAATTTGAATTTTGACCCGATTCTATAAGTGTCTTTTGAATCCTTCTAAGGTTTTTTTTTTTTTAAACCGATGTTTCTATGTCAGCAATCTGGCCAGCCATCGTCAAAGAAAGGGTCCTTTTCACTTAACTGGAGCTCAGTTGGTCCGTTCTTGAGAGACTACTATGTCAGTGGTTCTCAAACCTTTTCATATGAAGGACCCCCGTCTCAAAATATTTAGTTCCAGGGACCCCCCAGAAGCAACATTTGAGTTACAAACGTTCGCTTTGAAAATACATATATTCAAAGATTTGCACACATGTTCACGACTTTTTCAAAAATAGCAGATATACAAGCTCGCAGCGCGGCACTATGTCTGCTATTTTTCACTGGTTAAAGCATTCAATAATTCTAGGCCTAAATGGGTTTAAAGCGGCTCCAATGAACACAGGGGCAAGGACAAAACATGTGCATATGTGTGCTTGCGTATGTTTTGTGTGATCATCACGTTACACATTATAGTGTATTATTATTTTATGCTTTAACTATTAAAAATCACACCTGTGTGAACTGAGGGGTGGTCGGTGTGTGTGTGTGTGTGTGTGTGTGTGTGTGTGTGTGTGTGTGTGTGTGTGTGTGTGTGTGTGTGTGTGTGTGTGTGTGTGTGTGTGTGTGTGTGTGTGTGTGTGTGTGTGTCTCTGGCCTGAACAACAGCGCCCCTCCCTTAACATGTGTGGTCAGAAAAGGTACTGCAGGCTCTGCAGGCTACATACAGACACACACGCACGCACACACACACACGCACGCATACACACACGGCCACGTATAGGAGACGGTGTAACCACCGCTCAAAAATAGCAGATACACAAGCTCACTGCGAGCTTGTAGATCTGCTATTCTTGAAAAATCATGACAATTTGAATTTTGACCCGATTCTATAAGTGTCTTTTGAATCCTTCTAAGGTTTTTTTTTTTTTAAACCGATGTTTCTATGTCAGCAATCTGGCCAGCCATCGTCAAAGAAAGGGTCCTTTTCACTTAACTGGAGCTCAGTTGGTCCGTTCTTGAGAGACTACTATGTCAGTGGTTCTCAAACCTTTTCATATGAAGGACCCCCGTCTCAAAATATTTAGTTCCAGGGACCCCCCAGAAGCAACATTTGAGTTACAAACGTTCGCTTTGAAAATACATATATTCAAAGATTTGCACACATGTTCACGACTTTTTCAAAAATAGCAGATATACAAGCTCGCAGCGCGGCACTATGTCTGCTATTTTTCACTGGTTAAAGCATTCAATAATTCTAGGCCTAAATGGGTTTAAAGCGGCTCCAATGAACACAGGGGCAAGGACAAAACATGTGCATATGTGTGCTTGCGTATGTTTTGTGTGACTCGCACGTTGCTTCCCTGCACTTGAACACGCACCTTTCAGGCCGGAGTCCACTTGTGACGTGCTGCTACTTAACATTTGATATTGATAAGCCTTGATGCTTGCAAACACAACGAGCCACTCGCGCTATTCTGCATCCCCCGAATGGACGGCCATTAACCCATTTAGGCCTAGAATTATTGAATGCTTTAACCAGTGAAAAATATACAAGCTCACAGCGCAGCTGCAGAGTGCCGTGCTGCGAGCTTGTAGATCTGCTATTTTTGAAAAAAGTCGTGAAAATGTGTGCAAATCTTTGAACATAGGCCTATGTATTTTTAAAGCGAACGTTTGTAACTCAAATGTTGCTTCTGGGTGGTCCCTGGAACTTAATATTTTGAGATGGGGGTCCGTGGCCAAATAAATATCCTTTTTGGGGGTCCTTCACATGAAAAGGTTTGAGAACCACTGACATAGTAGTCTCTCAAGAACAGACTAAAGCTGGTTGCACACTGCTGCGTTTTTCGTTGCGAAATGCGTTTTTCAGGGCAAGGAGAGAGAGAGAGATAGAGAGAGCAAGGGACCGAGTGGTGCGCGAAACGGGCGGCAGTGTGCAAACGTGACTGACATAACGTGAGTTTGATTTTTTTATTTGCGTGCTCCGAAATTCACTCCGATATTCGGCCCGAAAAACGCAGCAGTGTGCAACCACCTTAACTGAGCTCCAGTTAAGCGAAATGGACCTTTTCTTTGACGATGGCTGGCCAGATTGCTCACATAGAAACATAGGGTTTTTCAAAAAATCTCAGAAGGATTCAAAAGACACTTATAGAATCGGTTCAAGCTCACAGCGCGGCACTCGAGTGCCGTGCTGTGAGCTTGAACCGAGCTTGTATATCTGCTATTTTTCAATAGTTAAAGCATAAAATAATGATACACAATGATGTGTACCCGTTCTAAATGGCTTAAAATATGTGATCAAATCGATAGGGAGGGCTCCCCAGACGGCCCGCCACAGACTACCGATATCTAATGAGCTCTGCGATCCCTTTGCTCTGCCCGCGTAACCCAAATCAATCGCCATGACTACGGACTCCTGGTGGCGTACAGTACCCACTTTGATCCCACGCCT
The DNA here is from genome assembly GCF_963921795.1 of Nannobrachium achirus. NCBI lineage: Eukaryota > Metazoa > Chordata > Actinopteri > Myctophiformes > Myctophidae > Nannobrachium > Nannobrachium achirus. The sequence continues at coordinate 48,314,928 of NC_137825.1, forward strand.
CGGAGAGATGAAAGAAGCGAGAGTTATTCAAACGGCAGCGCCGGTGAGGGACCCGTGTCAGCCCTCTCGAGAGGTGTCTGAGCATCGCTGCCTTTATTGTCGCTGTCATTGTGCGCGCGAACCGGCGGGGAGGCAGACCTGTGGAGCATAACGTGAGCATATGCCAACTACGCTTGTTTGCGGCTGCATTATTCAAGTGCAGTGAATGTAAACAGTGCAGGGGATCTAGGCTGAGTCTTAACCCATTTAGAACGGGTACACATTGTTGTGTATCGTTATTTTTTTTGCTTTAACTATTGAAAAATAGCAGATCTACAAGGTCACAGCGTGGCACCGAGTGCCGCGCTGCGAGCTTGTAGATCTGCTATTTTTGAAAAATCGTGAAAATTCAGATTTTGACCCGATTCTATAAGTGTCTTTTGACTTTCTTCTAAATCTTTTTGAAAAACATACCCATGTTTCTATGTCAGCAATCTGGCCAGCGTCAAAGAAAATGTCCTTTTCACTTAAATGGAGCTCAGTTAGTCTGTTTATGTCAGTGGTTCTCAAACCTTTTCATGTGAAAGACCCCCAAAATGATATTTATTTGGCCATGGACCCCCATCTCAAAATATTTAGTTCCAGGGACCACCCAGAAGCAAAATTTGAGTTACAAACGTTCGCTTTGAAAATACATATATTCAAAGATTTGCACACATTTTCACGACTTTTTCAAAAATAGCAGATCTACAAGCTCGCAGCGCGGCACTCAGTGCCGTGCTGCGAGCTTGTATATCTGCTATTTTTCACTGGTTAAAGCATTCAATAATTCTAGGCCTAAATGGGTTTTAAGGACATACACGTACTGCATGGGTTGTCTGAGGACAGATTCCTCTCCCTCTCTCTCTCTCTATTCCATACCAGAGAAAATGTATAAAGCCTGTTTTTTTCTAGTCGGCATCCAGCAGCTGCTATTAAACCTTTTATCATCCTTTTCACTGCTGTGGAGACTAGACGATATACCACAGTGACTCTTACATACATTTACTGCCTGAAGCGCTTTGCCTGACGCGCACGGAAAAAAACGGACGATTTTTATTTTTTTAAAGAAAACAATGATTCTCTACCTCATGCACACCGGCTCTGAATTTGCCATGCGGCAGGTGGCTGCGGCAGTGCGTTTTTTCCCCGATCGAACCCAGTTTGATTTGTGCGTCTTGTGGCATGCGGTGAAAACTCATTGACTCCTTTTATGACTCCTTTTCGGATCCGCAGTGTGGATTCCGCACAGCCTTACACACCAAATCCAATGCGTTTTATTCATGCAGCAAACAGAGAAAAAAACAACAACAAAAAAACGCTATTGTAAACCGTAATTCTTCTTTACCGCGTGAAAGAAAAGACTTCTTAGACTTCAAGAAGCATTCGTGGTGTAAAAACACTGAAAACCCCCAGCAGAGGCTACTGAATTAATGATATACCAGGCAGTGGATGTGTTAAAGACTCAAGAGATAACAGTGTGGCGTGAGTAAGTGCTAAGCTGCAGTTTGTTAGTGTTGGAGAGGGGTAACATTATTTAACCCAGGCCTGTGTGCATGCGTATCTCTCCCAGGACCCAACAGATAACATTGTGGGGCGATAGGGCTGAGTAAGCATAATAAGCAGCGTTTTGTTAGTGTTACAGAAGGGGGAGTTGTCCTCCTAGGACTGTGGTTTTCACCTTGGAGAGCTGGCCAGGCCCGGGGGGAGAACCAACACACTGCTAATGGTTCTTGACACACAGTACCGGGACTTCTATCTTTCTTTCACTGCCCTCGGGGCTAGGAAAACACACAGGCATGCACGTAAATATACTTAGACGGTAAAAACACACACTACAGTATATAGGCATTAGATACGCACACACAAACACACCCCCAAATACACTACACACACACCTGTGCACACAAATACAGACTCATGAGCAGCTCGTGAGATAAATCACGGGCAACTAGAAGCAGTGCTCCTCTGAGCACAGGTCTCCGCCAGGTCAGGTACTGTAGGTTATTGTGGCCTCCTGGTGGTGCTACAATAGGCCAATGAGAAAAGGGTGCCATGTCTTTTTCGGCCTTTCTCGGCAATCAGACTTTCATGATTTGAGGCATTCTGTTCCAAAAAAACGTGTTTTACAAAAGTCGACCGGCTGGTGGTGCCAGAGATCGGTGAGTGATCGCGATCGGCCGATAATGCCTCTGTCGGCTTTGATCGGTATCGGCTTTGCCGATCTACAAGCTAGATCAGCTATTTTCACAATATTTATCTGTGGGACTGAATGTAGCTCAAAACGCATCGCAGCGCGATGCGTTTTGAGCTTGTAGATCGGCTATTTTTGCTTCTTTTGAATTGGAATCCTGATTTTTTTTTTTTGTTATTTCTTAATTGGAATCATGTCAAACGCATGTAGTTATATACTCATGTTAACTTTATGAACCTAAATGCAAATACATTGGACATATATATATATTCTTTTAATACTACTATACTAGTCATTAAGCTACCAATATAGACTGACGGAATTAAAGCAGGTCATGTTTAGAATTGTAAAAGCTGAAATCAATAATATATCAGTATTCTGGTATTAACCTGCGGGCTGCATTAATTGAAAATGGTATGACCTAGTGGGTATGTTAACACTATGGGTGAAACTGCGCCAGCTGCCGCTGGGCAGAACACTCACAACTCTGGGCATTATCAATTGGCTGGCATAAGACTTGTGAGTGACCAACGCTCCGATGTCATGACGTCGCATCAGCACTCGGTCACCCAACCATTATTTGACAGAACTCCCTTCCTCATTTGGGAGTAAGTAAGTGAGGTGCTTTGCACTGGCATAGGCTGAATTAACATTTAACATTTATCGTAGCATCATGAATAATTATCAAAACGTTCTCTAGAAGCTCCCTTCCTCATTTGGGAGTAAGTAAGCGAGGTGCTTTGCACTGGCATAGGCTGAATTAACATTTAACATTTATCGTAGCATCATGAATAATTATCAAAACGTTCTCTTTTGGACAGCTTCAGGACATCTGGCTGTAGCTTAATACACCTACAGTACAACAGATCCCATAACAATGGCCCATTGATATGCATCCAGCCAGAGGGGTCATTCGTTCCTAGGTTAATTCACGTTGTTGACACTCGGCACAAGTCGTCAGCTTTTGTAAGCCTTGGTGAAAGGTGCGGATGGCGGTTTTTGATTGCTTGATGGCTTCTTTTGCTTTTGTTGGGCTCAAACCCTCAATATTTAGTTAACTGGACTGTTGGCCAAATTGTCAAATATCAGAGGCAGAAATTGTGAAAATAGCCGATCTAGATCTGCTATTTTCACAATAGAACCGCGTCATACAAAATGTAATGCCTCAACTCTTAGTGCTCGTCAGAGAGGGGAGGTCCCCAGTTAAAATATGATTATTTTGGGGGTCGCAGCCTGAAAAGGTTGAGAACCACTGCCTAGGGGTCCCAGACCCCCTGTTGAAGACCCCTCACCTATCGTATTAAACTGTTAACGCTGTGACGCTGGGTGCAGACCATTCTGCAGACTAGCACCGAGGGAGACTTGTGACCCGAGGCAGAGAACCTCTGGTTCTCCCCTGGGTTCTGTGAGGCCTGCTCTGACCTAGAAGAATTTAATAGAGTTGAACCGAGGGCAATTAGCTGGCCAAGATGCACAGTACTGCAAGGGAGAGGAGCAAGCCTCAGACCAGCCTGAGCAGGGGCGTCACAAGGGGGGGGAAAGTGGGACTGAGTTACTACTAGGGCACAAGGGCCCAATTATGTTATACTTTAGCTATTGAAAAATAGCAGATATACAAGCTCACAGCGCGGCACCGAATTCTGTAATTAATCTCTGTATTAACGATTAAACAGGATTTCTTACAAGGCTTCCTCAATTGTATTACGATATATACGATACCTCTGAAAAGGCACATCGTGGAGACATTGTATCGTCTCAACGATAATCATCAACACCCATCATACACCCATCAATTATCATAGCCCACCCCTACTCTATTACCAGCGACGGAGAGCTCTAATACTGTATTATTAATAGCAACAGATGTGACCAAACAAGCCAGATCTGTAGTCGTGCTTGTCGCGGGCCATGCTGGGGCGGGGGCGGGGGCAGGGGGGGGGGGGGCACTGCACTGCACAGCACGCTAGCTCTTAGCACTTCAGTCATTGCCACTAGTCACTCTCGGTTCCCCCCCGCCGCCAACCCCCTGCCCCTTGGGTCAGCGTTCACACATGAGCGGCTGACTGGCGGTGACATTTATGGGATTGCTCAGACGGCACGACCGCGCCTGTCCCCTGGGGGGCTCTCCCCCTGCTCCCCGGAGGTGTCCGACCAAGCCCAAAAGAAACGACTACTGACGACACGTGAGCACTTTAAACCAATATACCGGCTGTTTGAAAATAGCCGATCTACAAGCTCACAGATGTGATTTTAGAATTGTTGGAAAAGGGTGACAAATTTGAAAACATTTGTAGATCTGCTCTTTTCACTAGTTTGGGTCCAGGGCTCTTCTGGGCCTCAAGCTAAAAGGTTTGTGTCTGTGTCCAGCTGAAGCTTGTTGGCACTCGTTAATGTTACATACGTCAAGGCAATTATGTTTCTGCACTCATTTTTGAGTTTGGACAATAATTATCCCTTTGCCTTATATTAGTCCTAAAAAGGACGCCGCATATCAATTAATCGATTAACATTTTAACAACACACACACGGGTTTCTGGCAGGCTGGCACCAAGCGTTTTTTTCTTTTTTTCTTTTTCTTTTTCAGATGTGCCTACACGGACAATTACATATTCATTTGGGGGTCCTTGACATGAAAATGGGTTAGAACCTCTGGTTTAAACAAATTTAGGAAGCAAGCCCAAATAATCAACTGCACTCAAGCAACAAGCCCAAAACGCAGCAGGTCCCTAACTACCAATATTATTTACAAGCGACTGGAGCTAAAACCCATGTTACGCAAATTCTTCTGTGTAGCTACTATGCAGGGTTGGTCTTTTAAAAAATATATAAAAGTATAATGAATGGTTTAATATAGCACTACTCTCTTCCGCACGTTCCTCTTGTGAAATGCATTCTAAATGCAAATACATATATAAAAGGTAGCTGGACATTTCACGTGATATCGAGGACAACAACAAATCCATGTTTTTTGAGAGCTGTGTGTCCGTTGAAACCATAATGTTATTGAAATTCAGTACAGCTGCAATTAATAATAGTCCGCCAGGCATTGAGCATTCATTTGAAAATCCATGGTAGTTCCGGACTGACATAACCTTTTGCTTGGCCCCCTCCTCTAGCCTTCTTTAACATTCACTGAAGAAACCCGGAAGAGACGTGTTAATATGAACTGGAACCGATCGTGCACGCGTGCGTGCGTGCGTGTGTGTGTGTGTGCAGGGGCGTCACTCCAAATTCTGGGCCCTGGGTAGTGGGTACAAGGATTCACTGAGGGCCCCCCATGAATGTTAACTATTGAAAAATAGCACATATACTGTACAAGCTCTGTGAGCTTGTATATCTGCTATTTTTGAAAAATTGTGAAAATGTGTGCAAGAAACCTATGTTTCTACGTCAGTGATGCTCAAACTTTTTCATGTGAAGGACCCCCAAGATGATATGTATTTGGCCACGGACCCCATCTCAAAATATTTCGTTCCAGGGACATATATTAAAAGATTTGCACACATTTTCACGACTTTTCAAAAATAGCAGATCTACAAGCTCGCAGCGCGGCACTCGGTGCCACGCTGTGAGCTTGTATATCTGCTATTTTTCAATAGCTAAAGTTACTGGGGCCCCTCCACCTTGGGCCCTAGTAACTCAGTCCCCCCCCTTGTGACGCCCCTGTGTGTGTGTGTGTGTGTGTGTGTGTGTGTGTGCGCGTCTGTGCGTGCGCGCGGGCCTCTAATAAGTGTCAGTCACTTGGAGAGTACTGAGAAGGGCTTCATTCAGTATTCTGAGGCGGTAGCCCTCTCCACTGTCTCTCCTCTCTGCTGTCTGTCCTCTCTGCTGTCTCTCCTCTCATCACAGGAGCATTGTGTATGGATTTGCTGCCCTCCGTAGCCCCAGGAGGGAGATTTGATTCTCCCCTACACTAGCTAATCTCCTCTCTTCCCTCTTCATCTCTTCATCTCTTCATCTCAGGGACGTGCTGGCCATTGGGAAAAGCGGAACAACTCCCCAACGGCCGGTTCATTCCCGGCCGGTCCAGGCCGGCCATTAGGGGAAAAAAATGAATACAAATAAAATGCCTTCGTTCCATTTTGGGGGCTGGGCGGCCAACCGAGTAAATCGTCACTGTCGGGCAGAAACCTCGTATCTCCAAGTTTCAAATTTGTAAATTTTTTCGAAAAGCAAAGCCCTGCTTCATCATACAAGGCTGTCGCACAAAAGTAGTGAAAACAGCCGATCTACAAGCGCACAACGCCTCGCGGTGCGAGGCGTTGTGTGCTTGTAGAGCGGCTGTTTTCACTAGTTTAAATCATTTTTAAAATGGTTTTGGACATCCAAGGTCTCCACCCGACAATGACGAAATATAACTCATGTAATTGGCCCACTGGCTTGTCACTTGTCATGATCTGAAATGGCAAATCTTTGAGTAGCAGCAGCGCTATAGAGAGATATCTCTCTCTATAGCGCGCAATGAGGGCCTCTCCAACTCTTTTTTTCCCGGGCTGAATCAGGGGCCCAGCATGTCCCTGCTTCATCTCCCCTCTCTCTCTCTCTCTCTCTCTCTCTCTCTCTCTCTCTCTCTCTCTCTCTCTCTCTCTCTCTCTCTCTCTCCTCTGTTCCCATTTGCTAGTCTCTACCTCGTTCTGTCTCCCTCTGACTGTCTGTCACCTCTCTTTTTCAACTCAGAAAACTTTTGACTCGACTCGTCTCTTCCATTGTGCCTGCCCGTCTCCCCCGAAACCCTTTGGTGCGCTGCTTATTCATGCTTGCTCACTTCTTCATCCTTTTCTCTCTCCTTTTTTTTTTTTTTTTTTTTTTGTCCTCCTCCAACCCCGTCTCTCAGACCTTTCCTTCCCTTGTCTTCTAGTTCTCTCTCCCAGTGTTTAATTTCAGGCAGTCTTGGATACGACTGGCTGCATTCAGAGCTGTGTGATTACACAGCCACCCCGGCTGCCTTTTTATAAACAATTGACGTAGATGCATGTAATGGGGATTGCCTAAACTATCGGCCCTCACATATAATGTGTATAACAGCATAATGTGGATCTAAGCAGATCCTTAAAATGACACTTTCTTTTTTTTCTTCTTTTTTTTATGTTGGCATGACTGTACTTTTCAATCATCAGGCATTAGTTGCGTTTAAATGGTAAATGGTAAATGGTGCATTTATATAGCGCTTTTTTATCCAAAGCGCTTTACAGAGATTTCGCATTACATTCACCCATTCACGCACACATTCATACACCGGTGGCGGAGGAAACCATGCAAGGCACCAACCAGCTCACCGGGAGCAATGTGGGGTTCAGAGTCTTGCCCAAGGACCCTTCGACATTAACTCAGGGGGAGCCCGGATTCGAACTGGGAACCCTTCGTGCTCTAATAATGGTTTCTCTACCCCTGATGCCCCAGCATGCGCAATTGCGCATTTGCCTGTTTCCGATCACTGATAAAATGCGATTCTTGGAAGATAGTTCATGAAATAAGCAGTCGGACAGGCGCTATTTTTCCAGTCAAGTGAGAGACATTATTGAACATGCACTCTGACCCAGGGCTATTCAGCCTATAGATTTCATATATAAAATAAGAGAGAGAAGAAGAGAAGACACTCCACCCCACAACCCATTGAGCATTGAGCACGATAACAGCTGATATACAGTACAAACTCATCACAGCTCGTTGCAGATGTGATGTGAGCTTGGAGGTCTGCTGTTCTCGGCCGTTCTGTGCACGCGGCGCCGTCGCGGAACGGAGAATAATAATGACGAATGGTTTTACTTTTTTTTTTCTAAATTCTTATCCCACGATTTTGCAACCCATTTTCACCCAGTGCCAATTGTCTATGTAATCCTGGGCTCTGCTCTCCCTCTGCCGCGCCTGGGGAGACAACGGATTGACCTTATGCTTCCTTCAATGCATGAGGAGTCCAAGTTGTTTCTTTTCACCTGACAGGGGGGATTTCCCCGGGATGGACGTAGCGCGTGGAAGGAACACGTTATTCCAACCAGTTCCTTTCCCCTCCATCAAGCGCCCCGGCTGGCCAGGGGGAGGCATTATTGAGACCAGGATTACTGCATGTTTTTGTGAGGGTATCAACCCTAGGAGACACAGGGAGAACATGCAAACTCCACACAGAAAGGCCCTATCGCCAACCCCACCTAGGGTGTGGGCGCTGATGACGCGCAGGGAGAAACATGCCCCCAGCACCCACAGCGTCCCCCGGCGGGAATCGAACCCAGGACCTTCTAGCTGTGAGGCGAAGCGCTAACCACTGCACCACCGTGCCCCCACCGTGTTGTGTGCTTGTAGATTAGTTGCCTGTTTTCACTAGTTTTTTGCGATAGTCTTGTATGATGAAGCAGGGCTTGCTTTACCAAAAGACATACACATTTGAAACTTGGAGATACAAGGTTTCTTCCCAACAGTGACGATATTTTAGTGATTATGTTGAGGCACTGCCGTCACGGCACCCCAGGGTGCCCCGTCACCCACTTTGAAAACCCCTGATTTACACATTTGTCTTTACACTCTCTATTTCCTTTTTTTTCCCAGCCACTCCCATTCTCCCGGCTCCATGGCGGCGGCGGTGCGAAGCAGCGAATGGTCGTGCGGCCGCTGCACCTTCCTGAACGCCGGGGCGGCGCCACGCTGCTCCATCTGCGAGGCGCCGCGACAGAAGCCCGACCTCAACCAGATCCTGCGCCTCAGCAGCTCCGAGGAGCAGCGCTGGGCGTGCCCACGCTGCACCCTCAACAACCCCCAGGTAGGGATGGAACGATCATATCACGATTATTGTCAAAAGAAATCGCGATTTACGACATTATCACGATAATCAAAATCCATTATCCTTGGGGGTGGAACATTTGCCAAAAAATAGCAGATTACGAGCTCGTAGATCGGCTATTTTTTGGCAAAGACATTTGATAGAGAGTGAAAAAACAACTATCAACTACGTATATTATAAGTACGTTTTAACAATTATAGAGGGTTTAAGTGGTACCGGATATGGAGCTCGGCAAATAAAAGGTGAATTGATCCCAGTGCATGACGGAGGACGATATCACGATACATTAAATCCCCACGATATGATTATAGTGAGTGTTTTTTTATCACGATAAACGATAATGTTGCTTATCGTCCCATCCCTACCCCCAGGTAGGCATGGTAACAAGGAATCTAAAAAATTGGTAATTAATTGCGACTGTCAGGATTATCTTGGAATGCCCATATATGGACATCTGTCAGTCAGTCAGTCACGTCACGTCACACTTTTCCCCTACTCACATCTCCGCCACGGTTGCCCCTATCCATGCCAAACTTTGGCATGGATACACTCCTTGGCTACCAAACCACAACCTCCACCCCTCATTTCTCACATGGCCTTCTTCTAGCGCCACCATGAGGCCGATTCTTGCAAAACACATTTTTGGACACTGCTCCTACAGATTTTGCCCTAAAATCACGCAAAGCGTTACACAGTATGCCTAGAGTCATGTCATCAACATGGATCTATCCCATTTAGCGCCACCATCAGGCCGATTTTTCCGAACTCAATACAGGCCTATTTGTGTACACATGTGACCTGACGGTCGCTTATCTCCGGTTTAGGGAGTCTTACTGGTGTTACAGATATGATTTGTGCGATCGTCAAATGTGAGCTTAGCATAATCACAGTAATCCTTCCATCACATTCAAGGGCTTTTGGAGAGAAATGAAACATTCAGCACTGCAAAGAGCAAGCGTGTCTGTGTCCAGCTGAAGCTCGTTGGCACTCGTTAATGTTACGTACATCAAGGCAATTATGTTTCTGCACTCATTTTTGGTTTTGGACAATAATTTTCCTTTTAGTCCTAAAAGAAAACGCAGCTTATCAATTAATTCAGAGTTTCTCCAAGTGGATTCCCCTGTGGGCTCCTTTAAGGGGGGTCTAAATTGACCCATACAAGTCTGTAACTCTGACAGTGTACAAACGGGTCCATTTGGTTCCATTTGTACACTGTCAGAGTTAAAGGAGCTACAGTCAACTTTTTCTTGAAAAACGGATGCTAAATTAAAAATAATGTTCGGAAATATTTTATAAAAGAAATATGCTTCAAATATGTGTTTCTGTTCAAAAATGTCCACAAAAAGCGTAAAATAATGATAAAATAATCATTTTCGCCATTGTCAGGCTGACACTTTGTTTACATCCTATCAATAAAAGAATAGACTAGGATGTAAACAAAGTGTCAGCCTGACAATTGCCAAAATGATTATTTTATCATTATTTTACGCTTTTTGTGGACAACAGAAACACATACATGAAGCATATTTTTTTATAAAATATTTTCGAAACCTTACTTTTATTTTGGCATCCGTTTTTCAAGAAAAAGTTGACTATAGCTCCTTTAAGGGGAGACCTTGAAATTTGAAAGTTTGCGAAACACTGAATTAATCGATCGATGAGGTTATCGACTTTCAATGGACTGATGGATACTTTGCATCCCTGTGTCCCCCCCAGGGCTCCGGGGCCTGCTCGGTCTGCGGCTTCGGCCCCTCGCTCGCCACCCCCACGCCGCCCACCACCACCATGGCCAACAACAACAACGCCACTGCCAACGGCCTCCTGCTGCCGCCGCCGGCGGCCCTGGCCCCGGACCCCCTCGCGGCCCCCGTCCCCCCCACCACCGTGCTGCTGGAGCCCCGCGGGCAGCATCAAGCGCCGCCTAAGGACGAGCCGCCGCCGCCGCCGCGGAGGTCAGAGAGCAACGGTGAGGTGTGCGTCCTCTCGGAGGTGGTGGGGGGCGGGCACCACTCCGGCTCGGGTGGCTGGGCGTGCCCCCGCTGCACGCTCCACAACACGCCGGTGGCCCTGTCGTGCTCGGCGTGCGGGGGGCCCCGGAAACTGTCGCTGCCCAAGATCCCCCCCGAGGCTCTGGTGGTGCCCGAGGTGCGCACGCCCGTGTCGGGGTTCCCCGTGCACGCGTCGTCGTCGTCGGGGGGCGGCGGAACCACGCCCATCCTCATAGACCTGACCGACGACTCGCCCCCGGCCTCCTCCTCCGCCGCTGCCTCCTGCGAGCCCCAGGAGCCCCCCACCCCGGGCAGCGCCGCCGTCGCCCTGCCCTCGCATCCGCCGCTGTCCTCCTCCGCGGTGCCCTTCACGCCGTTCTCCTCCCTGCAGAACAACCCGGTGCCGCGCAGCCGGAGAGAGGTGCCCCCTCCCGGGCGGCCGCCCAACGCCGCCGCCGCCGCCAGCCCCACATCCCCCTCGCCCGCCGCCACGGCCGTCGTGCCCCCCCAGCAGCAGCAGCCCGTCCCGCAGCTCCGGCCGCCCAAGCCCAAGCACGCCCAGCCCCAGGAGCCCTCCTCCTCCTCCTCCTACCCCGCCAAGCGCCTCAGTGTGTTGGAAGAGGAGGACACCGCCAACCACCACCACCACCTCCACCACCTCCCGCCGCCCCCCCTGCTGCCCACCTGGAAGTGCCCGAGCTGCTCGTCGCCCAACAGCAACCCGGGCGGCGGCGGCGCGGCCAAGTGCGAGAGCTGCCGCTCGTCGTCGCGGGGAGGCACGGACCTCATCGACCTGGTGGGCTGCGAGGCGGTGCGCTTCACGCCGGCGAGCCCCTCCAGCCCGGACTTCAGCACCTGGGCGTGCTCCAAGTGCACGCTGCGCAACCCCACGGGCGCCGCCAAGTGCTCCGCCTGCGGCTCCTCCAAGCTGCACGGCTTCCAGGAGCAGCAGGTGCGTATTAATGACGAGACACTCTGGGTTCCCACAGTCATGAAATTCCTGGAAATATTTTGAAATTAGAAAAATATTTTTTCCAGTACTGGAAACGTTTTGGAATTGAGCAAGGGTCCTGGAAGGTCCTGGAAAAATATCTATGCATTGCCTTTTGTTATTGATTTTGTTAATGCTTCTGAAATGACAAATTAAACATTGGCCAAATTGTCAAATTAGAGGCAGGAATTGTGAAAATAGCAGATCTACATGCTCACAACGCCTCGCAACGCGAGGCGTTGTGAGCATGTAGATCTGCTATTTTCACTGTGTTATACAAAATTCATCTACTCTTAGTGCTTTTATTTGTAAGTGTCAATCGTTTCACGGCAGCCACACCTGCAATTTCCCAGAATTCCATCTTTCTGTTTGTGGGCTCGGTATAGCTTGTACTGCTGTGCTTACTCTCTCTTACTCTCTTGAGGAGGGAGGAGGGATGTGTACATTTTCTACAGTACATAATACAGCCTATTTTGTGCATGTTTTCAGCAAGCCCATGCAGTTTCTACAGGAACTACATTTCTAGTTTCTCTTCATACTCCTGTAACTTAGTAACCTTAACTGCGGTGCTGCCTCTGGGCGACTGATTTTCCCTCTTGGGATTAGGGATGTGACGATATGAAAGTTTCATATCACGATTATTGTTTTACGAAAGAAATTGTGATTTACGATATTATGGCGATAATCAAAATATTTCAAACAGCCATTATCCTGGGGTGGAACATTTGCCAAAAAATAGCAGATCTAACAAGCTCACAACTTGCGACACGTTGTGAGCTTGTTGATCGGCTAGGACGACTTCACGATAAATCAAATCTCCACGATACGATTATCGCGAGTGTTTTTTTATCACGATAAACGATAATATCGCTTATCGTCCCATCCCTACTTGGGTTAATAAAGGTATCTATTTATCTATCTATCTATCTATCTAGGTGGCCCTGCCTCGCTGCTGTCCCCACTGTGGCCTCCCCAACAGCGCCACCTGCTGTTGCACCTCCTCTTCCTCGTCGTCGTCTTCTTCCTCGTCGGGCCACAAAGCACGGAAACAGGCCCGGATCTTCCCCTCCCCCTCCCCCTCCTCCTCCTCCGCCACAAGGTGAGCATAGTTTGGGATTTTCAGGGTTCCCACGGTCATGAAATTCCTGGAAATATTTTGAAATTAGAAAAATATTTTTTCCAGTACTGGAAAAGTTTTGGAATGTATCAAGGGTCCTGGAAGGTCCTGGAAAAAATTGCTATGCATTGTCTTTGGTTATTGATTTTGTTAACTCATTGAGTGCCTATCCCGAATATGTTCGGGATATATTATCGCATACCAGAGTGCCTATCCCGAACATGTTCGGGATATAAAAAAAAAAAAAAAAAAGAAATTTTTGAAAAAAAATTAAAAAATATTTTTTTTTTGGACCCCATCAAATCTAGTGAACATGATTTCAATCGCGATTTTGCATGTTCCACCCCCATACAACCCCATCTAACATACAGGGCAGCCATGTTTGTTTACATAACATGTAAAACATAATGGCGATTATCTCAAGAATGCCTGAACGGATTTCCAATCGGATTTTTTTGTTTGAAAGCTATGAACAAACTGCACAAATCCACTTCAATGCAATCCAGGATTGCATTGGATTTTTTAGAGCTCATTCTTCTCTGTTTTTTTCCCATGCATGAGGTGTGCAAGGTTTAATCATGGCTAAGTTGACGAAAATAAGGCTTCTAAAATGCTTGGTAACCAATAGCTAACTTCAAGCTAACTTCATCCTCTTCCTGTACATGCACAAAGGAAAGTGTTCAGGCAAGTCATGGCTGCAGGGCTTCTGCATATACCAGCATATCTCTATGGGATTTTCTATGGCCACTGGGCGCCCTCTAGTGGTGAACGGGGTGGCACTCAAAGAGTTAATACCTCTGAAATGACAAATTAAACATGGGCCAAATTGTCAAATATATAGAGGCAGAAATTGTGAAAATAGCCGATCTACATGCTCACAACGCCTCGCGTTGCAAGGCGTTGTGAGCATGTAGATCGGCTATTTTCACAATAGAACCGTGATATACAAAATTCCTCAACTCTTAGTGCTCGTCAGGGTGCCGGGGTCCCCAGTTAAAACATGATGAACCACTGGCATACACTACCTGTCTTTGGGCATTGCACATAGGAGTAAGCGACCTGTTATTGAGCTGAATTATTGTTATATAGTCCTGGAAATTGGGTTAAATATTCTGGAAAAGTTTTGGAAATTAATTGGTAAAAATTTGTGGGAACCCTGGATTTCTCATTATACGGTTGAGTTAGTTTTGACTTTTTCTTTTGCTAATTCAGTTAGTTTTAATATGTTTTAGAGCGGGTTTGCTAGTTTTTATTCTTGTTTTTTTTTTTTTTTTTTTATCCTTTGGATTATTTTTAGGTGCAGGATTCAAAAAGTGTAATAAAAGTTACTGAGAAACACTACAAGTCCATATTTTGTCTATATTTTGTCTATATTTCCAATTAGTTTTACTTAGCTTTGTAAACACACAATACAGTTAGTTATCTTTAATCTATCTTATTATACTTTTTATTTAGTTCAATTAACGAAAGTGTTTTTCCAAATGTAGTTTTCGTTCATTTTGTTAGTTTTCGTTAACTATATTAATCCATTTAGACCTAGATTTGAACCACTTTAACCATTATTTGATGCTTTAACTATAAAAGAAATAGCAGATATACAAGCTCACAGCGCGGCACTGAGTGCCACACCATAAATGTCTACTAAATCAGTGGTTCTCAAACTTTTTCATGTCAAGGACCCCCAAAATGAGCCATGTGTTTGGCCGCGGACCCGCATCTCAAAATATGTTGTTCCAGGGACCCCCCCCAGGAGCAAATATTTGAGTTACAAATGTTCGCTTTTAAAAAGACATATTCAAAGATTTGCCAAAAGATTCATGATTTCTCAAAAATAACAGATCTGCAAGCTCGCAGCGCGGAACTCGTTGCCGCGCTGTGAGCTTGTATATCTGCTTAGCATTAAATTATTCTGGGCCTAAATAAGAAGGGAATACTGTAAAAAGTCCTGGAATAAATTCCTTGCCAAAAAAAATCTTCACCAATGTGTTTGTAAAGGTGTCAAGTAACACATCCCACAAAGACTGAAATTCAGTTTCCCTATGAGAATCCTTGATAGCTGATGAAAGTTGGAGTCCCATTAAATTAACTATACAGGATAAAACACACCAAAATAAATATGCTTTAAGTAGCATGTGAGGGGTCAAACCAGGGTTTTTTAATGATTCTGAATCCATTGCAAGCATTTGTTTTGCACAAAAAAAAACATTCCTTGGGGTAGAAACAGCCCCCATACAATTTCAGCCTTTTGGGATGTGTTACTAGACACCTTTACAAACACATTGGTGAAGAGGTTTTTTGGTAAGGAATTTATTCCAGGATATGACACTATTTCTGACAATATTCCCTTCTTATAAAGGGGGTAACAAAAACTATAACTACTATTCGTTAAAGCTATACTGTGTAGGTTGCTAAACTAGTGGTCAGTCGCGGTATTGCTTTTTTCGTCCGTTTTTCACCTGTTTTTCGCCCGGAGTCACCGCGGACCACCGCCGCGGACCACCGGAGCGGCGCCGCAAACCACCGCAACCGATACGAATCCATGGAGTGGTAGAACGTAATTTTCTGAGCAGGATTTGGGGAATAAGAGGTTAAGAATCCTTCACCATCATAAACACTGGTTGCTGAGGTAAGCTACTTCCTGAATAGTCGGTTATTGGCCGGTAGTGTATCATGTGTGTATGATCTGCGATGTGATTGGCCAACGTATACACAACGTATACAGATGATGCAGATTACGTCATTTTGCCGGGAAATCCCGCCCCTGTCACTGCTAAGAAGAAAACATTTAAAGAGAAGGCTTCAGAAGCTGAAAATAACGGAGTGGGTGTTCTAAAACTTTAGCGATTTAACAGTTAGGACAATTTTAAGATTTGTTTTATAAAAAAAGTTACATGGTATAACTTTAACTATAATAACCTCGCTCCTCCGCCCGCCAGCTGCTCCGTGTCGTCGTCGTCTCCCTCCTCCTCGGCGGCGGCGGCGGCGGGCCTCGTCGTCCAGGAGAAGGCGTGCCAGTGGGGCTGCCCGGCGTGCACGCTGCTCAACGACGTCAAGGCCAAGAACTGCGCGGCGTGCCACACGCCGCAGCAGTACCTCACGCTGCGCAAGGTGGCCAAGCCCCTGAAGAGGAGGGAGAGCATGCACGTGGAGGCACGGCGCCGCAACGACGAGGGCGAGGCCAAGGAACTCTGGGAGAACATCGTCACCTTCTGCCGAGAGGTGAGCCTAGCCTGGTTAATAAACCAGACTGCACAACACCACCCCCTGTTGGTAGTGGTGGTGTTGTGTAGTCTGGCCCTTCACATTAAATAAGCTTTTTCCACCAGCCCTCAGAGAGGGCGAGCCAATCAGGGCTGTAGGCTTGGGGCACGTGGTGGGTGGTGGCCTGGTTCAAAACCATTCAGCCAATCAGGCGGGTCTGTGTGTATTCAAACACATTCCCCCCTCCACTCTTATTACAGACATCAAACAGATTGTAGTCTTTGACGCTTTCAGTGACTAACGAGCTATTGACACTTGTATGGCTCAATCAATTACAGCAGCTCACAAGCCCTTTGAAGTTCAGAAGGAGCAATTAAGAGCAAATCAACGTAACATTTTTTTAAACCACCCCCTGCCCGCCCCCCCAGAAGTGGAATGTCTGCCCGAAATCTAAGACTCTCTTCCCAAAACGAAGTGTGTGATAGAGTCTGACGCTTGCAGTCAGGCTAGATTGAGCCTTCATCACAGGGTTCCCACGGTCATGAAATTCCTGGAAATATTTTGAAATTAGAAAAAAAAAAAAAAAAAAAAATCCAGTACTGGAGAAGTTATGGAATTGATCAAAGGGTCCTGGAAGGTCCTGGATAAAAATAGCTATGCATTGTCTTTGGTTATTGATTTTTGTTAATACCTCTGAAATGACAAATTAAACATTGGCCAAATTGTCAAATATCAGAGGCAGAAATTGTGAAAATAGACGATCTACATGCTCACAGCGCCTCGCAATGCGAGGCGTTGTGAGCATGTAGATCGGCTATTTTCACAATAAAACCGTGTTATACAAAATGTCTCAACTCTTAGTGCTCGTCAGGGTGGGGGGTCCTCAGTTCAAATATGATGGTTTCGGGGGTCACGGCCTGAAAAGGTTGAGAACCACTGGCATACACTACCTGTCTTTGGGCATTGCGCATTGGAGTAAGCGACATGTTATTGAGCTGAATTATTGTTATATAGTCCTGGAAATCGGGGTTAAATATTCTGGAAAAGTTTTGGAAAAGTTTTGGAGGGGGAGGGATTGAGCCTTTATCAGCCTGCTGGTTGGTCCCTGACTGACCAACCAGTTGGGCATTCACCAAATATTTGAATATCAAAGTCACTATTCGTCGCATACACAAACTTTAGAAGGCAGTCGTAGCCAATCAGGAGGGAATATGGGAAATGGGACAGATCCATGTTGATGACATGACTTTAGAGATACTGTGTACCGCTTTGCGTGATTTTAGGACCAAATCTGTAGGAGCAGTGTCCAAAAATGTGTTTGAAAAAATCGCCCTGATGGTGGCGCTAAATGGGTCAGATCCATGTTGATGACATGACTCTAGACATACCGTGTACCACTTTGCATGATATTAGGGCAAAATCTGTAGTTGCAGTGTCCAAAAAAATGTGTTTTGCAGCCAAGGGGTTTGTATTCAAAGTTGGATAGGGGCAACGGTGGCGGAGATATGAGTAGGGCAAAAGTGTGACGTGACGGACAGACTGACAGACAGCCGGTGGAGGTTTTGATTGTAACTGCGACCTGACAGTCGCAATTAGCAGCTACTGTATATTTATTATTATTAGTATCAGTATTGTTATAATTAATATTTTCATCTGCGCAGATGGGTCGCAGATGGGCGTGGCGTGTTGTCTTTGAATGGGCGTGGTGTGAGGGGTGTGGCGTGTGGTCTTCGAATGGGCGTGGGAAAACCTGCCAAGAGCCTATGGCCAGCGGCTTGCCGCTGCACTTGCAGTTTCTACCGTAATTACACTACTTAATGCGCAGCGAATTTTGGACGGGGGTCGGGGGCTCATTTTACCGTTACTGCGGTCGACTTTGCGGCCGCCTCGGTCAGCCTTGGACCGACGAGTGGCACGCATGCCGTGGACCACCTCCAGGGACCCCTGGCTATATAACAGGGGGACATGCGGATATATATAGAGAGAGAACCAGGGGCACGGGGTGGCCGCCGTTCCACTCCTATCCGAAGTGGGCTGCAGTGGCAGCGGTCCTCCGCAGCGGAGCGGTGGTCCCCGGGCGCCGTCCGCGAGCCACCCCGTTAGAATTGGTCCTTTTTCCGGCTAAACAGGGTGTAGCGCGGCGCCGCCAGGGGATCCCCGGAGCTCCGCGATACCTCCAGGGGTCCCCGGAGGGCGGAGGTGGTCCGCGATACGAGCCACTCGGCCGTCCCACGCCGATGCTCCAAAGTCGGATAGGAGTAGAACGGCTGCCGCCCTGTGCCCCTGGTTCTCTCTCTCTCTCTCTATATATATATCCCCATATCCCCTGTTATATCGCCAGGGCAGGGGTACCTGGAGGCAGTCCGCGGCCGAGACCCCAAACCCAAAGACGGATGCGAGTGGAGCGGCGAGCCGCTGGTTCTCTCTCCCAGCACCACCGAAGACCTTTCCCACACAAGTAACTCCCATTCGACACAAGTAACTCCCACTCCCACAAGTAACTCCCACCAAAGATATTTAATTAATGAAGATAGCTCATCCTCATTGGATCCACTAGAGTGCGACATGGTACACAAATCCTACAAATAGACTCCTAAGTGGGTGCCGGCTCTGACGGCAAATCTCGCGCACGTCCTGTTTACTGGTGCTATAGATCCCGCGAGAGTGTGTTGCTGGGACAGCTAAAGAGCAATAATAAAGTTGATTTTCTCAGTTGTTGTGTCACTGAAAAAAGCCACTTTAGTATGACAATTTTGTTAATATTATGTGGCTTGTGATGATCTGGTCCAATATTTAGTTCAGTGACTATAGCTTCTGAACTATTATTTTGCTCTGTGTTCACGTTAGCTCTCCCATTGTAAATGAATAGACTCCAAACATGCTTCCGTCTCCCAAAAAGGTATCTACCTACGTCACACAGAAACGGGAAGTACAGGTCTTTTGCACCCTCTTGCTATCGCCCTCTTGGCTCCCACTCTGCGCAGCAGCAAAGAATCCGCCGCCATCTTTGCCTCCAGTTACTCCCGTCTCAATGGGGAGAGAGATGGGGAATGACATGTGGCAAAGGTCGTCCGGATCGGGAATCGAACCGGCGACGCCAGCAGGCATCATAGCCGAGTATGTGGTATGCGCCTTGACCACCAGGCCAGCGGGCGCCCCCCCCCCCCCTCGCTTTGTTTCTTAAAGGTTGAGTGAGCCGAAGCATTGCCGAGGAAACAAGTAGTCGTCTGCAAGCCGGTGCCGTTTGTTCATTTGCAGCTGAGCAACAAAAAAACAAAAAAAGAAAGAAAAAAGCTCACAGTGCGTCGCCATTTTTTTTAGCAGAGTGCAAAAGCCAGCGACTTCTCACGGAGGACGTTTCATTGTTTAACGTGTCACTGGGTGCACATTGGATTTGGGAGCACAGTTCCCTCATCTTTATGCTTCTTTTTTGTTTCTTCTATGGCTCTGGCATCGTGCCCTGTCTCCCCCAGTGTCCTTCATTTCACACACTCTGCCAAGAGATGCTAATAGGCTTTGTCAGTTGCTTCTGTTTGCACTCAGTTCATTAGTTGCCTTTTAACCTTCAAAGACCTGGAACGCCCCGCGAGTCGTGTTAAGATTTTAACCACTTTAACCATTATTTTGTGCTTTAACTATTGAAAAATAGCAAATCTACAAGCTCACAGCGCTGCACCGAGTGCCGCGCTGCGAGCTTGTAGATCTGCTATTTTTCAAAAGTCGTGAAAACGTGTGCAAGTCTTTGAATATCTTTGACCCGATCTTTGACCCTGACTTCCAAATCCTTCCTCTTAAATCAGTGGTTCTCAAACTTTTTCATGTCAAGGACCCCCAAAATTACATTAATTATTGGCCAAAGACCCCCATCTCAATATATGTTGTTCCAGGGACCCCCCCAAGAAGCAGAGATTTGAGTTACAAAAGTTTACTTTGGAAAATATATATTGAAAAAATGTGCACACATTTTCACGATTTTTCCAAAAAATAGCAGATATACAAGCTCGCGGCGCGGCACTCGGTGCCGCGCTGTGAGCTTGTATATCTGCTATTTTTCAATAGTTAATGCATTCAATAGGTCTAGGCCTAAATTGGTTAAATGGCCAGAGGGTGAATGTGTTTTCCCTGAATGTACTGCAGATGAATACAGCGAGCATCAGCGACGCAATTCAGCTCTCCTCCAAATTCTGAAACGTAATGACCTGCATTCAAGGACTGTCTGTGTCGGTACTGTAAGTCCTGGATCAGTTGATGAGATGCAATTAGATTGAGCTCAATATTGTGGAGGGCCGGGCCAAAAGGCAGTGCTCTCTGCAAGATGTGCTCCTCGCAAACTAAACACACAGCTTTACCTCCAACTTCAGTAAATAAATACTTAGCAGTCCATTTTTTTTTTAAACCCGGCATTCGGCATCGACCTTTCTTTTTTTATCCACTTTAGCCATTTTTGATGGGTAAGGTAAGGCAGGTCGTCTTGACTTGTGACCAGTTTGACCACCTGCTTGTTATTGAGACAACATCCAATGATCACGCACACGACCTGATGTACGCATTGCATCCATATGTACACGAATAAAACTTCAAAATAAAAGAAATGCAGCTTTAGTCCATGCATGAGGTAAAATTTAAAAATGTGTTTATTTTGTAATTTGCCATTAACCCTACAAGGGCCGGTCAGAGTGAACCAAAGGGCCGCATACGGCCCCCGGGCCGCACAATGCCCATGTTTTCATTTACTGCTTTCTATTGTTTTAGCTATTTTAGCGGTTTTGATTTTTAGGGCTTGTTGCGTCTTTTTAGACGCAACAAGCCTGCGATTTCATTATTACTATTTACAAGTCACATCTGCCCATGAAAGATTGCGGTGCATCTTGGAAATGGGCTTATTGTATGTACAATGGCAAATTTAGCCACTTGTACACATGCCTTCCCCTGAAATCAAAATCATTAACAATAGAAAGCAGTAAATGAAAACGTTTTAACACTCATATTTTCTTTACTCTAATTTCAATCTAAACTGTGAACGCTTGTTGTAAAAAAACAAAGTTGTCCTTTAATGCAAGGGTCTTCAACAGGGGGTCCAGGACCTACTACAGGGGGTCCTCCGAATCTTTGTGTGATAGAAACTTTTTTTTTCTCCTTTTTTATATTAACCAACTGAACCCTAGCGTCCATATTCTGAGAACTTTAGCCAAACATAGCAGATCTCACAAGCTCACAACGCCTTGCAGTGCGAGGCGTTGTGAGCTTGTAGATCTGCTATTTTTGTCAAGGAGCTTTGGAGGGGGAAAAGAGCAGACTAAGTATAGTGAAAGGTCAAGGTCATTAAGTATTGACGGTTCAAGTGGTTAAATATCTGAAAACACAAATTTACATGAATCCAAAATACACTGATGATTGTGTTGTCAAACAATGAAACTATATGAAATCTAGGATAAGGTTGTGGGGGGTCCCTGCTTCATCTCTCTCTCAAATAAGGGGTGCTTGGCCTGAAAACGTTGAAGACCACTGCTTTAATGGGTTTTCTGCCGTTTACTAATTTGCACATTTTTAGTGAGCATAAAAAAAAACACTTTTCCCCCCCCTGATTGGAACATCCACTACAGTGACCGCTTTCCACCTGCTCCGCTGCACCTGGCATTTAATGTCCCAGCCATCTATAGGGGGGTGGGGGAGGGGAGGGGGGGGGGGGGGGGGGGGGGGTCATCGCGGTCATCTCTCTCTTGGAAGGAGATTTGATTGGTTGTGATCGCCCGCTCTCACGGCTGTTTAACCCTTTTAGACCTGCATTCGCGTCACTCTAGATTTTAACCACTCTAACCATTCACTCTAAAAAAATCAGATGGTGTTGTAGGAGTCCTAATCAGAGGAAAATTAATAATGTTTAAAATAAAGGTTTTATAGCCATAAATCATAAATCATGCTCTAATTAGCATTTTGGGGATATTTTTCACAATAATAACATATGTACATGTTCTAGACATTCTAATGATCACCAAAAAAATATATTACAGGCATTTTACTTATGTTTTTGTGAGGAATAGCTTCAGTGAAAAAGTGAGATGTTGTTCGTCCAGACTCTGGACTCCAGAGATCTTGAAGTTGTGTGAACGTCAGCCTCTGTGGCTGACATTCAAAAAAGAAATATTGCAGCTATTGCTAGCTCGTAGATCTGCTATTTTTTTTAAAACCATGAAAAATGGTTGCAAATCTTTGAATATATCTTTTTCAAAGCGAACATTTGTAACTGAAATATTTGCTTCTTGGGGGTCCCTGATACAATTTTGAAATGGGCGCATTTTTTGGGGTCAAAATAAAAAAAAAAAAAAAAAAAATGTTTTTTTTTTTTTTTTTTTTTTTTTAATTTTCAAAAACGCATCGCGCTGCGATGCGTTTTGAGCTTGTAGATAAGCTATTTTTGCTTCTTTTGAATTGGAAACCTGAATTATTTTTTGTTATTTCTTAATTGGAAACCTGAAATGTAACATTTTGATTTAATTTCAAACACATTTAGTTATATACTACTATACTAGTCATAAAGCTATTAATATAGACTGATGGAATTAAAGCAGGTCATGTTTGGAATTGTAAGAGCTGCTGAAATCAATAATATATCAGTATTCCGGTATTAACCTGCGGGCCGCATTAAGTGAAGGTGGGGGCCGCATGTGGCCCCCGGGCCGCCAGTTGCCCATGTATGCTGTATGTAGACATACCGTAAGCAACCAGCTTATTTCTCTCGCAACATCTGGCAACACTGGCCTCGGTTGCCCCGATATTATGAAATATCGGAAAGATCCGTCTTGATCACATGACTAGAGATACTGTGTACTGATTGTCGTGATTTTTGGATAAAATCGGAAGTAGTAATATCAAAAAATGTGTATTACATAAGTCGGCCTCCTGGTGGCACTATAAAGAGCAGTGCAAAGGTTGTTCCTTGGCCTCTAGGGAGTGCGCATACAGTTTTACACTGATTTGTGGAGTTATAGGTAGAAACACAAGTCAGCCTGTTATAGCTCTACCAAGAGGCTGATTTGAAAATCTTCAAGTGCTATTTCTTCCTCGGCCTAGTGGGAATGTGCATGCACAATTTCACCACTTGTGCACACAGTGTTCATGATTTGAGGCATTTCATTCAAAACGGACCAATCCTGCACACTTTGGAAGCCAATCTTAGCCAATCAGGATGGAATATGGAAAATCGGGACGGATCCACGTTGATCACACGACTGTAGAGATACTGTCTAATAATTTACATGATTTTTGTATATGATCTGTGTCAGAAATGTGTTTTGCAAAAAATCTGCCTCATGGTGGCGATAGAACAGGACCATGTGAAAAATGTGGGGCAGAGGTTCTGAATTGGCATTCAGGGAGTGTGTCGCACAGTTTGGCAGCGACCGGGGCAACGGCGCCAGAGATAGCTGGTGACAGACAGACCGTCAGACGGACAGAGGGCAAAACAAAATCTCTGCCATGCCTTTCGGTGGATAGTGGATCTACAAGCTCTCTATGCGTCGAGAGCTTGTAGATCGCTATTTTCACTATTTGTTTTGGGGGCGAAAAGAGGAAAACGTTTGCGAATGTTTTCCTATGATCACATTCCCCAAAATTGGGATGCCTCGTTGAAAGTGGAAAGTGCAGAACTTGCAGGTTAATTCAGGCCTAGAATTATTGAATGCTTTAACCAGTGAAAAATAGCAGATCTACGGTGCCGCGCTGCGAGCTTGTAGATCTAATATTTTTGAAAAAGTTGTGAAAATGTGGGCACATCTTTGAATATATGTATTTTCAGAGCGAACGTTTGTAACTCAAATTTTGCTTCTGGGGGGTCCCTGGAACTAAATATTTTGAGATGCGGGTCCGTGGCAAAATAAATATCAGTTTGGGGATCCTTCACATGAAAAGGTTTGAGAACCACTGACACAGTAGTCTCTCAAGAACAGACTAACTGAGCTCCAGTTAAGTGAAAAGGACCTTTTCTTTGACGATGGCTGGCCAGATTGCTGACATAGAAAGATAGTTTTTTTTTTTCAAAAAACCTTAGAAGGATTCAAAAGACACTTATAGAATCGGGTAAAAATTCTAATTTTCACGATTTTTCAAAAATAGCAGATCTACAAGCTTGCAGCGCGCGCTGTGAGCTTGTATATCTGCTATTTTTCAATAGTTAAAGCATAAAATAATAATACGCAATAATGTGCAATAATGTGTACCCGTTCTGAATGGGTTAAAAAGTGAACACTAGGGGGTAGCAAGTTGCCATCGCCTGACGCCCCCAAATGACACCCCCTGCCTTTTGCCTCTTTGTTTCAGGCAAAAAACAAAAAAATATCCATGAATTCAAGTCCCCATGGGGTGAGTATATCGATGGAAGAAAAAAGCAAACACTTTGGGCGTGAACTATCCCTTTGAATTGTGACTTTACTGTCATCTGGGGTCCCCTCCCCCCCAAAATCCTGCGTGGACCCCCCCTGGGAACCACTGCTCTTGTTCATCTTTCCCCCTTGTAGTCAAGGAATATTAACTCATTCATAGCCAAGGCACGAGTTTCCCGTGTTATTTCAGTACCCCCAGACTGCCACGGCCCGAGTTTCCCGAGTTTTCCCGTTTAAAAAAAAAAAATCTAAAAAATCTTTTTTCAATTATTTTTTTCAAAAATGCCTAAAATGTAGTAGGCATGATCGCAATCGCGAAATTGCTTGTTTAGCCCCATAACAAACACATCTTTCAAAATGGCAGCCATCTTTGTTTACATTTGAAGACTTTTGCAGAAAAAAAAAAAGCAGAAAAAGCAGTGAATGAGTTAATAAACACCTGGGAATAAATTCCTTACCAAACGATTCCTTCACCAATGTGTTCGTAAAGGTGTCCAGTAACATATCTAACAAAGATTGAAATTCGACATCCATAGGAAAATCGTTGACAGCTAGGGTAATTCTGGGTCTCATTCACTTACTATACACTACACTATGGGACATTTTTTTGGGAGTGAAAAAATCACTCCCAAAAAATATGCTTTAAGTGGGATGTGAGGGGTCTAACTAGGTGTTTTTGATTATTCTGAATCCATTGCAAGCATTTGTTTTGCAAGAAAAACATTCCTTGGGCTAAAAAAACCCAAAATGATGGTTTAGTGATGAGTCATCACTTTTCACAGTGATGTGGGGGTCCATTTTTAGCCCAAGGAATGTTTTTTCGTGCAAAACAAATGCTTGCAATGGATTCAGAATAATTAAAAACACCTAGTTAAACCCCTCACATGCTTCACATACTTCAAGCATATTTTTGGGAGTCATTTTTTTCCTTTATAGTATAGTGTATAGTACGTGAATGAGACCCAGAATTACCCTAGCTGACAAAGATTTTCCTAGGGATGTTGAATGTCAATCTTTGTTAGATATGTTACTAGACACCTTTACGAACACATTGGTGAAGAAATTGTTTGGTAAGGAATGTATTCCCAGATTTGACAGGTATTCTGATAATTTTCCCTGACTATTGCTTGCTCTTATTCCTCTTCTCTGCCAATGAGCGTCTCTGCAGGAAGAGTCACCAACGTAATTTTCTCTTCCCCGCAATCCTTGCCCGGCAGATTCATCGCACTGGGTGGCAAATTCACACCGGAAGTTCGATGAATAACATTAGAGTCTACGAGAGCCGGCTGGACAGCTCAATGAACCAAAAAAACCCTCTGAACGATAGAGACCTTTATAAAATACTCGGCTCGGGAATATAAAAGGAAAAATGTCACACATTGTTTTCTGCTGTGTTGCTTTTCGGTGTGTACGCTGTATAACTTTATAGAGATATCTAAAGAGCACAAAGTACGTTTCTGAACTAGCTAGTATCGCGAGACTCTCCACCATTTCCAGTCTGGAAACCAAATCTCGTGTTAGCTCCGAGACAGAAACTATACCTGCCGCTGTTTAGATCCCTCAATAAAATGATGTGCTGTGCACATCGAAAATACCTGTGATATGTCTTCTTTTATATTCCTGAACCGATTATACCAGTGTTTCTCAAACTTTCAAATGTCAAGGTCTCCCCTTAACTCTGACAGTGTACAAATGGAACCAAATGGACCCGTTAGGGTCCATTTGGTTCCATTTGTACACTGTCAGAGTTACAGACTAGTATGGGTCAATTTAGACCACCATAAATGAACCCACAGAGTCCCTGGAACCCACTTTGAGAACCACTCAATTATTATACGACAAAGGTCTCAGTCGTTCATAAATAGTTTTTGTTCATGAGCTGGTCCAGCCGGCTCTCATAGACTCTCATTCACCGAACTTCCGGTGTGAATTTGCCACAGAGTGCGACGAATCTGCCGACTGGAATCAAGTGGTAGTCATGAGTGTAATTTCCTGCTCATCTTGTTCCTAGCTCTCTGCCCTCTCAAACCACACAATGTCTGTCTATCCGATTTTTAAGCTCCAACATCCGGCTTTGTCCGGGCTCTGAGGCGTGGCCTACATCTGGCCTACATCTTGTGAACGAAGCGCTCAAAGTTATTGGGTACGCCCAGGGTCACATTGGCCAAGCTTCGTGTGACACTTGATTGAATTAACTCCTAAATCGTCGTTGTCGGTTGGAAACCTTGTATGTCCAAAACCTTACTTTTTTTGTTAGTATTTTTAAAACAATTTAAAGTAGTGAAAATAGCCGATCTACAAGCACACAACGCCTCGCAATGCGAGGAGTTGTGTGCTTGTAGATCGGCTATTTTCACTAGTTTTGTGTGACAGTCATGTACGGTAAAGCAGGGCTTTACTTTACGAAAAGAAACGTACACATTTGAAACTTGGACATACATGTACAAGGTTTCTGCCCGACGGTGACGAATTACAGTAGCACCGCTCACTTCACACTAGGCGTTTTTTTTCTCTCTCCCCCTACTCCTACTCCAACTCATTTCTCCGCCTACCTTTGTAACTAAACTCTTAACTATGTGTGTGTGTGTGTGTGTGTGTGTGTGTGTGTATACACACAACGTAGCTGTGTGGCGTGTGTTTGCATGCTAAGGTGAACATGGGGGCGTTCTATTTTTAGCCTCAGAGCCGGCGCGGAGAGGAGTAGCGATTATTCACCATCCCCACGGTGTAAGTTATCCGTGACGACACTGCACGCTCTAAACTACGAGTGTGGAGGACGAGTGCAGTTGGTAAAATATGTGAGAAGTGTCCTAAAAGTGACGGCCTCGGTACAGTAGCATTCGAGCGCACACCAAAATACCCTTGGTTATGCCAGCGGTGCATTGCTGGTGAGATGCAAACTATTTACTGTCAGTTTGCACTCTGACCAGTGGTGTAAAGTAATTTAGTACATTTACCTAAGTACTGTACCTAATATTGAGGGATTTTTACTTAACTTATAATATGTCCAATGCTTGTACTTTTACTCCACTGCATGTATTAGTTACTTTGCTTATGGTGATTATAAATAATAATAATAATACATTTAATTTATATGATTATTATTAGAAAACATACATTGACCACGTCAACCCTACCTACCGTACTTTTCGGCCATTTGATAATGCCCGATCGACGAGCTCACAATGTGCCACGATGCAACGCATTGTGAGCTTGTAGATCTGCTATTTTCAAAAGGTTTTTTATATTTATATATATATTTGAAAACTTGAAATGGGACATTATAATGAGTACTTTAGCTTTTTAAGTCCATTTTGATGCCAATCCTCAGAGTTGCTACAGGGGGTCCTCCAAATCTTTGTGTGATAGCAACTTGTTTCTTTCCCACTTTTTTATATGAATCTTTAGCCAAAAAGGCAGATCTACAAGCTCACAACGCCTCGCAGCGTTAGAATCATAACAAAGGCGACCCAGAACGGATTGCGCACTTCCGGGTTCTGGTTCAATCACATGATCCGCCGCTGGATGCAAACATAGGTAACAGATGAAACCACTGTTAACAACTCAAAAATTATGTTTTTTGAGTTGTTTTATAACCAAAAAATGCCTATTCTCGTCAATCTTCGTCGCTGGCATAAATGCCTAATTAATGACTCTCGCCGATCTACGTCTGGGTCATTAAATGAGTTAAGTAAAACACTTGAGTATCTTTTCCACCACTGACTCTGGGAGTAGCACACCGCAGACGAACATGAGCTGCTACCGGGAGGTGTGGATTACATCTTCTTTCCCTGGTCAAGCTTCTCTTGTCTGTGCTTGTTAGGCGATAGCAGATGCCAGCGCAGGGCCTGTTTCAGTAGACCTGGAAGCAGTGATCAAAAAAGCCAGAATATATTACAGTATCTCCTATGTATATCTGCTGTATAACAGTGGTTCTCTAACGTTTCATGTCAAGGACCCCCCAACATGATATGTTTGCCTGCGTTCCCCCATCTCAGAACTATCTTGTGCCAGGGACCTCCAGACGCAAAGATGTTTGTTTAGAGATTTGCACGTCTTTGTAGGGCTGTCACGATTTTGACATTTCACATGACGATTCATTGTCGCTCAAATGATTGCGATTAACGATTTAATTGTGTTTTTGTCGTTGACAATTACATTTCTGTTTGGCTTTTAGGCTTTGAAGTTGCACATGGTAGATATGACACACATGGTAGATGTGACACACACAACCTAAATATATACAAAGAAATTACTGACATATTTGACAACTTTATACTTTAACTCTTTGAGTGCCAGCGCCCTCTAGGGGCCAAAGAATGCCAGCGCATCTCTCATAGGCGAGCGCTTTAGCTTCCAGGACTTCACCTTCCAGGACCTGACGTGCTCACGTTCATGCACGGCATGGAAATGTCCCGGATGAAGATGCTAACAGAATGGCTATTCCCATTTTGTCATCTAAAAGATCATTTTTGGGCGATTTCGCCGTAAATAAACCTCGCGCCGCTTCCCTAAAACACAAAAAAGAGATATAAGCCTTTAAAGATGCGGTCTTTCATTGGATTAGGCGGAGATTGGCGATTGCGTTCGCAAATTACGGCCGGCCGGGAGGTTGCTAGCTTTCGGCTAGTAGCTAGAAAAATCAGGCCAGGCTTCAGAAGGCCTCTTATCATTTTATTCATTTAATTAAATAAAGCCGAACTACTTCGGGATCGGCACACTCGTGTACTCTTTGGAAGCGGCGCCGAACATCGGGTGAACATTGGGGAGCTCAAAAATGTATTTTAAACCATTTTTAATGGAATATATCGTCGGACAGAGTAGAACGGCTAGCTGGCTAGCGGCTAGCGAGCCAGGACCACCCACGACTCTACAAGCAGCTCGGGGTAAGTGAATTAATAAAAAAAAGATTGTATTGGATTGAAATAAAGCCGAACTAGTTCGGGATCGGCACCAGATGAGTTAAAAAGAACATTGATAGTGGAAATAGCCGATCTACAAGCTCACAACGCGTGTGACACACGCGTTGTGAGCTTGTAGATCTGCTATGTCCACTAATTTTGAGTTCTTTTTTTAAATGTATGAACATTTTTCAACATGGAAACGATTATTACGATTATGAAAAAGAATCACGATTATGTAAAAAAAATCACGATTGGACGATTATGTAATAATTGTGACAGCCCATACGTCTTTGCACGCCATGCATGGCGGGAACGATGCAAGACATTCCTTTTCCGCTGCTATGCGGCACAAATGTTATCTGAAGCACGGCCAATCGGTTAAGCCGAGGGGGTCGGGCTTGGCCAATCAGGGACTTAGACTGGCTTATAGGGGCATAAAATGTGACGTGACGCCACGCCAATCCGTAAAGCCACAGTGGCTCGGGTCGGCGAGTCAGGGAAGCCGCGCATTACAATCTCCCGGACACGCTCAGAATTTCTGCCTCTTTCTCAGAATTTCTTCAGATTTGTTGTTCGGCTCTGCACACGGCAAGTTTGAGATCGAACTGTTGGACGCTGTCCAAGTTGTGGCAGGGACACGTTATGAGACACACACACACACACACACACACACACGCACACACACACACACACACACACACACACACACACACACACACACAGATTCTCCCGGGATCCACAAGAAAACGGGCAAGATTTCGACCCAAATTCAAGCTCCATTGACTTACTGTATAACATCTAAGTTGAAGATTACACAATGTGTAAAAGAAATGTGCTGATTTGTCCAGCCCATAGATGGGCAACTGGCGGCCCGGGGGGCCACATGCGGCCCCCACCTTCACTTAATGCGGCCCGCAGGTTAATATCGGAATACTGATATATTATTGATTTCAGCGGTTCCAGTTTCAAACGTGCAAACACGACCCGCTTAATTACTTCGGTCTGTATTAGTAGTTTAATGACAAGTATTAAAAAATAGTCTTTTATGTCAATTGTGTTCATAAAGTTAACATAAGTATAACTAAATGCATTTGAAATGAAAATGTTACTTTCAGGATTCCAATTCAAATAGCAAAATATTATTCAGGATTCCACTTGAGAAATTGCCAAAAATAGCCGATCTACAAGCTCAAAACGCGTCGCAGTGCGACACGTTTTGAGCTGGTAGATCGGCTATTTTTGCTACTTTTGTAGAATATGATGGAGCAGGTCATTCATGTACGAAAAAAGTTAAACTACGAGAAAACTGCCCGATAGTATACAGTACTGTATATGCTATGTTAGTGTGGAAATAATGTGGCCCTCTCCATCATTTAAGTTGCCCACTCCTGGTCCAGCGGTTTGTGAGATTAGCTCCGGACAGACAGACACTCTTTTAGACGCTGCAGAGCAGGGACGTGCTGGGCCCCTGATTCAGCCCGGGAAAAGGAGTTGGAGAGGCCCTCATTGCGTGCGGCTGACCTTTTCGCCTTTCCGGATGCGCCGCGAGGCCCCAAATGCTAACCGATTAGCGGTTACTGTGATTTTAGGTCTCATGGTCTTTCTGGTATAATGATGTTGTATGTAGACCATCTAGGAGTAGTCAAGGAAGCTAGGGAGCAGTGGGCCTTCAGATGATAGACAAGCCAGTGGGGCCAATGTGATGGCTCTGTGGGCTGCTGCTACTCAGCGCTATAGAGAGAGATCCCTCTCTATAGCTGCTGCTACTCAAAGATTGGCCATTTCAGATCATGAGAGACAAGCCAGTGGGCCAATTACATGAGTTATATTTACTGTGCGCCGGCCATCTTTTTTTTTAATGGCCGGCATGGATTGGCCGGGAATGAACCGGCGTTTCGGGAGTTGTCCCGCTTTTCCCCAATGGCCAGCACGTCCCTGCTGCAGAGCCACGGTGTAAAAGAACAGGTGTGCATTGATAGTTTTTGTTTAACCCATTCAGGCCTAGAATTATTGAACGCTTTAACCAGTGAAAAATAGCAGATATACAAGCTCACAGCGCGGCACCGAGTGCCGCGCTGCGAGCTTGTAGATCTGCTATTTTTGAAAAAGTCGTGAAAATGTGTGCAAATCTTTGCTATGTATTTTCAAAGCGAATGTTTGTAACTCAAATTTTGCTTCTGGGTGGTCCATGGAACTAGATATTTTGAAATGCTCAAAACGTGTCGCACTTCACATGAAAAGGTTTGAGAACCACTGACATAGTAGTCTCTCAAGAACAGACTAACTGAGCTCCAGTTAAGTGAAAAGGACCTTTTCTTTGACGATGGCTGGCCAGATTGCTGACATAGAAACATAGGTTTTTTCCAAAAATCTTAGAAGGATTCAAAAGACACTTATAGAATCGGGTCAAAATTCTAATTTTCACGATTTTTCAAAAATAGCAGATCTACGAGCTCGCAGCGCGGCACTCGCTGCCGCGCTGTGAGCTTGTATATCTGCTATTTTTCAATAGTTAAAGCATAAAATAATGATACACAATAATGTGTACCCGTTCTAAATAGGTTAAACACTGCTCGTCTTTTTCCACTCAGCTTACCTTTGGCCCTTCGTCTTGAAGAGTTAGAAGGTGTCCGTTTGCTGCCAGCGGCCTCAAGTGTGTCCACTCACTCACTCACTCACTCACTCACTGCCTGCATCCTTCTGCCAAGCACACACACCGTTAATGCATTTAGACCGGGGGTACACATTATTGCGCGTAATGTTTTGCTTTAACTATTGAAAAAATAGCAGATATACAAGCTCACAGCGCGCTGCGAGCTTGTAGATCTGCTATTTTTTTTTTTATCGTGAAGAATGTCTTAATATTTAATATTAATATTTTGTATAAGTGTCTCCCTAAATCCTTTTAAGTGTCTCCCTAAATCCTTCTAACATAGGTTTTTCAAAAAAACCTATGTTTCAGTGTCAGTGGTGCTCACACTTTTTCATATCAAGGACCCCCAAAAACTACATGTATTTGGCCACGGACCCCCATCTCAAAATATTTACTTCTAGGGACCCCCCAGAAGCAAAATTTGAGTTACAAATGTTCGCTTTAAAAACACACATATTCAAGGATTTGCACGCATTTTCACGACTTTTCAAAAAATAGCAGGTCTACAAGCTCGGTGCGAGCTTGTATATCTGCTATTTTTCAATAGTTAAAGCATTGAATAATTGTAGAACTAAATGGCTTAAGGCCGGTTGGCTTCACTCCTCAGCTGCTAAACCCAGCATAGCTGTAACCACTACAGCTGTTAACCCTCCCTGGGAGAGGCAATGCATGCTAAGCAGGAAAAGCTTAATTGTCACTTTTTTAAATTTATTTTTTGACCTAGTTACTTCTAGGGATGGGACGATATGCGATATTATCGTGATAAAAAACACTCACGATAATCGCATTGTGGAGATTTAATATATCGTGATATCGTCCTCCGTCATGCACTGGGATCAATTCACCTTTTATTTGCCGAGCTGCAAAGAGATAATTCCATGTCAAGGATTTTCCTTTCTCCTTGTACAAGCTGGGCTAATGTAACAATTTAATAATTACCATTTAAACCATCAAGAACTGGTAAAAGGTACTTATACTGTACGTACTTGATACAGTCTTTTTTTCACTCTCTTTCAAATGTCTTTGCCAAAGAATAGCCGATCTACAAAGCGTTGCGACGCGTTGTGAGCTTGTAGATCGGCTATTTTTTGGCAAATGTTCCACCCCAGGATAATGGATTTTGATCATTGTGATAATATCGTAAATCGCGATTTCTTTTGTCACAATAATCGTGATATGAAATTTTCATATCATCCCATCCCTAGTTACTTCTTGTACAGTTCATTTTGTTTCATGGACTTGTATTTTCCCCAGCTTTTGTTTCTTGGAAATTGGATCTGGTGCAAGTTTGCGACGGATGCTGTTGTGACCTGCATTTCTCGTTACTGTAAACGGCTGCTGCGCTCGCGTTGCAAATGTTCGCTTGTTTTTCTAATTTAGTAAGTGTGCCGCTGTCGACTCGAGTACGACTCGATTGTTCTCTGTCACCGCGTCTACTTACTGTGTGTAGATCGATAATCTGTCGACTAGATCAGGGGTCTTCAACATTTTCAGGCCAAGGACCCCTTAGTCGAGATAGAGAGATGAAGCAGGGACCCCAACAACCTGTTCATAGATTCCATATACTTTCATTGTTTGACAGCACAATCATCAGTGTATTTTGGATTCATGTCAATTAGTGTTTTCAGATATTTAACCACTTGAACCGTCAATACTTAATAGACTTGACCTTTCGCTTTGTACTTAGTCTGCTCAATTTCCTCCTCTACACCAAAGCTCTTTGCCAGAAATAGCCGATCTACAAGCTCACAACGCCTCGCAGCGCGAGGCGTTGTGAGCTTGTAGATCTGCTATTTTTGGCTAAAGTTCTCAGATTATGGACGCTAGGGTTCAAGTGGTTAATATAAGAAAGGGGGGAAAAACGAGTTCCTATCGCACAAAGATTTGGAGGACCCCCTTTAGTAACTCTGAGGACCCCCTAGGGGTCCTGGAACCCCTGTTGAAGACCCTGGCCTAGATAGCGTGGACTTGCTAGCACTATCATCCTGGACTCTGAGAAAAAGTCCTCTATACAGTGTGTTCGCTCGCTGCGGCCCAGTGGGTTTTGTTAGTGTTGGTTAGCTTGGCACTGAACTGGCTGGATTCAGCCAAGGTTCTTCTTTTTTCTTTTTTCTCACACGGGCATTGGCCCAAGGCGGAGCATTAGTGATACTGCAGCATCAGGTTCCCGCACTGTGGAGAGACATTTATGCTAGCGAGATAGTCACCGTCCAGACCAACTGGACCTGAACAATTCCACCCAGACAGCTGATCCCATGTGCAGGTTATCGGTACTCGGATAGCAATACCACAATTGGGGATGTTGACAATTCATCTAAAGTCGAGCAATTTCCGTTAAGGAATTAATCGATTAAAATAAACAATTACAATTATTTTTTTCCAAAAGATAAAACTCTGCTTATCAATTAATCGGTTAATCGATCGATAGGTCATCACCTATCAATAAATGAATGAATTGATCATTTGCGTCCCTATTAACCGCAATATTAAAATACTCTGTTACAAGTAAAATGCATGTAAAAGTACAAACACACACACACACACACACACGTAACAAGATTTTAAATGTACAGAGGGTATCCCCACATTTCTTCACAATTCAAAAATGACCACAAAAAGCGTAAAATAATTATAAAATAATCATTTTGGCCATTGTCAGGCTGACTTTGTTTATATCCCTCTTCTATTCTTTTATATGGATTGATAAGGGATGTAAACAAAGTGTCAGTCTGCCAAAACGATTATTTTGTCATTATTTTACGCTTTTTGTGGTCCTTTTTTAATAGAAACACATGTATGAAGCTTAATCTTTTTTATAAAATATTTTCAAAACGTTATTTTTATTTTAGCGTCAGTTTTTCAAGAAAAAGTTGACTGTGGCTCCTTTAAATATTAAGATTACACTCAACAACGTATCTCGATTGCAGGGTAGATGGGAAGACATGATTATGACTGATGCAGTGGTACATTCAGTGCACACAGCCTCCTGAGAAGGAGAGGAGCACATAACATTATGTACAGATATATGGGATGTGATTCAGGCCTCAGGCATACACGTGTGTGTGTGTGTGTGTGTGTGTGTGTGTGTGTGTGTGTGTGTGTGTGTGTGTGTGTGTGTGTGTGTGTGTGTGTGTGTGTGTGTGTGTGTGTGTGTGTGTGTGTGTGTGTGTGTGTGTGTGTGTGTGTTCGGCGCGCGCGTGCGTGCGTGCGTGCGTGCACTGAGTATGACATAAGAGCAAAATGAGATGAACTCATTTACTGCCATTAAAAAAAATGGCGACTTACAGGGTTCACTGCCAGTTTTTTTTTAACCTTTTAACGTGCACAATGGTGCACAATCATGCACGGATCATGCACCACGTGCGTGCACGCCGTTCACAGCTTTCAAACAAAAGAATCCGCTTGGAAATCCGTTCAGGCATTCAGGAGATAGAGGCCATAATGTTTTCTTCATAAGTAAACAAACATTTACATATGGGGGTCAAACATGCATTTCGCGTAACTTAACTGTAAAAAATAGAAAAAGACTGGTGCCTTGTATAGTGATAGCGACACCTTTGCTATACAAATTAATTAAACTCTTAAATGACATTTGATCGTCAATCTTAACTCTCCCCACGCTTTGAACGTTCACGTTCGCCCCAATTCTCCAGAGACCTCTGCGCCAATACGGCGCTCGTTCGGTTCGTTCGTCTGATGACTGTAAGCTGATGAGGGGTCGCGCGGCCGTGTACTGTAAACACATTTTCCGCGGTGATGGTGTAAAAAATCCATTATGCGTTAGATCAACGGAGAACAATTCACTTCCTTGTTGATTTCCGCTGGCTGTAAGGCTCTGTGGCCAGTGACTGGTCTTCTTCTTCTTCAACACATAACAGGCAAATTCACATTCATTCTCGCATGACGCCGCCCTCTGCTGCCTGGCAGACCAAAGTGCACTATTGCACAATAAAAAATAAATAAATAAATAAATAAATAAATGTCTGTCTATCTGCTATAACGTCGCAAAGGTAAGCCGCTTTTTGATGGCACCAGACCCAATAAATAAATAAATAATCTGGCAGTAGGAGAGTTAACAAAACTTAAATGTAAAATTATAACTTCGCTTGTAACTTCTTGTAACTTGTAACTTGAGCCAAGAATGACCCAAAAAGTATCTTAGTTACTTGACGAGTTACAGAAATATGAATGTAACTCAGTTACCAGCAAGTTACAGCAACATGTAACTTAGTTACGTAACTCAGTTACATGTAACTTTAACTTCCCCAACCGCACCCCACCACCCCACCCGTGGATGCCCACTTCGCCCCCATCCCCCACCCTCTGCATTGTCCTCGGGCGAAGTGACTGCAGCCTGCAGTCAGTCCCACGCCTGGCTGGCACCGGCGTAACGGGAAACCGGATAGGGGCCAACAACACTGCGTGTGTGTGTGTGTGTGTGTGTGTTTGTGTGTGCGTGCGTCTGTGGCCGCGTGCCCTCTGGAGTACAGCAGGGTTTTAGATGGGCCGATAGTGTGTCGGCTGGGTGTCTCGCTCTGCTAAATGCACTCTTTAGTCTGTCTGTGTAGCCGCGTCGCCTCGGCTCCTTTCCTGGGCTGCGTTTCAAGGCTGCTCCTACCGCGTTATACAGTCCAAAATGTGTGTGCGTATGTGTGTGCGCGTGTATTAGGGATGGGACGATATGAACATTTCATATCACGATTATTTCGACAAAAGAAATTGTAATTTATGATATTATCACGATAATCAAAATCCATTATCCTGGGGCGGAACATTTGCCAAAAATAGCAGATCTACAAGCTCACAATGTGTTGCAACGCTTGTAGATCGTAATTTCTTTTAGCAAAGACATTTGATATAGAGTGAAATAAAGACTCTATCAAGTACGTATATTAAAGCTGTGTTTTTTAGGCTTTTTATGCCAATAGCGAGTTTAAGCTCGCTACGGCAACGGCAGATGACAACGGTAATCGGAAATGATCCGCGCTCGATAGATCAACCTGCCGTCGCCGCGGCCGCCTCTACTACGGCAGAAGGTCCCTTCCCACGTAGCGCCTACTCCGTCTGCTGCGTGTAACTCGGGTGTGATTTCCAATAACGCTTCAGGCAAAGGGGTGGGAACCCGTCGCCGCCGAGGCTTTGCTTAACCATTTTGATCGCTACGGTGATTACGTCATAGCAGCCGTAGTCCGCCTGGCGTTGCCGTATTGAAAACCATCTAGCTTAAACTCGCTATTATTAGATAGGACAGTAGACTGACAGGAAATGGGGGGGAGAGATGGGGAGCGACACGCGTCAAAAGTCGTCCGGATCGGGAATCGAACCGGCGACGCCGCCAGGCATCCATGCCTATGTGGCAATGCCTAAGTGGTATGAGCCTGGACCAGTAGGCCAGCGGGCGCCCCAAGTACGTATATTAGAAGTACCTTTTACCAATTATAGAGGGTTTAATTGTGAATTGATCCCGGTGCATGACGGATATCGATATATCACGATAAATGTAATCTCCACAATACGATTATCTTGAGTGTTTTTTTTTTTTTAATAACGATAAACGATAATATCGCTTATCGTCCCATCCCTAGTGTGCGCGTGTATACAGTACGTGGGGTTTCATCAGTTTGATAGTGATTTGCATGCGGCCGTTGTTGGCTGCGGCATGTTGGCGTGCCCGCGCTGAGGCCTCCCGCCGTGCGCGTGCACGCTAATGCACTGGCGGCAGGGAACAACTCTCCTCCAGCCACGTGGATGAATTCGGGAGCGGCACAGTTCGTCCTTGTTCCTCCCGCCGCCGTGGAGCTGCTATGGTGGCCTGCAGGGCCCTGGATTAATGATCAACAACAGCCGTCACATCATGAAAAAGAGGGGGGTGTGTGTGTGTGTGTGTGTGTGTGTGTGTGACTGTGTGTGTGTGTGTGTGTGTGTGTGTGTTTGTGTGTGTGAGCACGAGTGATTGAGTGTGCGTTTGTTAATGGACGGAACTCGGAGCAGAATGTGTCCTTCAAGCGAGCACGGTGCCCGATTTGTACTGGGTTGCATTGATTGATTGAATATTTTATTAGACCATTAAGACTCCCTAATCGGGAGATAAGCGACCGTCACGTCGCATACACAGATTTTAGAAGGCAATGGTAGCCAATCAGGAGGGAATATGGGAAATGGGACAGATCCATGTTGATGACATGACTGTAGAGCAGGGGTCTTCAACAGGGGGTCCGGGACCCCTAGGGGGTCCTCAGAGTCACTACAGGGGGGCCTCCGAATCTTTGTCTGATAGAAGCTTTTTTTCTCCTTTTTTATATTAACCACTTGAACCCTACCGTCCATATTCTGAGAACTTTATCCAAAAATAGCAGATCTACAAGCTCACAACGCCTCGCAGCGCGAGGCGTTGTGAGCTTGTAGATCGGCTATTTTTGGCAAAGAGCTTTGGTGTAGAGGGGAAAAAAGAGCAGACTAGGTACAGAGTGAAAGGTCAAGTTTATTAAGTGTTGACAGTTCAAGTGGTTCAATATCTGAAAACACAAATTGACATGTATCCGAAATACACCGATAATTGTGCTGTCAAACAATGAAACTAGTATCTATGGGTTGTGGGGGTCCCTGCTTCATCTCTCTCTCGACTAAGGGGTCCTTGGCCTGAAAACGTTGAGGACCCCTTCTGTAGAGATACTGTGTACCACTTTGCGTGATTTTAGGCCAAAATCTGGAGGAGCAGTGTCCAAAAATGTGTGCCCGATTTGTACTTGGTTGCATTGATTGATTGAATATTTTATTAGACAAGAATGTAGTCGAGCGCAGTCAAAACATGGTTGTCTCACACCAAAAACAGACGTTCTTGTACTACCCTGTTGGTAGTGGTGGTGTTGTGTAGTCTGGCCCTTCACATTAAATAAGCTTTTTCCACCAGCCCTCAGAAAGGGCGAGCCAATCAGGGCTGTAGGCTTGGGGCACGTGGTGGGCCTGGTTCAAAACCATTCAGCCAATCAGGCGAGTCTGTGTGTATTCAAACACATTCCCCCCTCCACTCTTATTACAGACATCTTTGATGCTTTCAGTGACTAACGAGCTATTGACACTTGTATGGCTCAATCAATTACAGCAGCTCACAAGCCCTTTGAAGTTCAGAGGGAGCAATTAAGAGCAAGTCAACTTAATTTTTTTTAAACCACCCCTTGGAAATAAATTCTGCTCCCGAGACCAGACTAATATCCGACACGCAGTGAGGAATTAGTATGAGCAACGCCAGGCTAAGCGTGTAGATCTTCTATTTTAGGCGTGAGTGTAGATGAGGTATTAAAGCCCCATGGTGAACATCTCAGCTCACCTCTCTGTTGTAGCCTGACACTCAGCCTGAATTGACATTTCGTTTCACTTCATTATTCAGTCTGAAGTCAGTTCCGCCCACGACGTTTGCAGGGATGGGCGTTGCCAAAATGAGGCACTGTTCAGCGATTGGTTCACCGACCAACACATGACATAGTGTTGTTATGTGTGCCTGGCTGGCTAGTGGCTAACCTGTTGCTTGCTAGTGCTACTTGCTAACCAAAGAAACAGTCAGAATAGGAGCACTACGAACTAGTAATCAAACACAACATAACATGCCTGCTACTGGTGTTTCATAGCGAGATCGATACGATCGCATTTTACCGCGACACGATGTGGGTTACGGTACGGCGGCGGCGCTGGTGTACTTGGAAACACACATGAGTTCTGGGAAACCCCCACCCACGCTGATCACAAGACGCTGATTCACGACGCTGATTCGCCCGTTTGGATTTTCAACCGAGGCAGGCCTCCTCATTGAGAGCGATTCTAGACCTGAATCGCCGAAACAAAAAAATTAAAGCGATTCAGGGTCTGGAACTAGGCTATCTCTGTTGGACAATTTGAAGATAATTAAAGGACAAGAGAGTCTTTTTTTTTCTGGTCTCCCGGAGGAGGTGAAATATCTTGGATAGATAGATTAGCCCATCTGTTTTCATTTTCTCTTTCTGGTCATTTTTTTTTAATCCGATTAACTCGGAATTGAGTTCACCTTGACCATATTGACTGAACTTTCTCTCTCTGCATCAGTTCAGTCATTTCTGTCCTGATGATGACTGATCACCTCGGAACAACCTAACCCTTGTCTGCCAGTCTCTCTCTCTCTCTCTCTCTCTCTCTCTCTCTCTCTCTCTCTCTTTCCATTTCATCTCTCTCCGTCTCTCCCTGTACCGGTACTTGAGAAAGGACGATCCTTTATCGTGACCAAAAAAAAAAACACTCGCAATAATCGTGTTGTGGAGATTTAAATGTACCGTGACATTATCCTCTGTCAATTCCTCTGTATTTAAACCCTATAAGTAATAAAACCTGGAAATAGCGTACTTTATACAGTCTTTTTTTCCCACTCTACCAAATCTATTTGCCAAAAAAATTGCCAATCTGCAATTTTTAGGGCCAAACGTTCCACCCCAGGATAATGGATGTTGGGGATATTTCGATTATCGCGCTAAGATCGTAAATCGCAATTATTTTTGATCACAATAATCATGACGATGACATTTTTCATATCGTCCCATCCAGGCACGTGCACACATAGACATCAAAGGAGGCTTGCCCTTTTATCCGT
Source organism: Nannobrachium achirus (assembly GCF_963921795.1). NCBI lineage: Eukaryota > Metazoa > Chordata > Actinopteri > Myctophiformes > Myctophidae > Nannobrachium > Nannobrachium achirus. The sequence goes on from NC_137825.1 coordinate 48,355,758, forward strand.
CTTTGAAAAGTGCCCTCTCCAAAACATGAATGCAATTTTACTATGGTGAAAGAAATGCAAATGCCCTCTTTCTATGCCATACCTGAAGGCAGTATTAAAGAATTGCCTCATCCAAACTCTCCTGAACTTGAATGGAGCATTTTATTTTGAAAGAATTGACCTTCTAGCTGTCGCCTCACAGCTAGAAGGTCCTGGGTTCGATTCCCGCTGGGGGACGCTGTGGGCGCTGGGTGTGTGTTTCCTCCTCCGCATCCTCAGTGCCCACACCCTAGGTGGGGTTGGCAAAAGGGCCTTTCTGTGTGGATTTTGCATGTTCTCCCCGTATCTCCTAGGGTAGGTACCCTCACAAAAAACATGCAGTAGTCCTGGTTTCTAGAATTCCTTCTCCCTGGCCAGCCAGGGCTCCCCAGGCCCCTTTCTCTGTGTACCTAACCGGTACGTTGCGTTCTTCTGCTCCCCAGAACGTGGTGAACTTCGTGGACGACAGCTTCCCTCCCGGCCCGCGCTCCGTGGGCTTTCCCGACGGCGACAGCGTTCAGCAGCGGATCAAGAAGTGGCTCCGCCCGCACGAGATCAACTGCAGCAACTTCAAGGAGCGAGGCGTCAAGTGGTCCGTCTTCCGCACGCCGCGGCCCTCCGACATCCTGCAGGGCCTCCTGGGGAACTGCTGGTGAGTCCACACCGAAAAATAGCAGATCTACAAGCTCACAGCGCGGCACCGAGTGCCGCGCTGCGAGCTTGTAGATCTGCTATTTTTGAAAAATCGTGAAAATTTGAATTTTGACCCGATTCTATAAGTGTCTTTTGAATCCTTCTAAGATTTTTTGAAAACCCTATGTTTCTATGTCAGCAATCTGGCCTGCCATCGTCAAAGAAAATGTCCTTTTCACTTAAATGGAGCTCAGTTGGTCTGTTCTTGAGAGACTACTATGTCAGTGGTTCTCAAACCTTTTCACGTGAAGGACCCCCAAAATGATATGTATTTGGCCACGGACCCCCATCTCAAAATATTTAGTTCCAGGGAGCACCCAGAAGCAACATTTTAAGATTTGCACACATTTTCACGACTTAAAAAAAAATAGCAGATCTACAAGTTCATTATTGGTATATTATTGGCACCCCGCCCTCCCCCCCTCCCTTTCCGTTTGAAAGGTCAGTGCGATGGCGAGCACACACGGGGCCTCCTCCAGAGGTAGGGTTGTTTGTCAACGTGCCGACCGCCGCGAAGAGGCGAGGAGAACGAGCGTGGAAAAAAAGATGAGGGAAAAAAGAGCGGTACCGATGTACAGATAGTACGTGTACATACTGTAGCGCGGAGATTATTCATGGGAAGAATGTGGGTCTGGAACGCACGTGTTTTTATCTCCACGCCCTTGTGTCCTTGGGGGTTTGCGCGAACCCACGTGAACACATGCGACGCACACAACGAAAACGTGGTTACTCGCCGGGTACCACATACGTTCACGTCACCGCCATGTGCATATGCTGTACTCGCCGACACGCACGCACGCTCACGCACGCACGCACGCACGCACGCACGCACGCACGCACGCGCACACACCTACACGGACTGCAGCTTATCAAAAAATAGCACTCCCTTGGGCCCAAAGCCACTCACCAGCAACAGAACGTAACCCAAATTCCCATCCCCTGTCTCTCTCTGTCTCTTTAACACACATGGTTCTCAACCTGTGGGTCGGGATCCCCAAGGGGGGGGGGGGGGGGGGGGGGGGGTCCCCAAATTATTTTGGGGGGGTACCCAGATGATTAACATAATGTGCAACATTGTTTCCTCACTCAACAGTAAACAAACCAACATAAAGTTTAAGTGTATAGGGGGTATCTGCACATTTCTAAAGTGACACTTTAAGGACTTGTTAATACCTCTAAAATGGCAAATTAAACATTGGCCAAATTGTCAAATGTTAGAGGCAGAAATTGTGGAAATAGCCGATCTACATGCTCACAACGCCTCGCAACGCGAGGCGTTGTGAGCATGTAGATCTGCTATTTTCCCAATAGAACTATATTGTACAAAATGTAATGCCTCAACTCTTAGTGCTGGTCATGGTGGGGGGGGGGGGTGGGGTCCCCAGTTCAAATATGATTATTTTGGGGGGTCGTGGCCTGAAGCACAACACACACACACACACAGTCCAACTGACTCCTTCCCGTCCGTCCGACCAATTAAAGCAGCCTCCGGACAATCTCACCTTGGTCGCCTGGCATCATGGCGGGAGGAGGGGTTGGGCACGTGACCTCTCGTCCGCCCTCTCGTTACGCGTCGGCTAATTAGACTTTGATTCGATTGTTTTCTGAGGGAACTGGATGTTCCGTCATCAGCCGACGGGGCTGATCGGTCCCGCTCGGCTGCCACTTGAGCAGATGGAGCGCCGTTAATAAAACAAACGGAAGAGAGTCCCTCTCCCTGAACGACGGAGTCCCTGTGTGTCTGGAGGCAAAAGAAGACTCGTGACTCGAGACATATTTCAAAGTGGAGAATTAGTTTTCTAAAACCTCTAGTTCCATTCCAGGGATTGACACTAAGGCTTGCCCACCTGCCCCTGGCAGGTAAATAAAACTTTGGGGCAGGTGAAGTTTGCTTTCAGGTCACCCGACCGGACAAGTGCTCATTTGAGAAGGGGACACAACCGTCTATAATACCGTCTATAATACCTGAACGTGGCCAGAGCGCTCTGTCTTTTGGTCTGTGGAACGTAAAATAATAGCTCTGTTTACCTATAACGTGCTGTTTTTACTGTTGCGAATTGCGATACTTAAAAATATAAAATAACTAGTGTGAAACCATAGACATATTCAATCATAGCTATGTAGATATTTGGATTTGGAAGTATTGAGGTACAGTATGACTTTTTTTAATCGCACAGACCCAGAAAGTAAAGAAATTTGTTAAATTGAGCGTTACCTATCATTTTATAACGGACAATTTAATTTTCGGGCAAGTGGGCATGACCTTTGGGCAAGTAGAACATGACTTGTACTTGCCCGACAGGCAAGTACAAGTCAAGTGCCTCTGAGACCTTAGTGTCAACCCCTGCATTCCTTGATTCTGATTGGCTGGTTTCCCTTTAATTGCTGTGGTATATGAGACTATAATCCACACCTTGAATCAGTTTATATCAAACCCAGGTGCGTTATTTCTTTCCACAGTGTTCCACAGTGTACCAATTATCTGCACCTGTGTTGTTGGCAAAAAGAAAGCTGGGAACTACTTTCTTGTAGCTGGGAACTACTTTCTTGCAGACCTTGTTGTAAATTATTAGTGAAATAGAACAGTTTTAATTGGTACATGTCTATGATTTTTCATGTTGCCATATTGTAACCGTTTTAGAAAAGCAATAAGCCACAAGAGGCATGTGGTTACCTGGTATTTTATAACGGCTGAGAGGGTTGGAGACACTCGGCTTCGCCTCGTGTCTCACCACGCCTCTCAGCCGGTGTAAAATACCAGGTAACCACATGCCTCTTGTGGCTTATTGCTTCAATAACCACTGGAACCACCATACAGGGGTCATCGCCAGGTTGGCTTGTGGTGGATATTTTTGTCCAAATTCAGTTTTTGCCACTGATATTTAGTGCACAAGCACATTCAGAGCCAGCCCTAAAGGACCATTACAGGGTCTGTAACTCTGAGAGTGTACGAATGTAACCAAATGGATCCTTAAGCATTGCGTCACGTTATAATCTTGTTGGTGTGCTATTTTCAGCGAAAGCGCTCCCCACGATACGGATGCTGGAGTTTAAGTGGTTACGGTGATATTCTGTTGAATGTGTTTGCTTTTGTTAGCTCCAAAAGCAACAGTAAGCAATAGACCGGTCTATTTTTCTTTAAAACATGATGATCAGTTATTATCATTGTACTAGGAGGACGTTTTTTCGCGATTGTGATCATGCCTAATACATTTTAGGCATTTTTGGAAATTTCTTTGAAAAAAAGAATTTTTGAAAAGAAAAAAAAAAAAAAGTCTGGGAGTACTGAAATAACTCGGGAAACGTGGCTTGGCTATGAATGAGTTAAGTATGCCTGATTGTCAGGTGGGTGGTCACCCAGCTGAGGTTAGCCACACCCACAGTGTTGGTTGTATGGTAAAAGGGGAGGGGATGATTTTATGATGTCATTAACTCAGTGTTTTTCGATCGGGCCTTTTGACTCAAGAGGCTTTCAGCTTTCAGGAAGTAACAAAAATACACAGAGAAGACATATTTGCATATTATAACCACACCTGGGGGTCTATTAGAGTAATGTTAACTCCATAGACACATACAAAACAGAAAAAGTTCAAAACTATGGCACCACCTCTTTAACAATGTAAATAGCAACGATGACAATTCTGAAACTGATGCTTTTATAATTGTCTTTATAAGTTTGAATTAATATCTGTAAATGAGTCGACTGAAAAAACAAAACCGGATGCATGTCGTCGGTTTCTCTCTCGTTCCTCAAGTACTGTACAAACAAGTTTTCAGTTTACAGTTTAGGCATTTAGCAGACGCTTTTAATCCAAAGCGACTTACAATAAGCAGGTAATGCATCACTATAATAAGCAAGATAATATGTCAGTACATTAACAACAGTATAACAAATGCATAGGAATATCAATCTAGAAAAACAATAATATAGGTAGCTAGACCATGCACCTAATCAGTAAAAAACTTTTCTAAAAGCTAAAAAAAATGCTAACTAGCTTCATGTATAACAAGCTGCCGTAGTGTGATTGTGCGAAGCAGCAAAATAGTCACCTCGAAATAGGGAGTGCCTTTTGAAGGCCACCAGAGTCCCTGGCTTCCTAGACCCTTTAGTCTAGTAAATCTAGGGAAAAAATACACTCGGGTTGGACAAAATTGTATTATTTAGTTTTTCAACTGATTCTGTTAGGAAATTAGGTCTACTAGCCAGGATAAAAAAAATCTACCACAATCTGCTCACTGCAAATACCCACAGTGGCCAAATCAAGTTGGGCTCCCATCGACTTTCTATACAGGAGGAAACTACCCAGAAAAAAAAATCAGATTTAAGTAGGATGTGAGGCGTCTAACTAGGGGTTTGTCATGATGCTGAATCCATTGCAAGCATTTGTTTTGCACAAAAAACATTCATTGGGCTAAAAACGGCCCCAGAAAATGATGGTTTAGTGATGAAAAGTGATGAGTCATCAAAAAACTCATCTTTTGTTGGCGTTTTCTGGGGCCAATGAATGTTTTTGGTGCAAAAAAAAAGCTTGCAATGGATTCAGCATCATGACAAACCCCTAGTTAGACCCCCTCACATCCTACTTAAAGCAGATGTTTTTTCTGGGTATTTTCCTCCTGTATAGAAAGTCGATGGGAGCCCAACTTGATTTGGCCACTGTGGGTATTTGCAGTGAGCAGATTGTGGTAGATTTTTGTATCCTGGCTAGTAGACCTAATTTCCTAACAGAATCAGTTGAAAAACTAAATAATACAATTTTGTCCAACCTCTGCCTTAATTTTACCGGACTACTTGAATAACTTGCATTTTGTGATGAATCCGCATTTTGAGCGTCTTAATTTCACTCGCAGGTTAAATGAAGGATGGCAACATGGGCTCGGCGTGTGCTGCTGGGTAATTTAACCGCAACGTAGGCCGCTAACCAGACGGCACACAGTGGCTCCACTCATCAAACGTGAATGATTTTTCAATAAGGGGGAATGGACCAATCCCCAATCACATACACACCCATTGTAACTGTTACAATGGGTGTGTATGTGATTGGGGATTGGTCCATTATGCAAACGAGCGCTTGAATGAAAAAAAAAAAAGCCCAGATAAAGAACCTTCCAAAACTTGACGATAAAAGCTCCTAATTTATAGACAGGTTGACGACTCAGCCGTCCGTCTGGCCTGTCCCTTGTGTCGCTTTGTCTGTGTAATCCCGCGCAGTGGCTTGGCAACTAGTCCATTTCTGTCAACTTGTATCCTTCCCAACCAATCCACCTAGCCTTTGTTCCTGTGTCCGTCTCTTTTTATCCATCATCTGTAAATCCATCTCCTTGTCTGAGCCAGTCTCTTGGATCCTAACGGATCACTCTCGGCCCATCCCTAGCCATTAAGTCAATGCGTCCTCCCTGATTGACCATCTCATTAGCCGCCTCGCCGCTTATGTCTCTTGTCTCTCGCTCGCTCTCTTCTCTCATTTCCCTCTGACATTTCAACCCCTCGCTGGCTCTTGTTCAACCTCCACTTCCTTCCCCTCCCTCCCTCCCTCGCCCTCCTCCTTTCCTCTCTCTCAAAACCGCTCCTTTCGGACTTGTGCCAGGTAAGCTTCAGAAAAGCCTGTGTGGTTTATGACGAGGAGTAATTCACCCCCAAAATGACTTTTTTTCTATTGATTATTCACGCCATGGAGACTTGAGTTCAATAATATGTTTTTTTTTGTTGCATTCCTAAGACAACATTTTGATTGCAAGAAATGTACCCCCATTGATTCCGGAGGGGGACCCAAATCCATTCGGGTCCCCATCCGGAATCAATGGGGGTAAATGTACAATTCGGAATGCAACAAAAAAAACAACATATATCATTTTGGGGGTGAACTACTCCTTTAATCTCACCTCATTTAACAACAACAAATACAATGGAAATGGGAAATGAATCAAAGCAAATGTAACATATTCGCCTTTTATAATAAAAAAAAATAATAAAAAGCGAATATTGCATAATCCCCCCTTATTGAAAATCATTCACGTTTGATGAGTGGAGTCACTGTGCCGTCTAGTTACTAATATATAATGTTTTGCCTTGCAAAGTACACTTTGATGACATCATCATCTTCAATGACATCATCATCTTCAATTCCAAGACCTGTCATCTGCAGAAGTTCTCAGATGATACCGTGGTGGTCAGCAAGATCTCGGGTGACAACACGGCTGAGCACGATGGTGTGGTTAGGGACTTTGTGCAATGGAGCGAGGCTAACCATCTCAGGCTCAACGCAAGCAAGACCAAGGAGATGGTGGTGGACTTCCGCACCTCCAAGAGAGTCCCCCCGGTGCCAAGCACCATTAACGGTGAGGTGGTTGAGCTTGTGGATAACTACAAATTCCTCGGAGTACACCTGAATAGTTCACTGGACTGGTCGGACAATGCACAGGCGATTCACAGCAAGGGGAAAAGCAGGCTGTTCCTCCTGAGAAGACTGAGATCGTTTGGGGTGTGCAATAGGATGCTTCAGATGTTCTATCAGTCTGTCATGGCAAGTGTCCTCTTTTTTGGTATAACATGTTGGGGTGGCAACAACAGAGCAGGTGACACGTTTAACCTAAACAGACTGGTGAAGAAAGCAGGCTCTGTCGTCGGGTCCTCTCTGCAGGGGGTGGAGGAAGTAACCAGTGTGCGCACAGCGAGGAAGCTGGATTCCATCTTGGAGAACTCCTCCCACCCCCTCCATCTAGAGATCACCAGTTACTGGAGTAAGAGAGGAAACGACCGCTTTACCTACCCAGGACGGAGATGTGAGAGATTAGGAAAATCTTTTGTACCGGCTGCCCTTAAGCTGTACAACGAGACACATAACGGACGCTTGAAAAGGTCTCCCTTCCTAACTTAGACTGACGGAACCTTTGCTGTATTGACATTGACCTCTAAGGAACTATTGCTGTATTGACTTTGACCCAAAAGGACCGTCCAGGAAGAGTGCTCATGTGCGTCTTGCGGTGACACGCTTCCTAGTTTCTTCTTTTTTCGCACTGATTTTTTTTTGACTTTGCACTATTAGTTTGTGTTGGTAGTTTCTGAGTATTTTTGCTTTGTTTAACAATGACAGTGAGATACTTGTTTGCACTAGCTAGCATTGACTGCTATGGTCTTTTTTGCAAGACACTTTATGTATATATACTTATATATTATTCGCCCCCTCTATTGATGCACCTTCTCTTTATTGGTACTGTACTGCTCTTTTTTTTTTGTTCTCTTGTTTCTTTCCCTCTTATCTATTTTTTCTTACGTCTCTGTAACTTTGTAAATAACTGTATACTGCTGTGCTACTACTGGACAACTGAATTTCCCCCTTGGGATAATAAAGGTATCTATCTATCTATCTATCTATCTATCATCATACTATCCAAACGGATCCAAACGTTGAAGCAATAAAACAGAGCTGAGTATTTACCAGTGTTGCAGACTCTATTTTCTCTTGCATTGCCGTTTGTTCAGCACGTGAATGCACTATCACCCCTATCATCAAAGTGTACCCCACAAGCCAAACCCCACAAGCAGTCCTCCAGTTCTAGGCAACACAGAACTCCAAGGTATATTAATGACATAGTTCAATGTTGAAAATGACCGGTATTCCCCTTTAAAGTATGTTTTGAAATACTCAAGTAAAGTACAAAATACAAATACCTAGAAATGTTACTTAAAGGCCCGCTGATACCCCCTGAAATTATAATAGTATGATACAGTAGGTAGGAGTGGTATCTCTGAAAACGGTCTGAAACCGTATGAAGCTCATGTCACAGTGTAATCTGCCCCTCGCCCCCAACAACAGCTGACCAGTACAGTAAGTAGTCTATAAAGTCAAGTAATTTGATTGGCTTATAATTGCGCATTCCCACAATGACATCATAAAAATATTAACTCATATTTTAAAATGACTTTTTAAAGTGACGGTACCCCTTTAGGTGACAGTACCACTTACTTAGTTAAATGTACTTAGTTACTTGAATACACTGTATGAAAGAAAAATGAGTTGAAAAGGTTGTACAGTATGTGAAAGTGTGTGTGGGTTGTAAGAGTGGAAGCCTATGTGAATCGTTCAGTCTGATTCATGGGCTTTAAGCTTTTATTTAAAATGATTAAGTGAAGTAGGCTGTGATGAGATCTCAATCTAGCTCTCCTCTCCTCTACAGGTTCCTGAGTGCTCTGGCGGTGCTGGCGGAGCGGCCAGAGCTGGTGGAGAGGGTGATGATCACGCGCACCATGTGCCCAGAGGGGGCCTACCAGGTAGAGGACCACACCAACACGTCTTGTCATGATTGTTGTCACCCAAAGAAATCGCGATTCATCGCGATAATCAAAATATCCCCCAAACATCCATTATCCTGGGGCGGAACATTAGCTAAAAAAAATAGCAGATCTACAAGCTCACAACGGATCGCGTTGTGAGCTTGTAGATCTGCTATTGTTTTTTTTTTTGTGAGTGGGGTAAAAAAGACTGTATCAAGTACGTTACTTCCGGGTTTAAAATGGCACCGGATACGCGGCTCGGCAAATAAAAGGTGAATTGATCCCAGTGCATGACGGAGGACGATTTCACGATCTTATTCAAATCTCCACGATACGATTATTGTGAGAGTTTTTTTTCTTTATCGAGATAAACGCTACTAACGATCACCGTACCCATCCCTACTACCTCTACAAACGTCTCTGTAACTTTGTAACCTTATACTGCTGTGCTGCCTCGGGGCGACTGATTTCCCCCCTTGGGATAATAAAGGTATCTATCTATCTAGGGGTGGGCGATATGGAAAAATACAATATCACGATATTTTCTCAAGCTGTATCATGATACACGATTTTACCACGATTCTTTTTTCTTTTTCACGTTGGTTTTTATGGTTATTTTTCAAGTTACTTGACAAAAACTAGACTCTAAAAAACTAGGTCTAAATTGAACTTTTCAAGTATGTAACTCTGACAGTATACAAATGAAACCAAATGGACCCTTACGGGTCCATTTGGTTTCATTTGTAAACTGTCAGAGTTAAGTGGAGACCTTGACATTTTAAAGTTCAAGAACTGATGATTTTGACCAAAATGCAGGTTTAATTGAATTCTGCAATGAATCTCTGTATTAACGATTAAACAGGATGTTTTACAAGGCTCCCTCATTTGTATCACGATATATACGATACCTCTGAAAAGGCATATCGTGGAGACATTGTATCGTCACAACCATAATTATCACCATATCGCCCACCCCTATATCTATCTATCTACCTACCCATCTACCTACCCATCTACCTATCTACCTATCTACCTATCTATCTATCTATCTATCTATCTATCTATCTATCTATCTATCTATCTATCTACCTACCTACCTACCTACATAACTACCTACCTACCTACCTACCTATCTATCTATCTACCTTCCAGGTCAGGCTGTGTAAGGACGGCACGTGGACCACGGTGCTGGTGGACGACATGCTGCCCTGCGACGACTACGGCTACCTGCTCTTCTCCCAGGTCAGGGCTGATGCCGCCGCGCGACGCTTAACCCATTTAGAACGGGGTACACATTATTGTGTATCATTATTTCATGCTTTAACTATTGAAAAATAGCAGATATACAAGCTCACAGCGCGGCACTAGCTTGTAGATCTGCTATTTTTGAAAAATCATGAAAATTTGAATTTGACACGATTCTATACGTTTCTTTTGAATCCTCCTAAGATTTTTTGAAAATCCTATGTTTCTATGTCAGCAATCTGGCTCGCCATTGTCAAAGAAAAGGTCCTTTTCACTTAACTGGAGCTCAGTTGGTCTGTTCTTGAGAGACTACTATGTCAGTGGTTCTCAAACCTTTTCATGTGAAGGACCCCCAAAATGATATTTATTTGGCCACGGACCCCCATCTCAAAAATGTTAGTTCCAGGGACCCCCGGAAGCAAAATTTGAGTTACAAACGTTCGCTTTGAAAATACATATATTCAAAGATTTTCACAACTTTTCAAAAATAGCAGATCTACAAGCTCGCAGCGCGGCACTCGGTGCCGTGCTGTGAGCTTGTATATCTGCTATTTTTTAATAGTTAAAGCATCCAATAAATTTAATTGAAGTGATTTTTGGCCTCGAACACTGGAACATTACGAATAAAAATGATTGGCTTTCAGGCTTTGAAGGTAATCGAGACAGATACAAAGAGATGACTGGCAGACTGTATTTAATAACATTAACCCATTAAAACATCTGGAAAGCATCCATGTCATTTTAGATTTCAGCTAAAAAAGCATTATTTTATACTTTGGCTATACAAAGAATAGCAGAACAACAAGCTCATGAGCTTGTAGATCTGCTATTTTTGAAAAGTCTTGAGAATTAGTGCAAAAAACATAAACATTTCTAACACACATTTTTGCTTCTGGTGGTCCCTGGAACAAAATATCTTTAGATGGGTGGAGTCAGCGGCCAAATACATATAATATTGGGGGTCCTTGACATGAAAAATTTTGAAAACCACAGATATAGAGACATAAGTTTTTCAGAAAACTTAGGATTTAGAAGACATTTTGTAGAACCTCCCTTATGTCTTAATGGTTGTGGAAATAGCCCATCTACAAGCTTGTAGTGAGGAGGAGAGCTGTGGAGGGAGGCGGAGGGACATCCAGAGAGGTGAAATTAAAGTCCAGGGTAAAGAATGGGAGAATATCGAGTGTATTCACGATTATTCTCACATGGCCCTCTTTAACTTCCATTTAGACTCCAAAAGGAGGGACAGCGTAATCAATAGCCTTTCTCTAATAGGTGCCAGGAAGCCCGACAAAGTGATTAGCGATTTCCAACTAGGTCAGCATCAAGAACGTGTTCTCGTCTGTACAGTATTATCTACAACCCCCGCCCAAACCACCGTTCCATTGTCATAACACGGTAGCCGTCTAGGACGTACTTCTATTCACAACCCGGTCCAAAATGTCTGCGTTGAAAGGACAACAATGGTTCATATTTTAGATTGTAATCAGAGAAAATAAGAGATGAGTGTTAATTTACTGCTTTCTATCGCTTTAGCGATTTTAATGATGTTGATTTCAGTGGGTGGGGGCATGCGTACAAGTGGCTAAATATGTCTTTTTAGACACAATAAGCCCATTCCAAAGATGCACCGCAATCTTTCATGGACAGATGTAACTTACGGGGGCTAGTAGTGTTACTGTAAATAGTATTAAAGAAATCGACGACTTATTGTGTCTAAAAAGACATATTTAGTCACTTGTACGCATGCCTCCACGCACTGACATCAAGGTCGCTAAAATGGCTAAAACGAAAGAAAGCTGTAAATTAAAACATTTTAACACTCTTCTTTTCTTTAATTACAATCTAAAATATGTACCCTTGTTGTATAAAACCAAAGTTGTCTTTTAAAACGGCGACCAGACATAGATCCTACAAGACCTAGTGCCACGATTGTGGTACTTTTATTCTTTTGGCATTGGACTTAAACAGTACTGATGATAACACCAAGTTGAACCTGTGTGATTTATAGGTCCCCCCACTGCCACTCAACTAGGGATGGGACGATATGAACATTTCATATCTTGATTATTGTGACAAAATAAATCGCGATTTACGATATTATCGCGATAATCAAAAGCCATTATCCTGGGGCGGAACATTTGCCAAAAAAATAGCTGATTTACATCGGCTGATCGGCTATTTTTTTGGCAAAGACATTTGATAGAGAGTGAAAAAAGACTGTATCAAGTACACATATTAGAAGTACCTTTTACCAATTATAGAGGGTTTAAATTAGCCTGCTTCCAGACCAGAGACCCCGCCCACTCTCAGAGTGGACTCTTTCTCTGGTCTGGAGCTTAGTACATGAATCGGTTTTTATTTTCGGCTGTCCAATGAGGGGGTGGGGGTGGGGTGGGTCTAACGAATATCCAATCCGCGCAGCAGTTGAAACGATTCAAACGAAGTTCACACACACACACACACACACACACACACACACACACACAGGCAGGCTGAGGAAGGCACACGCACGAGCGCACTGATTTCACCAAGCTGTTTAATGTTGATTACAAGTTTCTGGTCGCAGTTCTGTGTGGAAGCAGTCACTGGCACAGACAGAGACACACACACAATCACACACACACTCCCCGACGGTGCGTCGCGTCCACCGTGCGTCTCGATCACCGTGCGTCGCGATCACTCGCGTGCGGACACGCGCGTGCACGCTCGCAAAAAAGTCCCCCGTAAATCGCTCAGAATGGAGCACAGTTTCAGACTAAAGCGTGAGCTGAGTCTGAAATCAGGCTAGGTTTAAATGGTAAATAAAAGCTGAATTGATCCCAGTGCATGACGGAGGACGACATCACGATAAATTAAATCTCCACGATACGATTATCGCGAGTGTTTTTTTATCACGATAAACGATAATATCCCTTATCGTCCCGTCCCTACACGCAACCCCCAGGCGCAGAGGAAGCAGCTGTGGGTGGCGCTGATCGAGAAGGCCCTGGCCAAGCTCCACGGCTCCTACTTCGCCCTGCAGGCGGGGCGCGCCATCGAGGGCCTGGCCACGCTGACCGGGGCCCCCTGCGACTCTCTGATGCTGCAGGTCAGCTCCACCAACCCCCGCGAGGAGCCCATCGACAACGACCTCATCTGGGCCAAGATGCTCAGCTCCAAGGAGGCGGGGTGAGTAGCCGTGGGACCATTATCGTCGTTGTCGGGTGAAAACCTTTGTATGTTCAAAACCGTTCGTTTTGCATTCATCGTTTTAAAAATGATTTAAACGAGTGAAAAAAGCAGATCTACAAGCACGCGAGGCGTTGTGTGTATTTTTGTGCGACAGCCTTGTATGGTGAAGCGGGGCTTTACTTTGCGAAAGAACATACACATTTTAAACTTGGAGATACAAGGTTTCTACCTGACAACGACGATATGAACGTTTCACGTCACGGTTAAACTTGTTGTGACAAAATAAATCGCGATTTACGATATTATTGTTGTGGTACGACGCAGAATCAGGGGTTGGCTAGGCCTCAGAGGCACTTGCACAGGTCGTGTTCTACTTTCCCAAATGTCATGCCTGTCATTGCCCACTTGCCCAAAAAGTAAATCGTCCATTCTAAAATGATCTTACTTTTGAGTGGTGCTAACCACTAATTCTTCCGGTTTTGTCTGTATGTATGTATGTATGTATGTATATCCGTCCTGCATTGACCAAGCTTTACGGGATGGTTAATGCAATTAACTCATAAAAGGCATCACTCACTTTTTTTAATTAAGTGTAGCATCAGTGAAAATAACACATTATAGGTAGACAGTGCTCTTATTTTAAATTCCACAGACTAGAGGTGTTAAATGCTCGGGTTCCTCGGGCTGGCGGAGAGAGACAGATACATTTTCTTGGGTTCCACGGGTTGTGGCAGTATTAAATGTGTTAATAGAAGGGGAAACAATAAACATGACAACAATAAACCGCCCATGCACAGCCGAACCAGTTAACTAGAAATAAGAATGAAAACGTATATCGTGAGCTTGTCGATCAGCTATTTTCATAGTATGGCAGAATTTAAGTTGAGCACAAGGTGGGTGGATGGTTGGATGACACGTGCTTGCACTGCTGGAGGATTGAATCTAGGTCATCGCTTTTTTTTTTTTTTTGTCATCTGTCATTGTGTGTGTGTGTGTGTGTGTGTGTGTGTGTGTGTGTGTGTGTGTGTGTGTGTGTGTGTGTGTGTGTGTGTGTGTGTGTGTGTGTGTGTGTGTGTGTGTGTGTGTGTGTGCGCGTGCGCGTGCGTCTCTGCTGTATGCTGTCCAATCTGTATATACCATGTAAGATATAGGATTTAGATGCGGTACTTAAACATCTAGATTGCCTTGTATTCATTCCTACCATTGGTTCTGTCCTTAAGGAAAATGTAAATACAAATTGGATTCATGACAGTCGTATGTAGATGTGTTCTTATTCTACTGAATGTATGTATTCTGCACTTGTTGACACTAAGGGTTGCCCACCTGGCCCTGGCAGGTAAATAAAACTTTGGGGCAGGTGGAGTTTGCTGTCGGGTTCCCCGAACCGGACAAGTGCTCCTTAGAGAGGGGATGCAACCGTCTATAAACACAACATAAGATATCTGTCTAAACACCTCTAGTCTGTGGAATAGGGATTGGACGATATGAAAAATGTCATCGTTATTATTGTCAGAAAAGAAATTGTGAATTACAACATTATCACGATAATCCCCATTATCCTGGGGCAGACCATTCGGCAGACCAGAGAGATCTCTCTCTATAGCGCGCAATGAGGGCCTCTCCAACTCTTTTTCCCGGGCTGAATCAGGGGCCCAGCACGTCCCTGAGCCCCGGTGTGACCGTGTTGTTGTTGTTGTGCTCTCAGGTTCCTGATGGGGGCGTCGTGCGGAGGAGGGAACATGAAGGTGGACGACGTGGTGTACGAGTCTCTGGGGCTGCGGCCGCGCCACGCCTACTCTGTGCTGGACGTCAGGGACGTTCAGGGCTACAGGTATGGAGCGCTGCTGGAAGAGGAACCAAGTACATTTACTGTGTGCGCACATCTGTGTCACTTTAGATTTGAACCACTTTAACCATTATTTTATGGAACACATTATGACGCAATATTTTATGCTTTAACTATTGAAAAATAGCAGATATACAAGCTCACAGCGCGGCACCGAGTGCCGCGCTGTGAGCTTGTAGATCTGCTATTTTTGAAAAATCGTGAAAATTTGATTTTTGACCCGATTACATAAGTGTCTTTTGAATCCTTCTAAGATTTTTTGAAAAACCGATGTTTGTATGTCAACAATCTGGCCAGCCATCGTCAAAGAAAAGGTCCTTTTCATTTAACTGGAGCTCAGTTAGTCTGTTCTTGAGAGACTACTATGTCAGTGGTTCTCAAACCTTTTCATGTGAAGGACCCCCAAAATGATATTTATTTGGCCACGGACCCCCATCTCAAAATATTTAGTTCCAGGGACCACCCAGAAGCAAAATTTGAGTTACAAATGTTCGCTTTGAAAATACATATATTCAAAGATTTGCACACATTTTCACGACTTTTTCAAAAATAGCAGATCTACAAGCTTGCAGCGCGGCACTCGGTGCCGCGCTGTGAGCTTGTATATCTGCTATTTTTCACTGGTTAAAGCATTCAATAATTTCAGGCCTAAATGGGTTAACTATTGGAAAATAGCAGATCTACAAGCTCGCAACGCGGCCCCGAGCTTGTAGATCTGCTGTTTTTTTTATCTGGTTCTATACATGTCTTCTGAATCCTTCTTCTAAATCAGTGGTTCTCAAACTTTTTCATGTCAAGGTCCCCCAAAATTACATGTATTTGGCCGTGGACCCCCCCCATCTCAAAATTTGTATTCCAGGGACCCACCCAGAAGCAGATATTTGAGTTACACATGTTGACTTTTAAAAATATATATTCAAAGGTTTTATTGAAATAACCACACCTGGTTACAGATGGACTGCCTTTTGGCATGTGCTACCTGCATGCATATTGTGTCTGTTAACTATTTTGACACATAGACCAATGCCAAATTTGAAACTGTCTTCGTCGATATGTATACCTTGCATGTTGATGCCTCCATAGGTATATTTTCAATTATATAGGTATATTTATATAGGGCGTCTTACTGTTAGTAAGACACCCTAAGGGC
Source organism: Nannobrachium achirus (assembly GCF_963921795.1). NCBI lineage: Eukaryota > Metazoa > Chordata > Actinopteri > Myctophiformes > Myctophidae > Nannobrachium > Nannobrachium achirus. The sequence goes on from NC_137825.1 coordinate 48,372,159, forward strand.
GAGAAGCGACCTCGCCCTCACATGGGCGCATGTACGCATCCACCTGGGTGACTGCAGACTGTTGGACGAGCGCTGGCCCTTTGGCATGGCATCAACTTTGACCAAAAACATTTACAGACCTGGTTGGTTGTTTAAGATGGACAAAACGTAGGCAAAATGTTGCCTTATTTTCCCAAATATGTCGTCTGAAATCATAGATTTGTCTGACGTCATAGACCACATGAGACCGACACAATATATCCATAAATGGATGCATAGTGTGTTTTCGGTGATTGATCTGTATCGGGAGATCAGACTTAGGTGGTCAGTGATCGGTTCCACAAAACCTGACCGCCCTCTCTATATTATTTTTACACAATATTATTAGTGGTAGTAGTATAAAATATACAGCCTTCATCAGAGCATAATGATTTAAAAATGGCATAAAGATGAACCAGTTGAAAGTGTGTGTGCGGTACTCGTGTGGGGGGGATTAAAGCAGTGGGCGGAGGGGGACAGGGACGCGGTACAGACCGGTTTCAACGTGACCACTTTGATCCACGCTTCCTATTGTGAGTCCACACAATAGGTGCTGCTTCTAGCCCACCTGCGAGCGGAACATGAGAGGCGGCTGTAAATCCCGGACGCAATTTGCTCGACGGCTGCCGCGTGCGGCCCCGCCACTTTAATCCATTCAGGCCTAGAGTTATTGAACGATTTAACTGTTGAAAAATAGCAGATATACAAGCTCACAGCGCGGCACCGAGTGCCGCGCTGCGAGCCTGTAGATCTGCTATTTTTGGAAAAAGTCGTGAAAATGTGTGCAAATCTTTGAGTATATGTACTTTTTAAAGTGAACATTTGTAACTCAAATATTTTCTTCTGGGGGGTCCCTGGAACTAAATATTTTGAGATGGGGGTCCGTGGCCAAATACATATCATTTTGGGGGTCCTTCTCATGAAAAAGTTTGACCACCACTGACATAGTAGTCTCTCAAGAACAGACTAACTGAGCTTCAGTTAAGTGAAAAGGACCTTTTCTTTGACGATGGCTAGCCAGATTGCTGACAGAAACATAGGTTTTTCAAAAAACCTTAGAAGGATTCAAAAGACATTTATAGAATCGGGTCAAGTTTTCATGATTTTTCAAAAATAGCAGATCTACAAGCTCGCAGCACGGCACTCGGTGCCGCGCTGCGAGCTTGTAGATCTGCTGTTTTTCAATAGTTAAAGCACAAAATAATGATACACAATAATGCGTACCCGGTCAGCGGTCTAAGTGGCTTAATTTAACCACGGTGGAGAAAGCTGACGGGAAGATTGCCGCGCAGCACTTGATCTGAAATGAGTCTCGAGGGTAAGACAGCAGGGCACGCAGGTGACAGTACAGCTCTGCACATGGGTTGTGTCACTGCGACAGAAGTGTCTTGTTAAACCTTTAGAGCGGTGGTTCTCAGCCTGTGGGCCGTGGGGATAAGCCCCCAAATAATCCGATTTCTATGGTAATATAACATTAAAGCTATACTGTGTAAGTTGCTCAACTAGTGGTCTGTAGCAGTATAGCAAACCGCGGTCGCGTCTGCTTTTTTCGGCCGTTTTTCGCCGCGGACCGGGCCGTCAGACCACCGCGTCCGCCTCGCCTCATAGAAAACATATAAAGAGAAGGCTTCAGAAGCTGAAAATAACGGAGTGGGTGTTCTAAAACTTTAGCGATTTAACAGTTAGGACAATTTTAAGATTTGTTTTATAAAAAAAGTTACATGGTATAACTTTAATATTAAAGAAAGCTATATCAAAAGTATATTAGTTCCGTTGAGCCGAGGTTAAGGTATGAATGTAAACAAACAGCTGTGATAGGAAGTAGAACGGAAGTGCGTCGCTGGCAAGCCTGGAATTTCGTCATTTTAGGGGCAAGGCCACTTGGCCTTCGGTGTTGTCCATTTTTTGAGGGCACACAGGCCAAAAGCCAGGGCAGGAAGGCCATCAAATAAAACAAGATTTTAGTCCATTGGAATAATTTGTTCTATAGAGGGTATGCACGTCCAGTGGGACCCGCCCCCCCAATCTAGACTGAGTGGCAAAACATTGAGCAGCATGGAGCGTTGGAGTTTGCTAGTTGCAAATCACTCAACGGCCCTGCATACCACCTGTTTATAATTTGCACATAATGCAGGAGGCAGCAGGATGTTGTGTTGTTGAAAACAAGTGCTTCCAAACTCTGACACTTGAAAAAATTAAAACCTGCACAGAATGTCTTGACAGAAAGTAGCTCATAACATGCCTATGGTGGATTTTTATGGAACAAAAACTTTGCAGATAGAAAGAGGATAATTCAAGCTTTCAGTACAGCCGCAATGTTGGTGAGTTAACTTTGTTTAATACAATCAGATAGGACTTTTCTGTTTGGATGTATGGGCTGTCAATGGCAGAAATGAGCTTTTTGCCACTCAGTAGGCGTGTTCCCACATAACGTCCAGCAACAGTGATGTCACGCGCATACCCTCTATTTATGGGCCTAATCTGCAGTGAAATAGATAAATGATTGTATTTACAGTCTGATCCATGCTCAGCCCAGCACCATTCAAAGTCACTGGATCGGTTTAAAGATGGGGACTCGGGGGAGTTAATATTTCAGAATCTCAACAAAAGACACTGGTGTCTACGTGATAAGAAAGAGACACCGGTGTCTACTGTCTACATATTGACAAGAAAGAGACAGAGGAGAAAGTGGCGCAGTCTGGGGCATTAAAGGACAACTCCTCCCTAAATCACTTCTAGGCCCATTTTCCTACTTATGTTGATCCAAAATGACTGTCCATGGGGTCTATTAGGCACAGATGATTCTGTTTTCCAGTTTGCCCAGCAGAACCCAGCAGTTGTCATAGCATAGAGTGGATCCTATAAGCCTATCGCTTTTACACTATCTGTTTTCATGAACGTGTTACTAGTTGTCATTACAAACACATCCATTCCTTGGTTGTCCCACACAAGCCACCACAATCTCATAAATAATGTTTTGGGGTGAGCATTTGGCACAACTGCCAATCAAAGTGACTGTCCTGGCCAATCACAGGGTTTTCTTGTCCGGGACTTGGCAAAACACATAAAGGCCTAACATCTGTTTAGCAGAGTGTGGTGGCTTGTGTGGGACAACCATGGCATGGATGTGTTTGTGATGACAACTACTAACACATTCATGAAAAATAAAAACTATTTTGACCACAACAAATAGCGTAAAAGCGATAGGCTTATGGGCTCCACTCTAAGCTATGAGAGCTGCTGGGACCCCATGGACAGTCTTTTTGGATCAATATAAATCCCTGCAAGACCCGAATTAATTTCTACTGGCCAAAAAATAATAATAAAATAAGATGGTGTTGTAGCAGTCCTAATCACAGGAAAATGTAATGTTAAAAAATTAATAATGTTTTTGTAAGGTTTTATAGCCATACATCATAAATCGTGTTATGTTTTAGTGAGGAATAGCTTCAGTTCAAAAGTGAGATGTTGTTCGTCCAGGCGCTGGAATTTCAACTTCTCTGGGAGGTGTGAATGTCAGCCTCTGTGGGGGTTATTTATATGCAAATATCGTGGCCAATGGCATTGTAATGGTAAACAATATGATTTAATGGTGATGTCAATGTGAAAAAAGAACAGGAAAACTAATTATATATATTTTTTTAAATGATTTAAAAAATGTTGCCAAAAAGCAACGCTGGGCCTTGCAGGGATAAGTAGGAAAATAAGCCTAGAAGTGATTTAGGGAGAAGTTGTCTTTTAAGGCCACTGTGGCCTCAGGTTATGCCATTGGTTTGAGGGTTAGGCACAAGGCCAAACTGAGGGGCAACAGCGGCCATGGTCGCTGGTCTATCGGGCAGTGCGTCAGCCAGTGCCGGCGGGCCGTACATGCACACTACGCACAATGCGTAGGGCCCCCGCCGTCAAAAGGCCCCCCGCGATGCTGAAAAGAATGTACCAACCTTGATCAGAAACAGCGCAAAGCGCACTGAGTGTAGCGCAGGCAGTCTACTGCCATCTTTCCTGATTTAGACATCTCTGAATCAGAGACGTCTTCTGATTGGCTGTCACTGTGTCACAGCACTGTGCTTTACTTGTACACTCTTTGGGAACCCGCCCCTCTTTCTGAGTGCAGTGCAGCCCCAGCGTCTCACAGGCTCACAGCTGTGACGTGACAGTGTGTTTGTTTCGGTTTTAGCGACTTAGCGTTTGACACGTAATGAAGCGCGTTTATCTATCTGGATACAAAAAAAAAGAACTGCAGGCAGCAGCAATCAGGTAAATAAAGATTCAACTTGCACACTGTGTTGTTTAAAGTTGTACTATGTAACTTTTTTTATAAAACAAATCTTAAAATTCTCCTAACTATTAAATCACAAAAGTTTTAGAAGATCCGCGCCGTGAATTTCAGCCTGTAAAGCCTTCTCTGTATGTAAACTGAGATCCTTGCCGTGGACCGGATCTCGCGCCAAAATTGCGTCATCACACTACCGGCCAATCACAGCGAGGGTTATACAACTGCCGGCCAATCACAGCGCATCTTGAAGTGGGGTCGCTATGGCAGCCATATTTGTTGTCGCCCGTTTGTACCATCCCTTCTCTAGGTAATTTCGCCTACCAGGCAGGGTGAAGGAGTCCGTATCTCTGGAATTACTGAACGCACAGGAACAAGGGACCCCTTAAAAGATAGATCTCAGCGAGGTGGAGGCAGACGCGGGGGTCTGAAGGTACGAAAAACGTCCGAAAGACGCGGACGCGACCGCGGTTTGCTATAGGGCTAATGACCACTAGTTGGGCATCTTACACAGTATGGCTTTAACTTGCTGTGTTGTGCGTCTCAGCCACGTTGTTGCGTGCTGGCTTGTTGTGTAATCTGATCTTTCTCATCATCACTTGCTGCCTGTCTGACTCGCTGCAGTCAGCTTGTGATTTTGTTTCTGATTTTGTTTGGTTGGTTTTTTAGGTCCAGTTTGTTTGTTGTTGGTGCTGCAGCTGCTGCTGCTGCTGGTTCTTAGTTGTGAATGTGAGATTTTGAGGTGTGTGTGTGTGTATACACTATACAGAGGTATAAAGTAACTAAGTACTTAAGTACAATTTTAGGTATTTGTAGCTACTTTACTTGTGTATTTTAATTTTTCCTATACTTCTACTTCTACTCCACTACATCTCTTGGATCCAAATATTGTACTTTTACTCCACCACTACACAATAATCTGAAAACTTTAGTTACTTTGTTTTCAGACATTAATTGTAATATTATATTAATATATTATATTATATTTAGCCCTATGTTTTACCTTGGGATTTGAGAATAGTTGATCTACAAGCTCGTAGATCTTCTATTCTCAAACATTTTGTACTTTTACTGTTGGTTTGGTACTTTTTGAAGTACATGTTGATGACAACACTTTCATACTTTTACTCAAGTACATTTTCAATTGTGGACTTTAGTAGCAGAGTATTTCTATATTGCAGTATTGATACTTTTATAAGTAATGCACTGATGCAAGATGGAAAGCAAGGTATTGGCATTGACTAATAGCTATTGATTAAATATCAAATAAAATAGTATGGGCATACTGGGCTGTATGGATGCACATTGATCAGTTGAATGATGACATTGTATAATGACCAAGTATTCGGCCAAGCCATAGTATACTTTTTAAAATTATTATTATTTTAGATGCTGACAGAACCCTCGCTAAAAAAACAGGTCAAAAGTCAACTTGTCCTAGAATAGATTCCCTGTTGCACTAAGAACAACAGACTCACTCCATAGCTCAACCAAAACATCTGAACATGGTCAAGCGTCTGTCCACGATGTAGGCGTAGATCAAGTTCTCTCCACTTGATCATGTTGGATGTGTGTTCAGGACTACCCTCGTGGCTTTTGACAACTCTTAAACTTACACTACACCCCTGTAACTGTCATGACTACCCTACGCCACTGGACATTACAACAGTCTAATCCTAATGTTAATATTCCTCTAATTCTACCTTCAAACAGCCCAAATTTTCCGGCACACACTATGCACCAATCAGAGGCCCCCAAACCAGAATCTCGCTTAGGGCCCCCGAGGAGCCAGAAACGGCTCTGGCGTCAGTGCCACCTAGCCACATGGCATGCACACTACAGCGGTTTACGTCTACTTGTAAATGCTGAATAAAAAGTGACTACGCAACGGCACTTTACCGCGTTCTGTTCTGATCGTGGCCGTGTAACTTGAGCCTCAGAGGAAGAATGTGGGCAGTTCAGAAACCTGCCTACCAGTGACATCATCGCGAGGCAGGTTTGGTCATTGCAAACATGCTAAAAAAGAAATGACGAAAATAACATTATCAAAATCATATATGTACATCATTTTTTATTTGGCACCCCCCCCCCCCCCCCCCCCCCCACACACACACTTTTTCATGTCAAGGACCCCCCAGAATTACATGTATTTGGCCGAGGACCCCCATCTCAAAATATGTAGTTCCAGGGACCACCCAGAAGCAAATATTTGAGTTACAAATGTTATATTTTAAAAAAGATATATTCAAAAACATAGCAGATCTACCAACTGTGTGCTGCTATATCTGCTATTTTTCAATAGTTAAAGCATTAAATAATTCTAGGCCTAAATGGGTTAAGTCTGACGCTCAGGGGTAAAAGGCAGGGGAAATCATTGTGTTGCAAAAGAATCATCCACAAGGAGCAAGACGTTGACACTGTGCTAAGTCGCTCTGTCCTCCCCTGTTTTCAATCTCCCTGTCTGTTTGTCTACACATTAACCCATTTAGGCCTAGAATTATTGACTGCTTTAGCTATTGAAAAATAGCAGATATACAAGCTCACAGCGCGCTGTGAGCTTGTAGATCTGCTATTTTTGAAAAGTCGTGAAAATGTGTGAACATCTTTGAATATATGTCTTTTTTAAGCGAACGTTTGTAACTAAAATTTTGCTTCTGGGGGGTCCCTGGAACTAAATATTATGAGATGCGGGTCCGTGGCCAAATACATATCATTTTGGGGGTCCTTCACATGAAAAGGTTTGAGAACCACTGACATAGTAGTCTCTCAAGAACAGACTAACTGAGCTCCAGTCGAGTGAAAAGGAACTTTTCTTTGACGATGGCTGGCCAGATTGCTGACATAGAAACACAGGTTTTTCAAAAAATCTTCAAAAGACACTTATAGAATTGTGTCAAAATTCTAATTTTCACGATTTAAAAAAAATAGCAGATCTACAAGCTCACAGCGCGGCACTCAGTGCCGCGCTGTGAGCTTGTATATCTGCTAGTTTTCAATAGTTAAAGCATAAAATAATAATACTCAATAATGTGTACCCGTTCTGAATGGGTTTGCTCTCCTCCAGGTTGCTGCGGTTGCGCAACCCGTGGGGTCGTTTCTCGTGGAACGGCAGCTGGTCGGACGAGTGGACGGACTGGCCTCAGCACCTACGCCACGAGCTGATGGCGCACGGGAGCAGTGACGGCGTCTTCTGGATGGAGTACAGCGACTTCATCAAGTAAGGACTTCTGTCTACACCAGGGTTCCCCAATTAGTTTTCCCCAAGGGCCGAATTATGTCTATAGGGTACCAAGCCGAGGGCCACAGCATTGCAGGGGGCGACGGTGGCGTTCCCAGTACTCCAGCGACAGTTCAGATATCGTCGTTGTCGGGTGAAGATCTTGTATGTCCAAAACCGTTTGTTTTGCATTTATCATTTTAAAAATGATTTAAACTAGTGAAAACAGCCGATCTGCAAGCACACAACGCCTCGCATCGCGTTGTAGATCTGCTGTTTTCACTACTTTTGTGCGACGGCCTTGTATGATGAAGCAGGGCTTTACTTTGCGAAAGAACATACACATTTGGAGATACAAGGTTTCCACTCGACAACGACGATATACTAGTGTTGTTGCTGCTCTTATACCACCATTATTACTGGGTTTGGTGTGGGCCTGATAGTAGCCCCCCGCAGGCTGCAAATTTTGGGGAACCCTGGTCTACACTGTGTAGTGAATACAAGGGCAACTGGCGGCCCAGGGGCCACATGCCCACCTTCACTTAATGCGGCCCACATTGGAATACTGATATATTACTGATCTCCGCTGTTAAAATTCCAAACATGCAAACATTTAATTACTTACAGTCTATATTCGTTAGTTTGAATGACTAGTATAGTAGTATTTAAGTTCATAAAGTTAACATAAGTACAACTAAATTCAATTGAAATTAAATCAAAATGTTACATTTCAGGATTCCAATAACAAAATAACAAAAAAAATAATTCAGGATTCCAATTCAAAAGTAGGAAAAATAGCCGATCTACAAGCTCAAAAAACGCGCCGCAGCGCGACGTTTTGCTATTTTCGCTAATCTTACTGGAGATGAGAGGTTTCTGCTCGACAGTAACAATATGCGACATGGCCTACTGGAGTGAGTGTGGAAATATAGTGGCCCTCTACGTCATCAAAGTTGCCCACCCCTGGTGAAGTGTGTACCAAGGCCCCCAGAACCGCGGTGGATTGGCGAAGCTGCCATCCCCTGCCGGTCAAATCTGGGACTGCAAGACTTTTAAAACGGTACTGATGCCCGCTCGCTGCTCAAGTCTTCCGCATTTTGAGCACCAAAATGGTGCTCCTTCTCTAGATATATTACAACTCTATGGCGCGTACAGCTCCACCAGCGGCGGTTGCACAAGATAAGCTGTGTGTGTGTGTGTGTGTGCGTGTGCGTGTGTGTGTGTGTGTTAGGGGTGGGTGATATGGAAAAATACAATATCACAATATTTTCCCAAGCTGTATCACGATACACGATTTTTCAAGTTGTTTTTTATGGTTATTTTTCAAGTTACTTGACAAAAACTAGACTCTCTGGGTTCCTTTTGGGAGGTCTAAATTGAACTTTACAAGTATGTAACTCTGACAGTATACAAATGAAACCAAATGGACCCTTACGGGTCCATTTGGTTTCATCTGTAAACTGTCAGAGTTAATTGGAGACCTTGACATTTTACATTTTGAGAACTACTGATTTTGACCAAAATGCAGGTTTAAATTGAATTCTGCAATGAATCTCTGTATTGACGATTAAACAGGACTTTTTATAAGGCTCTGTCATTGTATCACGATATACAGTATACGATACCTCTGAAAAGGCATATGGTGGAGACATTGTGTCGTCTCAATGATAATTATCACCATATCGCCCACCCCTAGTGTGTGTGTGTGTGTGTGTGTGTGTTTGTGTGTGTGTGTGTCTGTCTGTCTGTCTGTGGTCCACAACGTGTACAGTACATGGGGGTATGACCAAGCCTGTTTTAAAGCGCAACACAATCGCATTCGCTTCATGTTAATTGCCTGTTTTTTTACGAGGGCAATTAAAGCTCCGAGACCTTATTCCAAGCAACCACCTGTTGTGATGTGCTGCATTGTCCTCGTTGGTAATCTGAACCAGTCGTCCATAACGCTGCAACAGCACTGGCATTTACAATTATATGACCGTCAATGTGTGCGACCAGTGTCTCCTTTCGCATTAACGAGGCAAGCTAACGAGCAGCCCAGTGAAGAGTACTGCGGTCATTTTGCTGACACACTATACTGTACATTAAGTCAGTGAAAGTGAAATGAAAATTGGAATACTCGTCTAACCATGGCGTCTCCATTTCGGGCATGTCTTTATAGGCTAAATGTTTCTGCTTATAATGGCTTTGCCCAGTGGTGTAAAGTAACTAAGTAAATTTAGCCTACTTAAAGGACGATTTCACCACTTTTCAACCTATCTTCATATAATTGGTCCACACTAATGTTCATGATAGCATAATTTTTTTCTACTTGGTTTGTGTCTCAGAGGAGGGCTGTGGGCAGTTCAGAAGATCGGTTGAAAAGTGGCAAAGTCGTCCTTACTGTACTTAAGTACAAGCTTCAAATTCATAGAATGATCAAATAAACCCGAAAATATACATTTAATATAGCAGGCAAATAATATCAGAATATAAATCAAATAAATAGATCACTCTCTAGGTGTGACCCGTTGTTCACATGCCCTGTGGCTGAGGAAGTGACTTGTGTCTAGTCGTTGTGGTCGTCGGTTTGTTTTGGGTTTGTTTGCCATTGTTTCTGGTTGCCATGGGATTGGCAGGCAGAAGCTTGTTCTTGTCATGAGTTATGAGTCAGGACTGGCATTCTCGCTTTAAAAGACTAGGTGTAGAACAGCAGCGAATGATAATAATACATAAACATCATCGTAACATTTTTCTCTTGTGATATTTAATTTAGCTTCATTCGTTCCATGTATATGCCTGCCTGCGTGTACTACTTCTCAAATTAGTTGAGAATATGTTCATGACCTAAAGGTGACGTTTGGCTATCTCTGCATGCGTGCGTGCGTGCGTGTGTGTGTGTGTGTGTGTGTGTGTGTGTGTGTGTGTGCGCCCCCGTCGGCTTATAGTTGTCCTTCCTGTCATTCATGGGAGTGTGGCACAATAACAAAGCCGGGAGCTCTCTGTCTGTCTGTCTGTCTTTCCTTCAGTCCATGGGACACAGGGACAGACAGCCTAGGAGTCCATGTCCTCCGTCTGTCGGCTGTCCTCTCGTCCCCAGTCAGGTTATTGTCGAGCGAGGGCCGCCTGGGGTGCCAGTTTGTGTCAGGGCATTCACCAAATATTCGAATATTCGAATATCAAAGTCACTATTCGACGTTGTTCACCGAAATCGAATATATTCTCTTTTTTTTTTTTTTTTTTTTGTCTTTCAAAATACTGTATCTATATTTCTTCATGGTTTATAAAGCTTGGCTAGATAGGAAGTCATAAGAACCCTGACAAGCACTTGGATTGTGTCCATCTGTCTTGAGAGATTAGGAGACGGATGGGGCTACTGGACGTGAGGTGTTGGGACAGTCTGTCACTGACATGCACTGGACTCATTAAACTTTGTTTTTCTTTACAACAAAGGTTCATATTTTAGATTGAAATTAGAGAAAAGGCAAGATGAGTGTTAAAATGTTTCATTTACTGCTTTCTATCGTTTTAGCCATTTTAGCGATTTTGATTTCAGTGGGTGGGGGCATGCGTACAAGTGGCAAAATAGGTATTTTTAGACACAACAAGATGGCAATGTCTTTATTACTATTTACAGTAACACTACTAGCCCCCATAAGTCACATCTGCCCGTGAAAGATTGCGGTGCATCTTGGGAATGGGCATATTGTGTCTAAAAATACATATTTTGCCACTTGTAAGCTATGCCCCCAACCACTGAAATCAACATCGTAAAATGTTGCCTGCGGTAAATAGCAGATATACAAGCTCGCAACGCATCACATGCGTGACGCGTCGCGAGCTTGTACATCCGCTATTTACAGAGCACTACACCGGCGCGCAACTAAGCATGACCGAGGCTTGAGCCTGTTGAGCTGTAAGGAGGTGTGTACACGCGCGCACACACACACACACACACACACACACACACACACACACACACACACACACACACACACACACACAGCCTCGTGGGGGGCCGTTTTGGACACTTGCTAGCAGACATAGGCACAGCGGTGTCCTAACTGCTCTGTCAGCGCCAATGTCTAACAACCCAGTCCTCTCCACCAGCTTAGGGGGTGCCACACACACACACACACACACACACACACACACACACACACACACACACACACACACACACACACACACACACACACACACACACACACACACCAGTGTTGATTTTGTTGACTGCGTTTTTTTCACTGATGAAAACTAAATAAAAACTAAATAAAAACTAAGCTGTGATGACTAAAACTAAGACTAAATGTATTGACAATTTCGTCAACAAAATAAAAACTAGACTAAAACATTAGGGAGGGACTAGTGGAGAAGTGAGTAATTTTATGTTTGGTTGCTCTCAGGTGTTGTGTGCGGAAAATAGCGTTGCGACGCGTTGTGAGCTTGTAGATTTGCTATTTTCAGCACACAACCAAGTGTAAAATCTGCCATTACGATGCCATCAAGGCCTGCCAAAATACATTTCAGTTGACTAAATCAACTGTAGATTTTTGTCGCCTAAAACTAAAACTTTTCAGGGTGACTAAATTATGACTAAAACTAAATGACATTTTATTCAAAATACTATGTCTAAAACTAAATCAAAATTTGCTGTCAAAAACAACACTCACACACACACACGCGCGCACACACACACACACACAGTGTCCGCTGAGCTCACGTGTAACCGCTGACATTTAGCATTTCCAATCACCACTTGTCACCCGCGTCTGTGTGTTTGTGACTAATGCTGTGTCACACCATTATGCCTGCAGTACGTTGGTTGTGTGTCTTACTCAGTCTCGGAGCCCGAACTTGTGCTCGGTTTGCGCGTCACCTCGCGCGCCGGAAATGGCAGATCCTACAGGCTGACAGTTTACAGTTTACAGTTTAGGCATTTAGCAGACGCTTTTAATCCAAAGCGATTTATAAGCAGATAAAACATCACAATAATAAACAAGATAATATATCAGTACATCAACAGCAATATAACAAATGCAAATGAATATCTATCTAGAAAACAATATAATCAGTAAAAAAAAAAAAACTGTTCTAAAAAAAACAACTAAAAAACAAATGCTAACTAGCTTCATGTATGGTCATTGAGTGTTTCAGTAGTGCTAAGGGTTTAGGTGGATTCTGAAAAGGTGAGTCTTCAGTCCACGGCGAAAGCTAGCGAGTGAGTCAGTTGTTCTAAGTGCGACAGGGAGTTTATTCCACAACTTTGGGGCCAGGAGGGCAAACTGTTTCGGACGAGTGGATTTTTGCCCTGGGGTTTTTAGCTGACAATGTGAGCTTGTAGATCTGCTTATTTTCCGGTATAGTATATTATTATGCATGAGTCTGGAGCAACTGTATCAGATGGTAAGCGATCAAGTAGAGGTTTCCATATTTTGGTAAAGGCATTTTCATTGCCTTTAGACCCAGAATTATGCAGGAGTCTTGATGGTGAACCCACACTTTCCCTTGGGTACTTTGAACTAACGATATGCGATAAGCATCCCTAACCCGTCTCTATTTCTTTCTTCTTCTTTTTTTTTTTCTTTTTTTTTTTTTTGCAGTGTTTACGCTTCACAGCTTTCACAGCGGCTCATAGGTGGCCCCGCCTCTGCGAGCTGCCACAGGGCAAATATGAATATGAATATTTAATTTGCATCTGTATCAGTGGAGAGTTTCACTCACTAGTAGTCTAAATGCAGCTTCGGAGGCCTTGCCCTGCTGAGCAAAGAACGTCCAGGGGGAACTATTTACTGCTTTTATCCGTCTCCTAGAATTCTCATTTGGACCTCCCTTACAAGTATGGGGCTTTTAAGCCGTGACATCATTTTGTAGGCAGAGGAGAATCTGCCCCCAGAGCATTTTCTGTCCCTTGCTATTTCAAAAAACGACGACTAAAAAATAACGACTAAAGTATAATTCTAACACTTTCCTTTCAACAACAAAGAGAAGAAAAATGTGTAAATAGTAAAAATAGTAAAAAGATTCACGGAAACTGGGGGCAGAAATTCTCCTCTGCCTACAAAATGATGTCATACTTAACTCATTGAGTGCCTATCCCGAATTAGTTCGGGATATATGATCGTATCACAGGGTGCCTATCCCGAACAAGTTCGGGATATAAAAAAAAAAAAAAAAAAAAAAAAAAAAATTTTTTTTTTTTTTTTGAAAAAAATTTTTTTGAATTTTTTTTTTTTTTTTTTGGACCCCATCAAATCTGGTGAACATGATTTCAATCGCGATTTTGCATGTTCCACCCCCATACAACCCCATCTAACATACAGGGCAGCCATTTTTGTTTACATTACATGTAAAACATAAGGGCGATTATCTCAAGAATGCCTGAACGGATTTCCAATCGGATTTTTTTGTTTGAAAGCTGTGAACAAACTGCACAAATCCACTCTGGATTGCATTGGATTTTTCAGAGCTCATTCTTCTCTGTTTTTTTCCCATGCATGAGGTGTGCAAGGTTTAATCATGGCTAAGTTGACGAAAATAAGGCTTCTAAAATGCTTGGTAGCCAATAGCTAACTTCAAGCTAACTTCATCCTCTTCCTGTACATGCAGTCATGCACAAAGGAAAGTGTTCAGGCAAGTCATGGCTGCAGGGCTTCTGCATATACCAGCATATCTCTATGGGATTTTCTCTGGCCACTGGGCGCCCTCTAGTGGTGAAAGGGGTGGCACTAAATGAGTTAACAGCCCCATAACACCTCAGTTCCAACAGTGCTGCACTGAAGAAGCCAAAAGTACTTATAAAATAAATAAATAAAAACAATAACACAAATACAGATCACACAGGCTCCCTCCCACGAAAATTCTTGGAAATATTTTTTAATTCGAAAAAACAGTTTTCCAGGCCTCCAGGAATCAAATATTTTGGGCAATGGCTAAAGTATAGCAGATCTAAACGCGTCGCTTAGAAATTTTTAAATGTCATTGTTTAAAATGCGTGGGAACCCTGAGACCAGGACTTATTAGATGGTTTCACAACGCGTCGCTTCACGCCGCGTTGGTGAGCTTGTAGATCTGCTCTTTTTCACTACTTCTTAAACATTTACCTACAGTAATATGAGTGTTGGTAACCTTTTAGATGAATTGCACGTCACATTTTGAAAATTACTATCTTGGGGATTCTTAAATGTTGTTTTTAGTTTTAGGACCTTTTATGTTATGATAGGTTTGATGTTTTTATGTTGCAAGTGACTGAGGACGAACGATGCATGCAAGTATATATAGATAGATACCTTTCTTATCCCACGGGGGAAATTCAGTTGCCCAGAAGCAGCACAGCAGTTAACTCATTTGTAGCCGATCCCGAGTATACTCGCGAAATATACTCGAGTATTTATAGTGCTGATCCCGCGAATACTCGCGAAATATACTGTATATACAGTAAAGCTGGCAAGGGCTACGTACCGTCCGTTGGAAAGTGCTGGCACTGGTGGACTCGCCGATTCATCATCATCGCGCATCCACGTGCACACAATAGTGATCCCTTAACATTTTCTCCAAAAAACACTTTTAATGCCAAGGATGGCATTGGATTCTCGCTAAAATAGTACAAGCTGAAAGGCATCGATCCGCCATTACTGTTTACGCTTTGGACGACAACGCTTCCGGGTAAATTCCGAAAGGTCGTCAAGTAGGAATTGTGAGCGCGATCTACTTCCGGCCTTCAAAATAAGAGACTGGCCGTGGACGGAGCAGGTGAACGGCAGCTTGAACTTTTAACCCGTTCATGTCTGGAGCACTAAATGGATTAAGGTTACAAGTTACAGAGAAGAAAGAAAAAGAGTACTGTAGTGTACAGTCCAAAGAGCAAGCACAAAAAAAGAAAAAAGAGTATATGGAGAAAGTGACAAATAAAAGTGATTCTGATTTTCTCTCTCTCTCTCTCTCCCTCTCCCTCCCTCTCTCTCTCTCTCCCTCCCTCCCTCCCCCTCCCTGCGGTCCACCGTCCAGGTACTTTGACTCGGTGGACATCTGTAAGATCCATTCAGACTGGCAGGAGGTGAGGCTGCAGGGCTGCTTCCCCAGCAAGGCCAGCGGCCCGGTCAGCGTCACCGCGCTCACCGTGCTGGAGCGCACCGCGCTGGAGTTCGCCCTCTTCCAGGAGGGCAGCAGGTACCGTGTGCTGTAAAACACTGGGGGGGGTCCCCACATTATTTTGGGGGGCCCCCAGATGGTTAACTTAATGTGCAACATTGTTTTCTCACTCGACAGTAAACAAACCCACATAAAGTTTAAGTGTATGGAGGGTATCTGCACATTTCTAAAGTGACAATTTAAGGATTTTTCATTACCTGATAAAAATAAACATCGGCTAAATTGTCAAATATTAGAGGCAGTAACTGATGAGTAGGGGAAAAGTGTGACCTGACTGACTGACTGACAGCCGGTGGAGGTTTTGATAGTAACTGCGACCTGAAGGTCGCAACAAAATGCAATCCCTCTTAAGGTCTTTGCACACTGCTGCGTTTTTCGTTGCGAAATGCGTTTTTCAGGGCAAGGAGAGAGCGAGAGATAGAGAGAGCAAGGGACCGAGTGGTGCGCGAAACGGACTGCAGTGTGCAAACGTGAATGACATAACGTGAGGTTGATTTTTTATTTTCACGCTCCGAAATTCACTCCGATATTCGGCCCGAAAAACGCAGCAGTGTGCAATCAGCTTTAGTGCTCGTCAGGATGGGGGGGAGGGGTCCCTAGTTAAAATATGATTATTTTAGGGGTCGCGGCCTGAAAAGGTTGAGAACCACTGCTGTAAAAACACCAACTTCCGTAATCCAAACAAATGAGAATGCTATCCGGAAGAGGGCCGTTTGCGAGGCTATAGTAAAACTGTGGTTGCTCAAGCTTTTTCCCATGTCATGGGACCCCCCCCCCCCCCCCCCCCCCCCCTTCGACGTCACATTCGTCACAAAACTGCCCTGAAAACTCACCTTTCAGGAGGCCAGAGAAGGAGGTAGTTATCACTTCTCCCATAGACAGGCGAGAAGTGAGCACCCCCTTTACCTTAGCCCCACCCACTTGTTTCCCCTATCCTGTACATATAGCGTTTTTGTAGCTGCAATATTATTGAATGTTTTCTTTGCTTGCTATTTATTATGTCCATGAATTAAATACTGAGGGCTTCCAACATAAAAAAAGACCATACAAGGACTTATTTGGGATGTTCCTTTTAAATGGTAAATGGTAAATGGTGCATTTAGCGCTTTTTATCCAAAGCGCTTTACAGAGATTGTGCATTACATTCACCCATTCACGCACACATTCATACACCGGTGGCGGAGGAAACCATACAAGGCACCAACCTGCTCACCGGGAGCAATGTGGGGTTCAGAGTCTTGCCCAAGGACCCTTCGACATGAACTCAGGGGGAGCCCGGATTCGAACTGGGAACCCTTCGGGAACCCTTCGTGCTCTAATAACTCCACCCCTGAGCTATGCCGCCCCCTTTTAGGCAGGGTGTTTAACTGTACTTGTACTACATTTCAATTGTAATGACTATACTTATACTGTTTGTTCCCCATTTTTGTCTAATAGAATAATCAATCAATCAGTGTTGATTTTGTCGACTAAAACTATGACGAAAAATGTTTGTCGACTGCGTTTATTTCACTGACGAAAACTAAATAAAAACGAAACAAAAACTAAGCTGTGGTGACTAAAACTAAGACTAAATATATTGACAATTTCGTCAACAAAATAAAAACTAGACTAAAACGTTAGGGAGGGACTAGTAAAGAAGAGAGTCATTTTATGTTTGGTTGCTCTCAGGTGTTGTGCTGAAAATGGCCGATCTACAAGCTCACAACGCGTCGCAGCGTTGAGCTTGTAGATCGGCTATTTTCAGCACACAACCAAGTGTAGAATCAGTCATTACGATGCCATTAAGGCCCGCCAAAATACATATTAGTCGACTAAATCAACTGTAGATTTAGTCGCCTAAAATCTTATGATATTTAGTCGACTAAAATTAGACTAAAACTAATACTTTTCAGGTGACTAAATTACGACTAAAACTAAACAACATTGTATTCAAAAGACTATGACTAAGGCCATGGCTACACAGAGCTGGATATTTGTGAATCTAGAAATGTTAATAATATAAATAAGTGGAGACACTGAAAAATATCTGATTCACTGGATCCGTGTAGACATGGAACCCGGATATCTCTGAAGACTTTACTGTGTTTGTGCTTGTTAGACCTAGATATCTTTGTCGTGTGGACCTAGATGTTTTTCTATGTGGATATCTGAAAAACCTGGATATATGAAATATCCAGCTCCGTGTAGCCATGGTCTAAAACTCTTTTCTCTCTCTCCCCCTCACCTCCCCCTCCCCCGCCAGGCGCTCAGACACGGCCGACAGCCACCTGCTGGACCTGTGCATCATGGTGTTCCGCGCCTCCTTCGGCAGCGGCAACAAGCTGACGCTGGGCCGCCTGCTGGCGCACAGCAAGCGCGCCGTCAAGAAGTTTGTGGGCTGCGACGTGATGCTGGAGCCCGGCGAGTACGCCGTGGTCTGCTGCGCCTTCAACCACTGGCAGATGAACGTCAGCGGCGCGGCGGCGGCGGCGCCGGGCCCGCCCACGCCCGGTGGGTGCACACCACATGCACGCACACTAGGGCGTTCACCAAATATTCGAATATCAAAGTCACTATTCGATGTTGTTCACTGAAGTCAAATATTTGCTTATTTTTTTATTGTTTTATTGTTTTCTCTTTAGAAAATAAAACCCAATGATGGGTATCGTCTGCGATACTTTTAATGGTATCGATTGCATGACGTCGATACTATCGGGTATCGGTTCACGTAAAAACGAACGATACCTTGTTTCGATACTCTGGAACGCACCCCTGGCCGGTCGCATCTGTAACAGTTGGGCTACTGAGAGTTTAATGACTGCTTTAGTAGGCTACACTTGTTACTGTGGAAAATAGCCGACAATAGCCTATAATGTTTATTATTATGATGATTATCCAACGTCTATACTCTCCGCTCCGCCACACTGTGTGATCATCATCATCATCACCTCTGCGGTAAAGCAGTTAAACTTAAATAAAAAGTATCGAAAAGGGTATCGTATCGATTCCCAGGTATCGAAAAAGGTATCGTATCGATTCAAAGGTGAACGATACCCATCCCTATGCATACAAGTGGTGCATGATCTAGGCATGGACATGACATCATCAGTGCACTATGAATTACATGGAAGTCTATGGAGACAGAGGTATTTGCGGAGGCATTTGCAAATGGCGGGGTATGGGTTAAAGTCGGTAGTGGTGACAGCCACGGCCGGTCTGCCTCTCCCCACAGTGTCCAGTCCCACCAGCTTGGCGTGGCGGCGGCCCGTGCAGGACTTCCCCGGCTACATCCTGGCCATCTACAGCTCCCGGCAGGTGATGGTGGAGCAGGTGGAGGCCACCGCCACCACGCTGGCCGACGCCATCATCCTGCTCACCGAGAACAAGGGCGAGAGGCACGAGGTGAGAGGACCTTTAACTCTTTTACCACGAGGTGAGAGGACCTTTAACTCTTTTACCACGAGGTGAGAGGACCTTTAACTCTTTTACCACGAGGTGAGGGGACCTTTAACGGTAGCCTGGAACCAGACCAATCCGCATGGTCAAAAAAACGTGCCCTTGGCGAATATGGGTCTGGCCCCGCTCAATTGTGAATCCATTTCCTCTCCCCCAAAATTTGGGGGAACCAGTCAGGGCCCAGCATTGGTCTGGTCTAACCAATCGTGTCCAGAGCCATTTTTTTAACCCACCCCTTGGAAATGAGAATTCTGCTCGCGAGTCCAAACTATAGGGATGGGGCGATTACGATTATTGTGACCAAAGAAATCACGATTTAGGATATCATCGCGATAATCAAAATACATGTATCTCCCAACATCCATTATCCTGGGGCAGAAACATTTGCCAAAAAATAGCAGATCTACTAGCTCACAACGCGCTGTGTTGCGACGCGTTGTGGGCTTGTAGATCGACATTTGATAGAGAGTGGGAAAAAAGACTGTATCAAGTACATAGTATATTATAAGTACCTTTTATCAATAATTATATTATAGGGTTTAAATGGTACCGGATATGCAGCTCGGCAAATAAAAAGGTGAATTGATCCCAGTGCATGACGGAGGACGATATCACGATAAATTATTATTTTATCTTTTAATCACGAGAAACGTTAAAATATCGCGTATCGTCCCATCCCTAGTCCAGACTAATATCCAATACGCCAATTTACTGTTCACAATTCAGGCGTTTAGCCACGGCGCCAAGCACCTTGTGAGATGGCATCCACAGGGACCGTGAAGTTCTAATGTGTATATGTGTGTGTTTTTTAATTTGTCAAATTCTTTGGTAGGGGAAAACTCTTTGTGCGTATTCTCATTAACTCATTCGTAGTTTACGGCCGTAAAGCCCGTTAATTTCTCTATGTCTTTCACTGCCGGCTTCTCCGAGTCCTACCTGTTAACGTGGGCGCTCGTCCAGTTCCCATCGTGCGTGATTGGACACTGCTCGTGTGTTCGCGTATTCCATCAGCTTCTCAAATCCGTTGAAACTTTTTCAATTGATCAATAAGTTCTCCATCTGTAAGCCGCGGAGTTCAGACAGTATGCTAACGGGCCAAAATAGAGGACGGACTTCCGCTTCCGGTTCAGGGACTCCAATGTTAAAGTTGTCCGCTCAATAATGTGTCCGTGTAGAAACCGATCACGGAGCATTAGTTCCGGCCTATTTTAGTTGCGCTTCGATAAAAAAATGTTTTTTAATTAATTTTTATTACATTTACGGGTTCTACGGGCATGGCAGAGAAGGGGTACAAAGGGGTATTTTGATGGCAGAGTTTGTGTTAACCAAAATTTTTTTTGGTTTAACCACTTAACCCTGACATCCCCGTTTTGGGGCGAAGACATCTTTTTTCAAACATAATGCATAAATGTGATATAAATAATAATGTAAATAACTAATAATAATAATGTGTTTGCGTGCCCCCCAGGGTCGCGAGGGCATGACCTGCTACTACCTGACCCACGGCTGGGCGGGCCTCATCGTGGTGGTGGAGAACCGCCACCCCAAGTACTACCTCCACGTGTCCTGTGACTGCACCGACAGCTTCAACGTGGTGTCCACGCGCGGCAGCCTCAAGACCATCGACAGTGTTCCGCCACTGCACCGGTAAGCAGCTCCGCTCGTCTACCCCTCCTTCAACTCCTTCGCACACCGGAGTATATAAGTATAACAGGGTTCCCACGCTCATGAAATTCCTGGAAATATTTTGAAATTAGAAAAATATTTTTTTCCTGTACTGGTAAGGTTTTGGAATTTATCAAGGGTCCTGGAAGGTCCTGGAAAAAAATATCTATGCATTGTCTTTGGTTATTGATTTTGTTAATACCTCTGAAATGACAAATTAAGCATGGGCCAAATTGTCAAAATATTAGAGGCAGAAATTGTGAAATTAGACGATCTACATGCTCACAACGCCTCGTAACGCGAGGCGTTGTGAGCATGTAGATCTGCTATTTTCACAATAGAACCGTGTTATACAAAATTCCTCAACTCTTAGTGCTCGTCAGGGTGCCGAGTCCCCAGTTAAAACATGATTATTTAGGGGGTCACGGCCTGAAAAGGTTGAGAACCACTGGCATACACTACCTGTCTTTGGGCATTGCGCATAGGAGTAAGCGACCTGTTATTGAGCTGAATTATTGTTACATAGTCCTGGAAATCGGGTTAAATATTCTGGAAAAGTTTTGGAAATTAATCGGTAAAAATGTGTGGGAACCGTGGTATAAGCTCGTAGCTTGTAGATCTGCTATTTTTCAATAGCTAAAGTAGAAAATAATTAAGGCCCCTCCACCTTGGGCCCTAGTAACTCAGTCCCACCTTTCCCCACCTTGTGTGTGACGCCCCTGACTATTGTTCTCGTTCAGCCAGTGTTTTATTACCGTCTCACTGCGGAGAGTTATAGGGACATCGACGTGGCTCCCATCTTCAGGTCGAGCACTCGCTCTCATTGGATTTCCTAGTCGATGTTGGTCATTTTTTCTCCAAATCGGTGTATCACCCCCCCTCCCCAAAGAAAAGGTTCAAGACTTTATCTCATAAATCAACAGGAAAGTCAGGGAATTTATTGGGGGAGGAAAAGACATTTTTAACAAAACCTTTGAGAAATGGAAGGTCTTCTACTGGCTCTGGGAGCTATAGTAATTCACCAGAAAATATCCAGCCCAAGATCTGGAATTGATATTGAACTTTGAAAAGGTGAAAACACGCAGGGCCCACACACTCGCCACAACAAAAAAAACGTGTACGTTCAAAGAAAATAAATTACGATAATGTGTACATCCATCCGCACTTTTTAATGACATGTTTATAGTTATGTTAATAGTTATCGTTCTTTTTACGGGCAACCCTTTGTGGTTCAGTCCCCTCACATGCTACTTAAAGCAGATGTTGGGTATTGTTTTCCTATATAGTATAGTGTATGTAAGTGAATGGGCCCCAAACTTTTACTCCCTATAAAAAGAATTGCTCAATGCTGACAATATTTAGACAATATTTTAGGCCAATAAAAAAAAAACTACATACCAAATTTCATACTTCAGGGGCAGCCGGACTATAACCGTTTTCCCCCAGACTGTGCCGTTCCCACCCTAAACCCGAGCCTCTGCCCTCTGTCTCCCCCCGCAGGCAGGTGCTGGTGGTGCTCTCCCAGCTGGAGGGCAACGCTGGCTTCTCCATCACGCACCGGCTGGCCCACCGCAAGGCCGCCCAGGCCTCCCTCGGCGACTGGACGCCCACCAAGGCCACGCACAGCCCGCAGCTCACCCCGGACATAGACGGCCTGCACCGGCCCAGGCCCCTATGACCACCGCCCTCCACCTCGCTGCTCGCGCGCTCCTCCGCTCAACTTGAACTCGGCATAGACTGCAGGGGGAGGAGGAGGGGCTGGTTGAGGGGGCGGGGCAGAGGGAGACGGGCCGTCTGAGCAATGTGACGAGACGTGTGTGTGTGTGGGTGTGCGTATGTATTTCTGTATGAACTCACCTGAATGTAGAGGGCGACTGTGGGGTATGTGTTTTTAAATGTGTTCAAACGCCTCTCTTCCTCCCATTGCTGACTGCTGAACGGTACTCCGATGACGCCCCGTCCCTTTGCCCAAGCGGACGTGCCATTTTCCCCGGAACGGGACGAAAGGGGAGCAGGGGCCAACGTGGCTCCGTCTGAACTTGAATCTTTTTTTTTTTACCCGATGAACCCCTTGCACCCACTCCGCTAAAAGAAAAGTCCACCCTGGAATTTCACTTGAACCCTACCCTGCACAATTCAGTTTGTGACGTTCATGGAAGCACTCGCTGTGGAGGCAGAAACTCCGCCGCTCGAAGACGTTGGCCCTAGGAGGTACATCTCCCCTTCACACGCCTGGAGGTGGCCTCGGATTGGACTACTAGGGGAGACGACGGCCCCGTCCGTTGCCTCCGAGACAAAAGCATCTGAGTACAAAGGTGGACGCCGGAGTGCTTGGAGGAAAAAATAAATAAAAAAAAACTACCACTACTGAGCCGATTTGCTGGCCCTCCCCTCACGCCCGCTGAGCCAATCCGCCGCCTCTAGAGGGAGCTCCAGAGCCCCCTCTACCCATCCTGCCTTCTGAAGACGCACCTCTCAAGCCGGTTCGGGCCGCAAAACCTCGACGGACACGGCGACACATGACTGTCGGCGAGCCACCTCGGGAGGCATAGGCTCTCTGCACGGCAGTCATGTTGGAAAGGAATTGGGCCCCCCTTTCCGTAATTCCTTCACAGGTGTTACCAATGACTCCGATTAAGGCTCTGTTCCATTTAGTGTTGCACAGTGTTCCTTAGGGTTAGTGATTTCAAGGACCGCCGTAACTCCATTTGGTTCCATTTGTACACTCTTAGAGTTACAGACCCATAAGGGGCCATTTGGAACCCCCTCAAGTACACTTTGGGGCCTTTTCCACCAGCAAAGAACCGGTTCTTTCTCCCGCCTATGGGATGAACCAGAGATGTGCTTTTCCACCGAGAACCGGAGTTGGTTACGAACCGTAAAAGTTGGTTCCGGACCGGAACCACAAAATCCTTGGTTTTTCCAGTGAACCAACCATCTGAACTGGGGGACAATGGCTCTGGTTCAATCTGGTGGAAACGCAAGCCGGTTCAAGAACAAACCAAGGTTCCAAGAAAGTTGAACCGGCACTGGTTCTGGAACCAAGGTTCTTTGGTAGAAAGGCCCCTTTGAGACCCACCGGTGTAGCAGAGTGTTCCCAGTTGAGCCAACATGCCACAACATCAGCAGCCCCGACTCGGTCTGACCAGAATCGAACACAGCCTTAATCAGTGTCATTGGCAACACCTGTGAAGGAAGTAAGCAAGGGGCCCAAGCTCTTTCCAATATGGCTGCCGCGCATGGAGCCTATTGGGACCAGTTCACACAGGTCACACCACGCCAGCCCTTAGTATAACGGTACTTCATCAGCCAAAACGCCAACTAGCAGTTTTACACACATTACCTGACGATGTAACTTTTTTTTAAAACACATACATTTTACATGTTGTCAATATCGGTCTTATATTTTTTACATATTCGTGTCTCGTCCGTGTCGTTATGAGCTGGAGATCACAGGACAAGCCATCAAACATACGGTACTCTGAACCCTCTTCACTGCAAGTACTGGCTGTGCAGCTAGCTGTGTCTCTCTCTCTCTCTCTATCTTTCTCTTTGTAGCTGAAGACCAAACCCACGCCATTGTCTTACAATAAACCGGTCTCCATAAGCTGGAAAACGTAAGGCTCACCTTTGACCGCCGGGTGGTCATAACCGTGGCATGACTTGAGAGCAGCCTGGGGATGCTCGTTTGTTTTTGGCGCTGCGGTTATTCTAGTGCGTCGGTGCGTTTAGTAGCCCAGGTCCGTCGAGTGGCAGTTGACGGGTCTGTCAGGGTGATGCTGTTGTGAGTGACATGTACTTGCTGTCCTGTCGAGCCTAGTTTATACACTTTATAAATTATGCTTTACACCAGGGGTTTTCAAAGTGGGTGACGGGGCACCCTGGGGTGCTGTGATGCCAGTCCAGGGGTGCCGCGAGATCATTTGATAATATTTGGAATTCATCAATATCACTACATCAATATCACTTCACTATGTTAGTAAAACAGACCTGATTTGCACTGTACTTGAGTTCTTTTGCTATCTACGACAACACTCTTCACCAAAAATAGCCGATCTACAAGCTCACAACGCGTCACGTTGTGACGCGTTGTGAGCTTGTAGATCGGCTATTTTTGGTGAACCTTCCCCCCAGAATAGGCATGCTGGGGTTCAAGTGGTTAAATGTCAAGTATAAGGTCATTTTCAGTCAGTTCTGATGGAAACGATTATTTCTCCAATACGATGTAAGATTAAAAAAATGTACAGTTTAATTCAGGGGTGCCGTGGATGAAAAGGTTATTTACAGGGGTGCCCCGAGTCCAAAAAGTTTGAAAACCCCTGCTTTACACGGTGATAGGATGGAATACAAACTACAGTAGCCTTTAGTTTTTTTGTTTTGTCTTTGCAGAAAACCACCATTGTACCTCATCTTTTCTTCACGTGTTTTCCATTTGAAGAAAAAAAAAAAGAAGAAAAGATTTTCAGTCTCCAATCTCCTTTCGGGTCTTCGCACATGCGGAGCCGAGGTGTTACTTGCCGAGGTGTTACTTACCTTGGGCACATTAACTTTTCACATCCTGTCCGTCGGTCTGTTGGCTTGCGCGTTGAAACGTGAACTCGCACTTTGGGGATAATCTGCCTTGGCAGATAAGAGAGCTCGTTAACGCCAGCAACCTCCGCAGTTTCAGTCCTCGTCGTTGCAGGGAGAAAACCCTGAATTTGCTTGTGAATATACCGTAGGTTTCAGAATCATAATGATTAAACCGCGCACTTTTGTTTCCGCGTCGAGTTTGTACCGCTCAACGTTGTATTCATTCTAAGTGTCATGCCTCCGTTCACCTGCATGTCGGCTTTCACTTGGGGCAGCAGAGGACTTGGTTGTTGGAACAGTGGATTTGTCATTGGTTTAGTTCTTAAAGTGGAGCTTTGTGAGGTGGAGGAGGAAAATGTGCGTGCGTGCGTGCGTGTTCATCATAAGCACTTGGAACATGCTCCCCCCCTGAGGATACACCCAACGGCACGTTGCAGAACAAAGCCTCGTCTTTTGAATAACAAACAAGCTATTTGTCTGACTCGCGTGCGCGCACGCAGGGACAGGCAGAAAGCACGCGCCCCCTGGAGACCTGTTGTGGCAACGCAGATTAATGTTTCATCCCGGGTTCCCGTTCCTGGTGCATTGTGTGCCATATCTCCCAGGATGCACTGTGATCAGCGAGACGTCGCGGTTGAGGGGTCTCTTAGGGGCAGTGTTTCTCAACCTTTTTTTCTGCATGGGCACGCTTTTCAGGTCCCAAGAATCCATGGGGACACCAGCATAGTACGGGGGTGTAAATATCGTCACTGTCGGGAAGAAACCTTGCATCTCCAAGTTTCAAATTTGTACGTTTCTTCGCAAAGTAAAGCCCTGCTTCATCATACAAGGCTGTCGCACAAATGATAAATACAATACTGGCTTTCAAGCAGTTTCAAGGGGCACACTTGACCCTTCTCAGGGGCACACCAAAGGTCCCCAGGCACAGTGGTTGAGAAACACTGTTTTAGGGCATATGCTTGCCCCCCCCCCCCCCCCCCCATGTGTCCTCATTTGATGTCCCCCCCAGTGTCAAAAAGCTGCCACTCGAGGTCACAAGAGACAACACGGATCTCCTAGTGAAGAAAGGGGTGAATAGTAGAGAAACTACTTAAAACATGGTACTTCATTAAAGGAGAATTTCAGCCTAGAACTAGAAGGATAACGTTTAGAAGTCCTCATTTGCTCCCCGAAAGAATGGTCCATATGGTCCATATTTGTGAAAATTACTTTTGATAAACAAGTGTTTTTCTTTATGAATCAAGACAATAGCCTAAATCAATATAGCTCTCAGTGCTGAGAAAAAAAGGAGGTTTAAAAAAAAAAAAAAAAAAAGAGTATATCCTATATTGTTTCGAAAATCGGATCGAATCGTGACCTTAGAATCGAAGGTGGAATCGAATCGTGGATTAGGTATATCGTGACCGCCCTACTTCTAATGGTAAGATAGATAGCCCTCCAGGCCAAAATTCTCCTTTAACTGGCTGGAATTGGAATTGATGCATTTCTTAACTGTTCTGCTGCTGTTGACGGCGCTCACCGTCATTGAAAGGGTTAATACCATGGCGCCGTTGACGGTGAGGACTGTGAATCTTACTGTATATACAGTAAAGATATTATTACTTACTGTACGTCGCTCCGGTCCCGCCCGCATCGGTAATGTCGGCGATTTGTTTACAACGCACGTTGGCCGTGCACGCGAAGTGAAGCTCCTCAATGTTAAGTCAATGGAGAGGCCCATAAAGAAACTTAATTTAAACAAAATAGCCATTTTGAGACATTTTGCAGCAGATCTAAATGTAAACAAGGCACAAGGCAGGGCGCAGCCATCTTCCTCTTCTTGTCCCACACTGTCATGTGACTAGATGACGTAATCGTTGCCGTCAAGTGATAATCCAAAAAAACAAAAACAACCCCCTTCCAGCCCTTCAAAATAATAGCGGCGGCCTATGGAGGAAACTGCGTGGCACCGAGGCACCAAGCAACCTTCAGATTAAGAGGCACTAATTGTGTTAACAACTTCAGAAAACTCCTAACCCTAATTTATACGTCTTCGTACGACATGGCCGATCCACAAGCTCACGAGTCACAACACGTCACATCTCGTGAGCTTGTAGATCTGCAATTTGTTAAAGAAAATGTAGACTTTTCACCCATAATGACACGCCCAAAATAGGAATGCCAGGTTGAACGTGGATCCTAGTATTGATTAAGATTACTGGCGTCGACGGGAGTAGCTTGACACCCGAAAAGCGAAATCTCCGAGGCACGCGCGCCGAATGATTTTTGGCTGCGGATTGACATTTTTCCGTATCCATTCATAATGATGATATTCAAGTCCGCCTGAATCGTGTACTTCTCATTGCCCTGAGAGCTGCAGGTGTTAAACATGCTGAAGGAAGCACTATAATATTTCATTGTCCCTTTGCGCCGGGCCCTTTCACCGCTCATGACGAATAGCCTGGTCGGTGTCACGTTGCGTCGCGGATTGCACAAAGTCTTGTGATATGTGACTACTTCTATCAAGACTGGCATGCATCCGGACACTTCCTATTAATCCTACTACAACGTACCACAATGTAATGTCTGCTTGATGAATCACGGTTGAAGTAACTGTAATGGCTATAAATCGTCGTTGTCGAGCGGAAACCTCGCATCTCCCAAGTTTCAAATGTGTACGTTCTTTCGCAAAGCAAAGCCCTGCTTCATCATACAAGGCGGTCGCACAAAAGTAGTGAAAACAGCCGATCTACAAGCACACAACGCCTCGCACCGCGAGGCGTTGTGTGCTTGAAGATCGGCTGTTTTCTCTAGTTTAAATCATTTTTAAAATGATAAATGCAAAAACGAACGGTTTTGGACGTACAGGGTTTTCACCCGACAGAGACGATATGTTTTTTCTTTTCTTTTATTTCTTTTCATTCTCTTTACTTTTGAGAAATGTATGGTGTAGTGACCAGTTTCAGAACGGCTCACCCTTGTATGCGGTCGTAGCCAATTCGCTGTCTGTCTTGATATTTATTTGTGAAAAGAAGAAAGGAAAACAAAAGAAGGACATCTTTTCTGTGTGTGGTACCCTGCTGTCTGATGAGAAGTGCACGTCAGAGGCTGCAGACAGGGGAGTATAGACTGGTGTGTGGATGGAACAGCTGAATCAGCATTGCGGACTGACGGATGACAGAAACAAATGTAATGTGATAAGTTATGGCTTTTTATTGTTGACCGCCCCGAGGGACTAGCTTGTCGAAAAAACTGAACCTGCACTGAATAACCTGCAAAAATCAAAAGCACCTCAAAATGAAGCGTTGTGTCTTGTTTTGTCTTTTTTTTTTTCACTTTACATTTTACACGTGCTTGATTTGTTTTAGGTTTTTTGATCACGATTGTCGATACTTGTTTTTTTGGCTTTACCTGTTGTCTTGTGAATCTTCTTCTCTTTACACTGATTTTGTTTTATATGGTGGTGACTCGTCCTTGCTTCAGGGGCGCCCCCTGCTGTTGAAAAGAGGCCATGGCCATGTCAAGTGGCCAGTCACAGACACAGCCAACACATTGCCTCTTCTCCGTTTTCTCCCTTTGTCCTGTTGTTCTTGTAAATTGTACAGACGGACTTTACTGCCTATGCCACCCAAAAAAGCAGTGAACTGACATTCTTAACCCTGTAAAAAGAAAAGAAGAAAAAAAAGATTGAATAAACGAGTACAAAAGGAAAGAAAAGAATAATAAAACAAAAAAAAGTTAATAAATCAAACCTAATGCTGAAACAAAATGGAACTCTGTTTGAGAAGAATGTGATATATAGAGTATTTTATTGATATTTTCCAGGGGGGAATATATGACTATGTATACAAACCTGTGTATGTTTAATTTTCAATCTCAGGTTCCATTGGACCAAATAAAGTTTTTTTTTGTTTCTTTTTTTTAACGAAAAACTCTAAAGTGTTTTTATTATTAACAGTGTTGTACACTAACATATGATATTCCTGACAGCTACAGTAATGCATATTTTAGGTAATGTAAAGTAGAGCAGCGGCTCTCATCCTTAAAGGGACAGTTCACCCCCGAAATGACTCTTTTCCTATCGATTATTCACCCCGTGGAGATTGAATTCATGGATATTTTTTTTTTGTCTAAGCCAATAATTTGCGGAGACCCTTTGTGTCTCCATAGGGAACAAAGCAGGCTATGTGTGTCTCCATACGGAACCACTGCTGGTCATCAAATTAATGACTTAGGAATGCGACAAACCCAAAGAAATATCCACATTTAAGTCCCCATGGGATGAGTAATCAATAGGAAAATAATCTTTATTTTTTTGGTGAACTATCCCTTTAAGGCCTATGACTTGGCGGAGGAAAGGATACCGTCTCTTAAACACCAATGCAGAACAACATAAAAGTGTGTTTTTTTTTTCCCCACGATTGTGGATGCCAATTGCCTATTGTAATCCTGGGCTCTGCTCTCCCTCTGCCACGCCCAGGGAGAGAACAGACTGACCTCATGCTTCCTTCTATGCATGAGGAGTCCAAGTTGCTTCTTTTCACCTGACAGTAGGTATTTCTCCGGTTTGGACGTAAGCACGTGGAAGGAACACGTTATTCCAACCAGTTCCTTTCCCCTCCATCAGGCGCCCAGCTGGCCAGGGGGAGGCAGTATAGTGACCAGGATTACTGCATGTTTTCTGTGAGGGTACCTACCCGAGGAGACACAGGGAGAACATGCAAACTGCACACAGAAAGGCTCTTTTGCCAACCCCACCTAGGGTGTGGGCGCTGATGACGTGGGGGAGAGAACACGGCCCTTGTCCCCCGGCTGGGGAATCGAACCCAGGACCTTTATTAGCTGTGAGGCGATGCGCTAACCACTGAGCCACCGTTCCCCCATAAAAATGATCTTTGACATACATTTTAACCCTGGTAAAACTTTAGTGGAAACAAATCTGGAAAGAAATGTAAAAAAAAAAGTATTTGCTTCTCTCCACATCTCAGAAACTCCACTTCTCACCCTGTGAGTGTTGCCGTGTTACTGAGCAGTTTGAATTCACTCAGTCGGCTCCCGAGAAGCGTTCAGGCGTTTTGTTTCGTCTCCCCCCTGGGGCCCTGACACAGTATATTTGTTTGCGCTGGAAACTATTTGTTCTTAATACCCTGGACTACAACGTGCATTCTCTCGCCGCCTCCTCTTAGCGACTGCCCCACCGCCAGTGTCATTGAATGCAGGCAGGGGCGTCACACCAAATTCTGGGCCCTGGGTACAAGGATTCACTTCCATGAATGTTAACTATTGAAAAATAGCAGATATACAAGCTCACAGCGCGGCACCGTGTGCCGCGCTGCGAGCTTGTAGATCTGCTATTTTTTTGAAAAATTGTGAAAATGTGTGCAAGAAACCTATGTTTCCATGTCAGTGGTGCTCTAGCCTCGGAAACCCAGACTTTTATTTTGGCGATAGGAAGAAAAACTCTTTCATGTCAAGGACCCCCAAGATGATATGTATTTGGCCACAGACCCCCATCTCAAAATACTTAGTTCCAAGGACCCCCCCAGAAGCAAACTTTGAGTTACAAATGTTTGCTTAAAAAATACATAATTCAAAGATTTGCACACATTTTCACGACTTTAAAAAAAATAGCAGATCTACAAGCTCGCAGCGCGGCACTCGGTGCCGCGCTGTGAGCTTGTAGATCTGCTATTTTTCAATAGCTTAAGTTACTAGGGCCCCTCCACCTTGGGCCCTAGTAACTCAGTCCCACTTTTACCCCCCCCTTGTGACGCCCCTGAATACAGGAGGTCTCTGCTAGCTCCAGAGGCATCAGTTGGGCATGGCACGGTATGGCAGCTGCCATACCTTGGCTACAGGGGGAAAACAATAAAATGTACTTCTTAAAATAAATTCATCATGCCTGTTGCTAAGGTATGGCAACATGACTGCAAGACACCAGTCATGTTGCCATACCTTAGCTTTTGCTGCCTGAACGGACGCCACTGGCTAGCTTTGTGTTAGGCTGGGAAAACTATGTGTTGGGTTGAGAATAACCTGCAAAGTCAAAGCAAACATTTTTTGCAAAACATTAAATGTTTCTTCATTGGGTTTTGTCAGAACATTTGTTGCGTGTATCAATAACATATTGCAAGTATTCCTACCGTAGGAGACGGGGTTACATAAATTAGAAGGTGCGGCTTGTGATTGGCTGGAGCGGAGGTCTGGAGCGCTCGGCTGTGGTCACTTGGACTGCGCGGGTGTGAATGTTAACCTCTATGCCTAAACCAACCCAAACCCAAACCTTAACCTCAGTAAAACTATGCCTAACTCTAACCCTAACCTTAACCTCAGTAAAACTATGCCTAAACCTAACCCTAACCTCGGCGCGCGTGAACGGAAAAGAAGCGCTCCTTCAAACACCGTCTCCTACGTTTGGAATAATAGCGCCCGGCAGACTACAGCCCAATTATGAAAAGAAAAGGCTTGTTTTTGTCCCACCCGTCTTGCCATCTTGGTTTACACACCATCCCGTTTCAGGTTCCTCCAAACAGGGGTGTCCCACCAGATTCTGGGCCCTGGGTACATATGAATGTTCTTCATAGGGGGAGGGGGTTTAGCCCATTTAGACTGGGAACGAACGCATCATCATTACGCATTATTTTGTGCTTCAACTATTGAAAAATAGCAGATGTAAAAGCTCACAGCGCGGCACCGAGTGATCTGTTAGATCTGCTGTTTTTGAAAAATCGTGAACATTTGTGCAAGTCTTTGAATATTTCAAATCCATCTAAGGTTTTTTGAAAAAACGATGTTTCCATGTCTGTCAGTGGTGCTCAAACTTTTTCATGTCAAGGACCCCCAAAATGATATGTATTTAGCCACGGACCCCGATCTCAAAATATTTAGTTCCAGGGACCCCCCAGAAGCAAAATTTCAGTTTACATATATTCAAAGATTTACACAAAATTTGAGAACTTTTCAAAAATCGCAGATCTATAAGCTGTGAGCATGTAGGTCTGCTATTTTTCAATAGCTGAAGTATAAAATAATTAAGGCCCTTCCAACTTGGGCCCTAGTAACTCAGTCCCACTTCCCCCCCCCCTTGTGATGCCCCTGCCTCCAAATCCCCTAACCCCTCTGTCTTCCTTTCTCCATCTGACCCCACCCACCTTACAAAGCCAATCCAGTATTCCCTCCCACCATATCCCCCTTCTCCATCTCCCCCCTGCAAGCCGGTAGGGTTGCTACCAGCAAAAGCCTCAGATGCCAGCGACCTTCCATGAGGCGACAACTGCCCCCCAGCCCCCTTCTACTTTTTCAGGGGTCGATTTCACTGACCCCAAGAACCAGGCCAACACACAGCTCGAGATCAAGCCACTCAACGTGGTCCCAGTCTGAGCTGTGAGGGTGAGAGAGGGAGAGGAAGACCTGCTTGAGACCAGGAGCCCTCAAGGATCCTCTAGAAGGGATTCGCTGCTGTTCTGGATCGCAAAGGTACGCCTTAAGACGTCACAGAGATGAGATGCCTCACCTATAGCCCGTCTTGCAAGTGTTCCGTTAATGTACATACATCGATGACGTTCCATTTACTACTGATTAATTGGCCAGGGGTGGAAGAAGTGCTCCCATTCTGTACTTAAATTAAGTATAAGTGTAGGCTGTACAGTATGTGCGTTGGATCTCGCCAACGTGCCTGGCACTTTGGCTGACTGGTCAGCGCACATACCTGGCAAATCGGGGTCCTGGGTTCGCCTCCCGGCCGTGACGCTACATTGGTGGCAGCGGTACAAGTAGGAGTAATTAACAGCGTTGTACACCTGGCCGGCTGGTAGTCGACGACGGACTGTCCCCCCCTGAGTTGCGTTTGAACCCCCCGGTTTCAAAGTCAATCTTAGATCCTGGCCGGCGCGCGTGGTCGCGCTTCCAGGTAGAGGGGACGACTGTAGGCCATACGGTATGTGCGTTGGCTCTCGCTAACGTGCCTGGCACTTTGGCTGACTGGTCAGCGCACATACCTGGCAAATTGGGGTCCCGGGTTTACATACGGTCGTCTGCATTTTTTACGCGCTGGGAAACGCCACTTAACAGCCTCATTAGCATAATTTATGCGAACCACACCCACACACATTTCCAAACCATGCACCGCCCCCAATTTTCATACGTCGACTAAGCTCCTCCCCTTCATTTACATATGGTCGTCTGCATTTTTTACGCGCTCGGAAACCCACCTTAACGCCCTCATTACCATAATGTATGCGAGCATAATGTATGCGAACCACACCCAAACGCATTTCCAAACCATGCCCCGCCCCCAATTTGCATACTTCGACTAAGCTCCTCCCCTTCATTTACATAGGGTCGTCTGCTTTTTTTACGCGCTGGGAAACCTACCTTAACGCCCTCATTAGCATAATGTATGCGAGCATAATGTATGCGCACCACGCCCACACGCATTTCCAAACCACGCCCCGCCCCCAATTTGCATATGTCGACTAAGCTCCTCCCCTTCATTTACATACGGTCGTCTGCATTTTTTACGCGCTGGGAAACGCCACTTAACAGCCTCATTAGCATAATTAATGCGAACCACACCCACACACATTTCCAAACCATGCACCGCCCCCAATTTTCATACGTCGACTAAGCTCCTCCCCTTCATTTACATACGGTCGTCTGCATTTTTTACGCGCTGGAAAACCCACCTTAACGCCCTCATTAGCATAATGTATGCGAGCATAATGTATGCAAACAACGCCCACACGCATTTCCAAACAATGCCCCGCCCCCAATTTGCATACGTCGACTAAGCTCCTCCCCTTCATTTACATACGGTCGTCTGCATTTTTTACGTGCTGGGAAATGCCACTTAACAGCCTCATTAGCATAATTTATGCGAACCACACACACACACATTTCCAAACCATGCACCGCCCCCAATTTTCATACGTCGACTAAGCTCCTCCCCTTCATTTACATACGGTCGTCTGAATTTTTTACGCGCTGGGAAACCTACCTTAACACCCTCATTAGCATAATGTAGGCGAGCATAATGTATGCGAACCACACCCAAACGCATTTCCAAACCATGCCCGCCCCCAATTTGCATACGTCGACTAAGCTCCTCCCCTTCATTTACATACGGTCGTCTGCATTTTTTACGCGCTGGGAAACGCCACTTAACAGCCTCATTAGCATAATTTATGCGAACCACACCCACACACATTTCCAAACCATGCACCGCCCCCAATTTTCATACGTCGACTAAGCTCCTCCCCTTCATTTACATACGGTCGTCTGCATTTTTTACGCGCTCGGAAACCCACCTTAACGCCCTCATTACCATAATGTATGCGAGCATAATGTATGCGAACCACACCCAAACGCATTTCCAAACCATGCCCCGCCCCCAATTTGCATACTTCGATTAAGCTCCTCCCCTTCATTTACATAGGGTCGTCTGCTTTTTTTACGCGCTGGGAAACCTACCTTAACGCCCTCATTAGCATAATGTATGCGAGCATAATGTATGCGCACCACGCCCACACGCATTTCCAAACCACGCCCGCCCCCAATTTGCATATGTCGACTAAGCTCCTCCCCTTCATTTACATACGGCCGTCTGCATTTATGCTCATTAACATAATTAACGCAGACCACGCCCCTCATTAACATATTTAATGCAGACCACGCCCCCAACCTCATTAACATATTTAATGCAGACCAAGCCCCCAAGCTCATTAACATAAACCTTTTTACGTGCTGACCACGCAGACCACTTGTTTTTTTTTGCTCATTAACATAATTAACGCAGACCACGCCCCTCATTAACATATTTAATGCAGACCACGCCCCCAACCTCATTAACATATTTAATGCAGACCAAGCCCCCAAGCTCATTAACATAATTAACACAGACCACTTGTTTTTTTTTGCTCCTTAACATAATTAACGCAGACCACGGCCCTCATTAACATAATTAATGCAGACCACGCCTCCAACCTCATTAACATATTTAATGCAGACCAAGCCCCCAAGCTCATTAACATAATTAACGCAGACCACTTGTTTTTTTTTTGCTCATTAACATAATTAACACAGACCACGCCCCTAATTAATGCAGCCACGCCCCCAACCTCATTAGCATAATTAATGCAGCCTCATATACATAATAATCAGGCTCGCCGCCCCGCACGCGATTACACCCTCGGGGACCCCCGCTATTTAATTATTTATTTATTTATTTCGAAAGAAAGAAAGAAAGAAAGAAGAATAAAGAATCCGTACGCAGTCGGGGGAAAGTTAGTTGTACCAGTGCCAATGCCGGGGCCAATGTGTCCTTTCGGCCTGGTGCAGACAGGGAAATAATTCATTAAATGAATCAATTAGACAGACAGCTGGTCGAGGTTTCGATAGTAACTTGTACCAGTGAACTGTACTGTCATGAAACTTGTCATAAAGTCTTCAATCAATCACTCGATAAGGGATCAATACTGCATTAGATAAATAACCCACATTTACCCAAAACAGCTGATCCACAAGCATAGGCGGCGGGTGAGCCAAACGTTTGGCGAGGCTGCACCCCGCCGAACCCCCCCCCCCCCCCCCCCCCCCCGCGCCTCCACCGGCTGTGTCAGACACTGCCTCCATGCCATTTATATACAAGAATACAGCGACCCAAACAGTTACAGACCTATCTGACACAATGACAACAATCTGTAGGTCTACACAATAGACAACAGTATGCACACACATCACATCTTATGCAACCAAATTACGCACGGTGACGGCGCAGCCGCGCGCGCACACACACACACACACACACACACACACACACACACACACACACACACACACACACACACAATTATTCTGTTGATACAGGCTTTCAGCTGCGCGATAGAGAGGAGAAGTCCTAACAGTTGACCTGCAATAATACTCACAGATGAAGTGTTCCACTTCCAGAATCAGAAAGTATCCGTGATGATGATAATATCATTGTATAGTTTCCTCGCTGGCGTAATTGTCCAATGTCGACGTCATGATTAATGCCTTTGTTTGCTTGTGCATCGCTGCCTGTCTCATTTGAAAGTGTCTGTGGTATATTTTAGTTGATACAAATTACAAAAGGTTTTGAAAGTGCGCGGTACTGCAGCCATCATCACTACACTTCTCACTAAACGTAAACAAAACAACATTGTCTGTCTGTGAATGCTCTTCCTGTTGTCCTTCACAATAAAGTGTCCCCCTTTACTTCTTCCCAATGCGTGACATTTTACTCAGAAAAATAACAGGAAATAGGTGTAACAGAGGCAGCGCGATGACGGTCAGGCAGATTGACGTTCATTTGGACTGAGACTGACTGTCAGTCGGAGGCTGACGGCCGGGCCCCCGCGGTTCATATATTATATAATTTGCAAAATACCCAGCGTAGCATTTGGGAAGGCACAGCCTACCCTGGCCTTATTGACCCGCCGCCTACAAGCCCACATGCAGCCTTGTAGATCGGCTGTTTTTATTGTTTTATTTTTTAAATTGTTTCCCCCTGACTTAGTCTTTTCTAGGATCACCTTTTAGTTGAGCTTGTACCAGTGAACTGTACTGTCAATGACACTGTATACCTATGACAGTCCTATATCGATAATTAGTTCATTCGTGAATGACTTCCCTGTGGAAATAAGCCAAAAACATTACTGGGATCTCCTTTTAGTTGACCTTGTACCAGTGAACTGTACTGTCAATGACACTGTACCTATATGGTCCTATATCAATAATTTGTTCATTCATGAATGACTTCCCTGTGGAAATAAGCCAAAAACATTACTAGGATCTCCTTTTAGTTGACCTTGTACCAGTGAACTGTACTGTCAATGACACTGTACCTATATGGTCCTATATCAATAATTCGTTCATTCATGAATGACTTCCCTGTGGAAATAAGCCAAAAACATTACTGGGATCTCCTTTTAGTTGACCTTGTACCAGTGAACTGTACTGTCATGAGACTCTGGCTGTTCCTATTTTAATGCATTGGATTTATCTATCTGTCTGTCTGTCTGTCTGTCTGTCTGTCTGTCTTTCTTTCTACACATATGCATTCACATTGCATTGAACGCATGCATCAGCCCAGCAGCTGTTTTTTTTTTGTTTTGTTTTTCCTCTTTCCAACCTCCAGGCAGACACGGCGTCTACCCAGCGTCTACCCCCGGAGACAGCGTGCCCAGGCCCCCTCAACCCCCTGGAAGTGCGGTAGACTGCAAGCCTCTAGAACCAGTCAGTAGGTCCCCATCAACAGACGGCGCTGTAGCCAAGGAATTCCACCTGACCAGGAAGTGCCTCTCTGTCTCTGTGTTTACACCACGAGAGGAGAGGAGAGGAGAGGAGAGGAGAGTGGCTCTGTCGCCTGTACGTCTTCACTCACACTGGTAAATATGTGACAGTAATCTTTGCTATAGAGTGTTCAGTAACAGTGTTAAACGGCTCTATATTGTGACAGGAATCATTCTTGTTTGTTCACTAACAGTGTTACAGTGTGATATGAAAGAATCCACATGAGGGCAGTGTTTCCATTCTCAACTCACTGAGTTGAACAGAGGGCGGAACCCAATGCAATAACAAACAAGTCCTATTATTTAGAAAGGAGTCACGTCAATGTCAGCATTTTTTTTCCCTCTCTTTTTGCCAACATTTTTTAAATAATTTTTTTAAAATCATTTCACAATGTAAAAACAAAAATCCTTTTGAGAAAAATGTAATGACCTATACACAGTATCTATAGGCTGTGTCTGTGTATATTCTGAGTGTATTATGTATTTTCAAAGCGAACGTTTGTAACTCAAAATTTGCTTCTAAATATTTTGAGATGGGGGTCCGTGGCCAAATACATATCATTTTGGGGGTCCTTCACATGAAAAGGTTTCAGAACCACTGACATAGTAGTCCCTCAAGAAAAGACTAACTGAGCTCCAGATTAAGTGAAAAGGACCTTTTCTTTGACGATGGCTGGCCAGGTTGCTGACATAGGTTTTTTCCAAAAACCTTAGAAGGATTCAAAAGACACTTATAGAATCGTGTCAAAATTCAGATTTTCATGATTTTTCTAAAAAAGCAGATCTACAAGCTCGCAGGGCGGCACTTGTGGCGTGCTGCGAGCTTGTATATCTGCTGTTTTTCAATAGTTAAAGCGTAAAATAATGATACGCAATAATGTGTACCCGTTCTGAATGGGTTTTAATGAATGAATGCATTCTGAACCTACAGGAGGACGGTAATTTGGTCATCTACGGCTGGAAGCCCATGTGGTCATCAGACACGGCGGGGGCCCAACGTTCACCGCCTGTGCATGATGCAGGGGACTGCAACCTGGTCATGTACGTCAAGTGTGACAACCCCGAGTGGCACACAGGGACGTGCTGGCCATTGGGAAAAGCGGGACAACTCCCGAACGGCCGGTTCATTCCCGGCCGGTCCAGGCCGGCCGTTAGGAAGAAAATATTAAAATAAAATGTCTACCTTCGTTCCATTTTTTGGCGGCTGGGCGGCCGACAAAGTAAATCGTCACTGTCGGGCAGAAACCTTGTATCTCCAAGTTTCAAATTTGTAAATTCTTTCGCAAAGCAAAGCCCTGCTTCATCATACAAGGCCGTCGCACAAAAGTAGTGAAAACAGCAGATCTACAAGCACACAGTGTGCTTGTAGATCGGCTGTTTTCACTAGTTTAAATCATTTTTAAAATGATAAATGCAAAAACGAACGGTTTTGGACGTACAGGGTTTTCACCCGACAGAGTCGATATGTTTTTTCTTTTCTTTTATTTCTTTTCATTCTCTTTACTTTTGTTTTACAGAGAAATGTATGGTGTAGTGACCAGTTTCAGAACGGCTCACCCTTGTATGCGGTCGTAGCCAATTCGCTGTCTGTCTTGATATTTATTTGTGAAAAGAAGAAAGGAAAACAAAAGAAGGAGAAGGACATCTTTTCTGTGTGTGGTACCCTGCTGTCTGATGAGAAGTGCACGTCAGAGGCTGCAGACAGGGGAGTATAGACTGGTGTGTGTGGATGGAACAGCTGAATCAGCAGTGCGGACTGACGGATGACAGAAACAAATGTAATGTGATAAGTTATGGCTTTTTATTGTTGACCGCCCCGAGGGACTAGCTTGTCGAAAAAACTGAACCTGCACTGAATAACCTGCAAAAATCAAAAGCACCTCAAAATGAAGCGTCGTGTCTTGTTTTGTCTTTTTTTTTTTTTACTTTACATTTTACACGTGCTTGATTTGTTTTAGGTTTTTTGATCACGATTGTCGATACTTGTTTTTTTGGCTTTACCTGTTGTCTTGTGAATCTTCTTCTCTTTACACTGATTTTGTTTTATATGGTGGTGACTCGTCCTTGCTTCAGGGGCGCCCCCTGCTGTTGAAAAGAGGCTATGGCCATGTCAAGTGGCCAGTCACAGACACAGCCAACACATTGCCTCTTCTCCGTTTTCTCCCTTTGTCCTGTTATTCTTGTAAATTGTACAGACGGACTCTACTGCCTATGCCACCCAAAAAAGCAGTGAACTGACCTTCTTAACCCTGTAAAAAGAAAAGAAGAAAAAAAAGATTGAATAAACGAGTACAAAAGGAAAGAAAAGAATAATAAAACAAAAAAAAGTTAATAAATCAAACCTAATGCTGAAACAAAATGGAACTCTGTTTGAGAAGAATGTGATATATAGAGTATTTTATTGATCTTCTCCAGGGGGGAATATATGAGTATGTATACAAACCTGTGTATGTTTAATTTTCAATCTCAGGTTCCATTGGACCAAATAAAGTTTTTTTTTTTTGTTTCTTTTTTTTAACGAAAAACTCTAAAGTGTTCTTATTATTAACAGTGTTGTACAATGACATGGTGTTCCTGTCAGCTACAGTAATACATAGGTATTGTAAAGTAGAGGAATAGGGCTGTCACAATTATTACATAATCGTCTAATCGCAATTCTTTGACATAATTGTGATTATTTTTATGTTGTTGAAAAATGTTCATATATTTAAAAAAAAGTCAAAAATAGTGGAAATAGCCGATCTACAACCTCACAACGCGTTGCATCGCAACGCGTTGTGAGCTTGTAGATCGGCTATTTCCACTATCAATGTTCTTTTTGAAGTATGAAGTTGTCAAATATGTCAGTAATGTCTTTGTATATTTAGGTTATGTGTCATATCTACCATGTGCAACTTCAAAGCCTAAAAGCCAAACAGAAATGTAATTGTCAACGACAAAAACACAATTAAATCGTCAATCGCAATTATTTAAGTGACAATTAATCGTCATGTAAAATGTCATAATCGTGACAGCCCTATTAGAGGAGCGGCTCTCATCCTTAAAGGGATAGTTCACCCCCGAAATGACTCTTTTTCCTATCGATTACTCAACCCATGGAGACTTGAATTCATGG
The DNA here is from genome assembly GCF_963921795.1 of Nannobrachium achirus. Lineage (NCBI taxonomy): Eukaryota > Metazoa > Chordata > Actinopteri > Myctophiformes > Myctophidae > Nannobrachium > Nannobrachium achirus. The sequence goes on from NC_137825.1 coordinate 48,412,874, forward strand.
ATATTTCTTTTTTGTGTCTCCATAGGGAACAAAGCAGGCTATGTGTGTCTCCATACGGAACCACTGCTAGTCATCAAATTAATGACTTAGGAATGCGACAAGCCCAAAGAAATATCCACAAATTCCCATGGGATGAGTAATCAATAGAAAAATAATCTTTATTTTTTTTGGTGAACTATCCCTTTAAGGCCTATGACTTGGCGGAGGAAAGGATACCGTCTCTTAAACCACCAATGCAGAACAACATAAAAGTGTGTTTTTTTTTTATCCCACGATTGTGGATGCCAATTGCCTATTGTAATCCTGGGCTCTGCTCTCCCTCTGCCGCGACCGGGGAGAGAACAGACTGACCTCATGCTTCCTTCTATGCATGAGGAGTCCAAGTTGCTTCTTTTCTCCAGACAGTAGGTATTTCTCCGGTTTGGACGTAAGCACGTGGAAGGAACACGTTATTCCAACCAGTTCCTTTCCCCTCCATCAGGCTGGCCAGGGGGAGGCATTATAGTGACCAGGATTATTGCATTTTTTTGTGATGGTACCTACCCGAGGAGACACAGGGAGAACATGCAAACTGCACACAGAAAGGCTCTTTTGCCAACCCCACCTAGGGTGTGGGCGCTGATGACGTGAGGGAGAGAACACGGCCCTTGTCCCCCCGGCTGGGGAATCGAACCCAGGACCTTTATTAGCTGTGAGGCGATGCGCTAACCACTGAGCCACCGTTCCCCCATAAAAATGATCATTTTAACCCTGGTAAAACTTTAGTGGAAACAAATCTGGAAAGAAATGTAAAAAAAAAAGTATTTGCTTCTCTCCACATCTCAGAAACTCCACTTCTCACCCTGTGAGTGTTGCCGTGTTACTGAGCAGTTTGAATTCACTCAGTCGGCTCCCGAGAAGCGTTCAGGCGTTTTGTTTCGTCTCCCCCCTGGGGCCCTGACACAGTATATTTGTTTGCGCTGGAAACTATTTGTTCTTAATACCATGGACTACAACGTGCATTCTCTCGCCGCCTCCTCTTAGCGACTGCCCCACCGCCAGCGTCATTGAATACAGGCAGGGGCGTCACACCAAATTCTGGGCCCTGGGTACAAGGATTCACTTCCATGAATGTTAACTATTGAAAAATAGCAGATATACAAGCTCACAGCGCGGCACCGAGTGCCGCGCTGCGAGCTTGTAGATCTGCTATTTTTTTTTTAAATTGTGAAAATGTGTGCAAGAAACCTATGTTTCCATGTCAGTGGTGCTCTAGCCTCGGAAACCCAGACTTTTATTTTGGCGATAGGAAGAAAAACTCTTTCATGTCAAGGACCCCCAAGATGATATGTATTTGGCCACAGACCCCCATCTCAAAATACTTAGTTCCAAGGACCCCCCCAGAAGCAAACTTTGAGTTACAAATGTTTGCTTAAAAAATACATAATTCAAAGATTTGCACACATTTTCACGACTTTAAAAAAAAGTAGCTGATCTAGTGCCGCGCTGTGAGCTTGTAGATCTGCTATTTTTCAATAGCTTAAGTTACTAGGGCCCCTCCACCTTGGGCCCTAGTAACTCAGTCCCACTTTACCCCCCCCCCCCCCCCCTTGTGACGCCCCTGAATACAGGAGGTCTCTGCTAGCTCCAGAGGCATCAGTTGGGCATGGCACGGTATGGCAGCTGCCATACCTTGGCTACAGGGGGAAAACAATAAAATGTACTTCTTAAAATAAATTCATCATGCCTGTTGCTAAGGTATGGCAACATGACTGCAAGACACCAGTCATGTTGCCATACCTTAGCTTTTTGCCGGCTGAACGGACGCCACTGGCTAGCTTTGTGTTAGGCTGGGAAAACGACGTGTTCGGTTGAGAATAACCTGCAAAGTCAAAACAAACATTTTTTTTGCAAAACATTAAATGTTTCTTTATTGGGTTTTGTCAGAACATTTGTTGCGTGTATCAATAACATATTGCAAGTATTCCTACCGTAGGAGACGGGGTTACATAAATTAGAAGGTGCGGCTTGTGATTGGCTGGAGCGGAGGTCTGGAGCGCTCGGCTGTGGTCACTTGGACTGCGCGGGTGTGAATGTTAACCTCTATGCCTAAACCAACCCAAACCCTAACCTTAACCTCAGTAGAACTATGCCTAACTCTAACCCTAACCTTAACCTCAGTAAAACTATGCCTAAACCTAACCCTAACCTCGGCGCGCGTGAACGGAAAAGAAGCGCTCCTTCAAACACCGTCTCCTACGTTTGGAATAATAGCGCCCGGCAGACTACAGCCCAATTATGAAAAGAAAAGGCTTGTTTTTGTCCCACCCGACTTGCCATCTTGGTTTACACACCATCCCGTTTCAGGTTCCTCCAAACAGGGGTGTCCCACCAGATTCTGGGCCCTGGGTACATATGAATGTTCTTCATAGGGGGAGGGGGTTTAGCCCATTTAGACTGGGAACGAACGCATCATCATTACGCATTATTTTGTGCTTCAACTATTGAAAAATAGCAGATGTAAAAGCTCACGCCGCACTGTGATCGGTTAGATCTGCGGTTTTTGACAAATCGTGAACATTTGTGCAAGTCTTTGAATATTTCAAATCCATCTAAGGTTTTTTGAAAAACCGATGTTTCCATGTCAGTGGTGCTCAAACTTTTTCATGTCAAGGACCCCCAAAATGATATGTATTTAGCCACGGACCCCCATCTCAAAATATTTAGTTCCAGGGACCCCCCAGAAGCAAAATTTCAGTTTACATATATTCAAAGATTTACACAAAATTTGAGAACTTTTCAAAAATCGCAGATCTATAAGCTGTGAGCATGTAGGTCTGCTATTTTTCAATAGCTGAAGTATAAAATAATTAAGGCCCTTCCAACTTGGGCCCTAGTAACTCAGTCCCACTTCCCCCCCCCCCCCCCCCCTTGTGATGCCCCTGCCTCCAAATCCCCTAACCCCTCTGTCTTCCTTTCTCCATCTGACCCCACCCACCTTACAAAGCCAATCCAGTATTCCCTCCCACCATATTCCCCTTCTCCATCTCCCCCCTGCAAGCCGGTAGGGTTGCTACCAGCAAAAGCCTCAGATGCCAGCGACCTTCCATGAGGCGACAACTGCCCCCCAGCCCCCTTCTACTTTTTCAGGGGTCGATTTCACTGACCCCAAGCACCAGGCCAACACACAGCTCGAGATCAAGCCACTCAACGTGGTCCCAGTCTGAGCTGTGAGGGTGAGAGAGGGAGAGGAAGACCTGCTTGAGACCAGGAGCCCTCAAGGATCCTCTAGAAGGGATTCGCTGCTGTTCTGGATCGCAAAGGTACGCCTTAAGACGTCACAGAGATGAGATGCCTCACCTATAGCCCGTCTTGCAAGTGTTCCGTTAATGTACATACATCGATGACGTTCCATTTACTACTGATTCATTTGCCAGGGGTGGAAGAAGTGCTCCCATTCTGTACTTAAATTAAGTATAAGTGCAGGCTGTACAGTATGTGCGTTGGATCTCGCCAACGTGCCTGGCACTTTGGCTGACTGGTCAGCGCACATACCTGGCAAATCGGGGTCCTGGGTTCGCCTCCCGGCCGTGACGCTACATTGGTGGCAGCGGTACAAGTAGGAGTAATTAACAGCGTTGTACACCTGGCCGGCTGGTAGTCGACGACGGACTGTCCCCCCCTGAGTTGCGTTTGAACCCCCCGGTTTCAAAGTCAATCTTAAATCCTGGCCGGCGCGCGTGGTTGCGCTTCCAGGTAGAGGGGACGACTGTAGGCCATACGGTATGTGCGTTGGCTCTCGCTAACGTGCCTGGCACTTTGGCTGACTGGTCAGCGCACATACCTGGCAAATTGGGGTCCCGGGTTTACATACGGTCGTCTGCATTTTTTACGCGCTGGGAAACGCCACTTAACAGCCTCATTAGCATAATTTATGCGAACCACACATTTCCAAACCATGCACCGCCCCCAATTTTCATACGTCGACTAAGCTCCTCCCCTTCATTTACATACGGTCGTCTGCATTTTTTACGCGCTGGAAAACCCACCTTAACGCCCTCATTAGCATAATGTATGCGAGCATAATGTATGCAAACCACGCCCACACGCATTTCCAAACCATGCCCCGCCCCCAATTTGCATACGTCGACTAAGCTCCTCCCCTTCATTTACATACGGTCGTCTGCATTTTTTACGCGCTGGGAAATGCCACTTAACAGCCTCATTAGCATAATTTATGCGAACCACACCCACACACATTTCCAAACCATGCACCGCCCCCAATTTTCATACGTCGACTAAGCTCCTCCCCTTCATTTACATACGGTCGTCTGCATTTTTTACGCGCTGGGAAATGCCACTTAACAGCCTCATTAGCATAATTTATGCGAACCACACCCACACACATTTCCAAACCATGCACCGCCCCCAATTTTCATACGTCGACTAAGCTCCTCCCCTTCATTTACATACGGTCGTCTGCATTTTTTACGCGCTGGAAAACCCACCTTAACGCCCTCATTAGCATAATGTATGCGAGCATAATGTATGCAAACCACGCCCACACGCATTTCCAAACCATGCCCCGCCCCCAATTTGCATACGTCGACTAAGCTCCTCCCCTTCAATTACATACGGTCGTCTGCATTTTTTACGCGCTGGGAAACGCCACTTAACAGCCTCATTAGCATAATTTATGCGAACCACACCCACACACATTTCCAAACCATGCCCCGCCCCCAATTTTCATACGTCGACTAAGCTCCTCCCCTTCATTTACATACGGTCGTCTGCATTTTTTACGCGCTGGAAAACCCACCTTAACGCCCTCATTACCATAATGTATGCGAGCATAATGTATGCGAACCACACCCAAACGCATTTCCAAACCACGCCCCGCCCCAAATTTGCATACTTCGACTAAGCTCCTCCCCTTCATTTACATAGGGTCGTCTGCATTTATGCTCATTAACATAATTAACGCAGACCACGGCCCTCATTAACATAATTAATGCAGACCACGCCCCCAACCTCATTAACATATTTAATGCAGACCAAGCCCCCAAGCTCATTAACATAATTAACGCAGACCACTTGTTTTTTTTTGCTCATTAACATAATTAACGCAGACCACGCCCCTCATTAACATATTTAATGCAGACCACGCCCCCAACCTCATTAACATATTTAATGCAGACCAAGCCCCCAAGCTCATTAACATAATTAACGCAGACCACTTGTTTTTTTTTGCTCCTTAACATAATTAACGCAGACCATGGCCCTCATTAACATAATTAATGCAGACCACGCCTCCAACCTCATTAACATATTTAATGCAGACCAAGACCCCAAGCTCATTAACATAATTAATGCAGACCACTTGTTTTTTTTTGCTCATTAACATAATTAACACAGACCACGCCCCTAATTAATGCAGACCACGCCCCCAACCTCATTAGCATAATTAATGCAGCCTCATATACATAATAATCAGGCTCGCCGCCCCGCACGCGATTACACCCTCGTGGACCCCCGCTATTTAATTATTTATTTATTTATTTCGAAAGAAAGAAAGAAAGAAAGAAAGAATGAAAGAAAGAGGAGGCAATTAATTAATTAATTAAAGAATCAGTAGCCTACGCAGTCGGGGGAAAGTTAGTTGTACCAGTGAGCCCAGCCAATGCAGGGGGCGGGGCCATAATTAATTTAAATTAATTTAAAAATTAATTTAATTAATTAAGTAATTAATTAAAGAATCCGTACGCAGTCGGGGGAAAGTTAGTTGTACCAGTGCCAATGCCGGGGCCAATGTGTCCTTTCGGCCTGGTGCAGACAGGGAAATAATTCATTAAATGAATCAATTAGACAGACAGCTGGTCGAGGTTTCGATAGTAACTTGTACCAGTGAACTGTACTGTCATGAAACTTGTCATAAAGTCTTCAATCAATCACTCGATAAAGGGATCAATACTGCATTAGATAAATAACCCACATTTACCCAAAACAGCTGATCCACAATAGGCGGCGGGTGAGCCAAACGTTTGGCGAGGCTGCACCCCGCCGAACCCCCCCCCCCCCCCCCCCCCCGCGCCTCCACCGGCTGTGTCAGACACTGCCTCCATGCCATTTATATACAAGAATACAGCGACCCAAACAGTTACAGACCTATCTGACACAATGACAACAATCTGTAGGTCTACACAATAGACAACAGTATGCACACACATCACATCTTATGCAACCAAATTACGCACGGTGACGGCGCAGCCGCGCGCGCGCACACACACACACACACACACACACACACACACACACAATTATTCTGTTGATACAGGCTTTCAGCTGCGCGATAGAGAGGAGAAGTCCTAACAGTTGACCTGCAATAATACTCACAGATGAAGTGTTCCACTTCCAGAATCAGAAAGTATCCGTGATGATGATAATATCATTGTATAGTTTCCTCGCTGGCGTAATTGTCCAATGTCGACGTCATGATTAATGCCTTTGTTTGCTTGTGCATCGCTGCCTGTCTCATTTGAAAGTGTCTGTGGTATATTTTAGTTGATACAAATTACAAAAGGTTTTGAAAGTGCGCGGTCCACTGCAGCCATCATCACTACACTTCTCACTAAACGTAAACAAAACAACATTGTCTGTCTGTGAATGCTCTTCCTGTTGTCCTTCACAATAAAGTGTCCCCCTTTACTTCTTCCCAATGCGTGACATTTTACTCAGAAAAATAACAGGAAATAGGTGTAAAGGCCCATTCCCACTGGGCCAGATAACAGATATCTGGAGATATTTCTCCAGATATGTTTCCATGCAAAGTGGATGGTAGATACAGATAAAAAAAAATCTACCACAGATATTTGCCACAGATACTTTTATCTGTGGCAAATATTTTTTTATCTGTATCTACCATCCACTTTGCATTGAAAAATATCTGGAGAAATATCTCCAGATATCTGTTATCTGGCCCAGTGGGAATGGGCCTTAACAGAGGCAGCGCGATGACGGTCAGGCAGATTGACGTTCATTTGGACTGAGACTGACTGTCAGTCGGAGGCTGACGGCCGGGCCCCGCGGTTCATATATTATATAATTTGCAAAATACCCAGCGTAGCATTTGGGAAGGCACAGCCTACCCTGGCCTTATTGACCCGCCGCCTACAAGCCCACATGCAGCCTTGTAGATCGGCTGTTTTTATTGTTTTATTTTTTAAATTGTTTCCCCCTGACTTAGTCTTTTCTAGGATCACCTTTTAGTTGAGCTTGTACCAGTGAACTGTACTGTCAATGACACTGTATACCTATGACAGTCCTATATCGATAATTAGTTCATTCGTGAATGACTTCCCTGTGGAAATAAGCCAAAAACATTACTGGGATCTCCTTTTAGTTGACCTTGTACCAGTGAACTGTACTGTCAATGACACTGTACCTATATGGTCCTATATCAATAATTCGTTCATTCATGAATGACTTCCCTGTGGAAATAAGCCAAAAACATTACTGGGATCTCCTTTTAGTTGACCTTGTACCAGTGAACTGTACTGTCATGAGACTCTGGCTGTTCCTATTTTAATGCATTGGATTTATCTATCTGTCTGTCTTTCTTTCTACACATATGCATTCACATTGCATTGAACGCATGCATCAGCCCAGCAGCTGTTTTTTTTTTTTTTTTTTTTTTCCTCTTTCCAACCTCCAGGCAGACACGGCGTCTACCCAGCGTCTACCCCCGGAGACAGCGTGCCCAGCCCCCTCAACCCCCTCAACCCCCTCAACCCCCTGGAAGTGCGGTAGACTGCAAGCCTCTAGAAGGTCAGTAGGTCCCCATCAACAGACGGCGCTGTAGCCAAGGAATTCCACCTGACCAGGAAGTGCCTCTCTGTCTCTGTGTTTACACCACGAGAGGAGAGGAGAGGAGAGTGGCTCTGTCGCCTGTACGTCTTCACTCACACTGGTAAATATGTGACAGTAATCTTTGCTATAGAGTGTTCAGTAACAGTGTTAAACGGCTCTATATTGTGACAGGAATCATTCTTGTTTGTTCACTAACAGTGTTACAGTGTGATATGAAAGAATCCACATGAGGGCAGTGTTTCCATTCTCAACTCACTGAGTTGAACAGAGGGCGGAACCCAATGCAATAACAAGTCCTATTATATAACATTTTTTAAATCATTTTTTTTAAATCATTTCACAATGTAAAAACAAAAATCCTTTTGAGAAAAATGTAATGACCTATACACAGTAGGCTATCTATAGGCTGTGTCTGTGTATATTCTGAGTGTATTATGTATTTTCAAAGCGAACGTTTGTAACTCAAAATTTGCTTCTGGGGGGTCCCTGGAACTAAATATTTTGAGATGGGGGTCCGTGGCCAAATACATATCATTTTGGGGGTCCTTCACATGAAAAAGTTTCAGAACCACTGACATAGTAGTCCCTCAAGAAAAGACTAACTGAGCTCCAGATTAAGTGAAAAGGACCTTTTCTTTGACGATGGCTGGCCAGGTTGCTGACATAGGTTTTTTCCAAAAACCTTAGAAGGATTCAAAAGACACTTATAGAATCGTGTCAAAATTCAGATTTTCATGATTTTTCTAAAAAAGCAGATCTACAAGCTCGCAGGGCGGCACTTGTGGCGTGCTGCGAGCTTGTATATCTGCTGTTTTTCAATAGTTAAAGCGTAAAATAATGTGTACCCGTTCTGAATGGGTTTTAATGAATGAATGCATTCTGAACCTACAGGACGACGGTAATTTGGTCATCTACGGCTGGAAGCCCATGTGGTCATCAGACACGGCGGGGGCCCAACGTTCACCGCCTGTGCATGATGCAGGGGACTGCAACCTGGTCATGTACGTCAAGTGTGACAACCCCGAGTGGCACACAGGGACGTGCTGGCCATTGGGAAAAGCGGGACAACTCCCGAACGGCCGGTTCATTCCCGGCCGGTCCAGGCCGGCCGTTAGGAAGAAAATATTAAAATAAAATGTCTACCTTCGTTCCATTTTTTGGCGGCTGGGCGGCCGACAAAGTAAATCGTCACTGTCGGGCAGAAACCTTGTATCTCCAAGTTTCAAATTTGTAAATTCTTTCGCAAAGCAAAGCCCTGCTTCATCATACAAGGCCGTCGCACAAAAGTAGTGAAAACAGCCGATCTACAAGCACACAACGCCTCGCACCGCGAGGCGTTGTGTGCTTGAAGATCGGCTGTTTTCACTAGTTTAAATCATTTTTAAAATGATAAATGCAAAAACGAACGGTTTTGGACGTACAGGGTTTTCACCCGACAGAGTCGATATGTTTTTTCTTTTCTTTTATTTCTTTTCATTCTCTTTACTTTTGTTTTACAGAGAAATGTATGGTGTAGTGACCAGTTTCAGAACGGCTCACCCTTGTATGCGGTCGTAGCCAATTCGCTGTCTGTCTTGATATTTATTTGTGAAAAGAAGAAAGGAAAACAAAAGAAGGACATCTTTTCTGTGTGTGGTACCCTGCTGTCTGATGAGAAGTGCACGTCAGAGGCTGCAGACAGGGGAGTATAGACTGGTGTGTGTGGATGGAACAGCTGAATCAGCAGTGCGGACTGACGGATGACAGAAACAAATGTAATGTGATAAGTTATGGCTTTTTATTGTTGACCGCCCCGAGGGACTAGCTTGTCGAAAAAACTGAACCTGCACTGAATAACCTGCAAAAATCAAAAGCACCTCAAAATGAAGCGTCGTGTCTTGTTTTGTCTTTTTTTTTTCACTTTACATTTTACACGTGCTTGATTTGTTTTAGGTTTTTTGATCACGATTGTCGATACTTATTTTTTTGGCTTTACCTGTTGTCTTGTGAATCTTCTTCTCTTTACACTGATTTTGTTTTATATGGTGGTGACTCGTCCTTGCTTCAGGGGCGCCCCCTGCTGTTGAAAAGAGGCTATGGCCATGTCAAGTGGCCAGTCACAGACACAGCCAACACATTGCCTCTTCTCCGTTTTCTCCCTTTGTCCTGTTGTTCTTGTAAATTGTACAGACGGACTCTACTGCCTATTGCCACCCAAAAAAGCAGTGAACTGACCTTCTTAACCCTGTAAAAAGAAAAGAAGAAAAAAAAGATTGAATAAACGAGTACAAAAGGAAAGAAAAGAATAATAATAATAAAAAAAAAGTTAATAAATCAAACCTAATGCTGAAACAAAATGGAACTCTGTTTGAGAAGAATGTGATATATAGAGTATTTTATTGGTATTTTCCAGGGGGGAATATATGAGTATGTATACAAACCTGTGTATGTTTAATTTTCAATCTCAGGTTCCATTGGACCAAATAAAGTTTTTTTTTTGTTTCTTTTTTTTTAACGAAAAACTCTAAAGTGTTCTTATTATTAACAGTGTTGTACAATGACATGGTGTTCCTGTCAGCTACAGTAATACATAGGTATTGTAAAGTAGAGGAATAGGGCTGTCACAATTATTACATAATCGTCTAATCGCAATTCTTTGACATAATTGTGATTATTTTTATGTTGTTGAAAAATGTTCATATATTTAAAAAAAAGTCAAAAATAGTGGAAATAGCCGATCTACAACCTCACAACGCGTTGCATCGCGACGCGTTGTGAGCTTGTAGATCGGCTATTTCCACTATCAATGTTCTCTCGTTCTTTTTGAAGTATGAAGTTGTCAAATATGTCAGTAATGTCTTTGTATATTTAGGTTATGTGTCATATCTACCATGTGCAACTTCAAAGCCTAAAAGCCAAACAGAAATGTAATTGTCAACGACAAAAACACAATTAAATCGTCAATCGCAATTATTTGAGTGACAATTAATCGTCATGTAAAATGTCATAATCGTGACAGCCCTATTAGAGGAGCGGCTCTCATCCTTAAAGGGATAGTTCACCCCCGAAATGACTCTTTTTCCTATCGATTACTCAACCCATGGAGACTTGAATTCATGGATATTTCTTTTTTGTGTCTCCATAGGGAACAAAGCAGGCTATGTGTGTCTCCATACGGAACCACTGCTAGTCATCAAATTAATGACTTAGGAATGCGACAAGCCCAAAGAAATATCCACAAATTCCCATGGGATGAGTAATCAATAGAAAAATAATCTTTATTTTTTTTGGTGAACTATCCCTTTAAGGCCTATGACTTGGCGGAGGAAAGGATACCGTCTCTTAAACCACCAATGCAGAACAACATAAAAGTGTGTTTTTTTTTATCCCACGATTGTGGATGCCAATTGCCTATTGTAATCCTGGGCTCTGCTCTCCCTCTGCCGCGACCGGGGAGAGAACAGACTGACCTCATGCTTCCTTCTATGCATGAGGAGTCCAAGTTGCTTCTTTTCTCCAGACAGTAGGTATTTCTCCGGTTTGGACGTAAGCACGTGGAAGGAACACGTTATTCCAACCAGTTCCTTTCCCCTCCATCAGGCTGGCCAGGGGGAGGCATTATAGTGACCAGGATTATTGCATTTTTTTGTGATGGCATCTACCCTAGGAGACACAGGGAGAACATGCAAACTGCACACAGAAAGGCTCTTTTGCCAACCCCACCTAGGGTGTGGGCGCTGATGACGTGGGGGAGAGAACACGGCCCTTGTCCCCCGGCTGGGGAATCGAACCCAGGACCTTTATTAGCTGTGAGGCGATGCGCTAACCACTGAGCCACCGTTCCCCCATAAAAATGATCATTTTAACCCTGGTAAAACTGGAAAGAAATGTAAAAAAAAAAGTATTTGCTTCTCTCCACATCTCAGAAACTCTACTTTTGACCCTGTGAGTGTTGCCGTGTTACTGAGCAGTTTGAATTCACTCAGTCGGCTCCCGAGAAGCGTTCAGGCGTTTTGTTTCGTCTCCCCCCTGGGGCCCTGACACAGTATATTTGTTTGCGCTGGAAACTATTTGTTCTTAATACCCTGGACTACAACGTGCATTCTCTCGCCGCCTCCTCTTAGCGACTGCCCCACCGCCAGTGTCATTGAATGCAGGCAGGGGCGTCACACCAAATTCTGGGCCCTGGGTACAAGGATTCACTTCCATGAATGTTAACTATTGAAAAATAGCAGATATACAAGCTCACAGCGCGGCACAGAGTGCCGCGCTGCGAGCTTGTAGATCTGCTATTTATTTTTTAAATTTTTTAAAATGTGTGCAAGAAACCTATGTTTCCATGTCAGTGGTGCTCTAGCCTCGGAAACCCAGACTTTTATTTTGGCGATAGGAAGAAAAACTCTTTCATGTCAAGGACCCCCAAGATGATATGTATTTGGCCACAGACCCCCATCTCAAAATACTTAGTTCCAAGGACCCCCCCCAGAAGCAAACTTTGAGTTACAAATGTTTGCTTAAAAAATACATAATTCAAAGATTTGCACACATTTTCACGACTTTGAAAAAAAGTAGCTGATCTACAAGCTCGCAGCGCGGCACTCGGTGCCGCGCTGTGAGCTTGTAGATCTGCTATTTTTCAATAGCTTAAGTTACTAGGGCCCCTCCACCTTGGGCCCTAGTAACTCAGTCCCACTTTACCCCCCCCCCCCCCCCCCCCCTTGTGACGCCCCTGAATACAGGAGGTCTCTGCTAGCTCCAGAGGCATCAGTTGGGCATGGCACGGTATGGCAGCTGCCATACCTTGGCTACAGGGGGAAAACAATAAAATGTACTTCTTAAAATAAATTCATCACGCCTGTTGCTAAGGTATGGCAACATGACTGCAAGACACCAGTCATGTTGCCATACCTTAGCTTTTGCCGCCCGAACGGACGCCACTGGCTAGCTTTGTGTTAGGCTGGGAAAACGACGTGTTCGGTTGAGAATAACCTGCAAAGTCAAAGCAAACATTTTTTGCAAAACATTAAATGTTTCTTCATTGGGTTTTGTCAGAAGCATTTGTTGCATGTCATATTGCTTTGCCTCATATACGGTAGACTACAGCCCAATTATGAAGAGAAAAGGCTTGTTTTTGTCCCACCCGTCTTGCCATCTTGGTTTACACACCATCCCGTTTCAGGTTCCTCCAAACAGGGGTGTCCCACCAGATTCTAGGCCCTGTGGGTACATATGAATGTTCTTCATAGGGGGAGGGGGTTTAACCCATTTAGACTGGGAACGAACGCATCATCATTACGCATTATTTTGTGCTTCAACTATTGAAAAATAGCAGATGTGAAAGCTCACACCGCACTGTGATCGGTTAGATCTGCGGTTTTTGACAAATCGTGAACATTTGTGCAAGTCTTTGAATATTTCAAATCCATCTAAGGTTTTTTGAAAAACCGATGTTTCCATGTAAGTGGTGCGCAAACTTTTTCATGTCAAGGACCCCCAAAATGATATGTATTTAGCCACGGACCCCCATCTCAAAATATTTAGTTCCAGGGACCCCCCAGAAGCAAAATTTCAGTTTACATATATTCAAAGATTTACACAAAATTTGAGAACTTTTCAAAAATCGCAGATCTATAAGCTGTGAGCATGTAGGTCTGCTATTTTTCAATAGCTGAAGTATAAAATAATTAAGGCCCTTCCAACTTGGGCCCTAGTAACTCAGTCCCACTTCCCCCCCCCTTGTGATGCCCCTGCCTCCAAATCCCCTAACCCCTCTGTCTTCCTTTCTCCATCTGACCCCACCCACCTTACAAAGCCAATCCAGTATTCCCTCCCACCATATCCCCCTTCTCCATCTCCCCCCTGCAAGCCGGTAGGGTTGCTACCAGCAAAAGCCTCAGATGCCAGCGACCTTCCATGAGGCGACAACTGCCCCCCAGCCCCCTTCTACTTTTTCAGGGGTCGATTTCACTGACCCCAAGCACCAGGCCAACACACAGCTCGAGATCAAGCCACTCAACGTGGTCCCAGTCTGAGCTGTGAGGGTGAGAGAGGGAGAGGAAGACCTGCTTGAGACCAGGAGCCCTCAAGGATCCTCTAGAAGGGATTCGCTGCTGTTCTGGATCGCAAAGGTACGCCTTAAGACGTCACAGAGATGAGATGCCTCACCTATAGCCCGTCTTGCAAGTGTTCCGTTAATGTACATACATCGATGACGTTCCATTTACTACTGATTAATTTGCCAGGGGTGGAAGAAGTGCTCCCATTCTGTACTTAAATTAAGTATAAGTGTAGGCTGTACAGTATGTTCGTTGGATCTCGCCAACGTGCCTGGCACTTTGGCTGACTGGTCAGCGCACATACCTGGCAAATCGGGGTCCTGGGTTCGCCTCCCGGCCGTGACGCTACATTGGTGGCAGCGGTACAAGTAGGAGTAATTAACAGCGTTGTACACCTGGCCGGCTGGTAGTCGACGACGGACTGTCCCCCCCTGAGTTGCGTTTGAACCCCCCGGTTTCAAAGTCAATCTTAGATCCTGACCGGCGCGCGTGGTCGCGCTTCCAGGTAGAGGGGACGACTGTAGGCCATACGGTACGTGCGTTGGCTCTCGCCAACATGCCTGGCACTTTGGCTGACTGGTCAGCGCACATACCTGGCAAATTGGGGTCCTGGGTTCGCCTCCTGGCCGTGACGCTACACAAGTACAAATACCATGTGGAAATGCATTGATACAAGTAAAAGTTTGGTATTAAAAATATAATTGGTAAAAGTACAAAGTGTTCGGATTCAAATTGACTTAAAATACCCCAGGTATTGGTTGATGTGGTTAATGCATGTTTTGTATTGGTTACTAAAGTTGTCAAGTAATTGCAGTGAAGTCAAAAGTACACTATTTGCCTCTGAGATGTAGTGGAGTAGAAGTAAAAGTATTGAATATTGAAAAACACTCCAGCAAAGTAAACATTCCTCAAAGGTACAGTAAACATACTTAGTTACTTTGCACCACTGGATTTCGCACACGTCATTCTGTTAATGCCTAAATTGTAATTGTTATACCAGGCAACACAATAATGATGCCAGCCTTTAGTGTGAAAGTGATGGTTTAGCATGCTAGAGTAGTGCCAGTCTTCTGGCCAGAAGTGGGAACTGAAAATTAAAACTCGCTCTTTTGCGGGAAAATGTGTCAGCTATCACTGGAGCGCCATAGATATGAGGGAGCTAATTCGATGTGGGCCATTCAGTTTGACTATAGACAAGATAATGGACAATCATTCTCGGGCAACTGTGTGAAATTGAAAAGATACCGCGTGTCCTCCGAGGTAGAAGAACACTCTTCCTATGTTTATTTTCTTCTGCTATTTTATGCTGAGTGACATTGATTCCACAGTTTTACATCCAAGTAGCGGAACACTTATTTCATTGTAAAATTCTGTTGTAAACATCACTCTTCTTGAATGCTATGGTTAATGTAATGCGGTGGTCTGTGTTTTTTTTTCTTTTTTTTTTTGCAGGTCCACAGTTAAGAATAGAACGTTGACTGAGGCCAAAAGCACTCTGGAAATGCTTTTAGGACCAAGATAGATAGCGTTTCAGAGTCTATCCATCTTAGACAGACACCTCCGTGTTGTAATGTAATTGTTTTTTCTTTTTTTTTCCTCCAAGCACCATGTGACTGTCAGCTATGTGTGGCATTCTTGTCACTGAGCAGGGCATTCTTTAAGTCACTGTTTCCCAAACAGTGCGTCGGGACCCTTTTTTCTCTTTTCCTACATTTTATATTACCTTTTCCTACATTTTATATATATATATATATATATATATATATATATATGGGTACCATATTGTTCAAAGTTAAAACAAAAAATACAACCTTATAAAAATACATTTATAAATCCAGGACATTTCTGTTTATTTTTTGTATCGAAAAAGTATCGAACCGCGTCACCAAAATATCGAACCGAACCGAACCGTGAATTTTGTGAACCGTTGCACCCCTAATATATACATACACACACACACACACACACACACACACACACACACACACACACACACACACACACACACACACACACACTGTATAATGTGTATATGTTGTTTTTAAATAAAATAAAAAGTCAGCTAAAAACAATTTGCCTGAAGCCTGTCCTGGACATCCTATTTTAAGGCAACCCATGGGTTCCATGCGGGGCAGAAAGAAGAGCTAGTGTGCCGCCACTACCAGACGTTTACATGTCTTCTATGCTTCTCCTTTTACCCCGAGTCAGGCATAGTAAATGAGGCGTGTGACTCTAGTCACTGCTATGCAAGTGCCGTCCGTTGGACCGGCGAGGTACCTTCTGACCTAATGGAGTAACTTACCACATCACTCCGTCTTAGGTTCTATGTTCTCTTCCACCACGGCAGGCAGCGGGCCAGGGGCATCAGGCCACTACAACTGTGTGCCTGAGCTTTTTAGTGTCCACTATTACCAGGGACGTGCTGGCCATTGGGAAAAGCGGGACAACTCCCGAAAGGCCGGTTCATTCCCGGCCGGTCCAGGCCGGCCATTAGGAAAAGAATTAAAATAAAATGTCGGCCTTTGTTCCATTTTGGGGGCTGGGCGGCCAACAAAGTAAATCGTCACTGTCTGGCAGAAACCAAGTTTCAAATTTGTAGATTTTGTCGCAAAGCAAAGCCCTGCTTCATCATACAAGGCCGCCGCACGAAAGTAGTGAAAACAGCAGATCTACAAGCACACAATGCCTCGCACCGCGAGGCGTTGTGTGCTTGTAGATCGGCTGTTTTCACTAGTTTAAATCATTTTTAAAATGATAAATGCAAAACAAACGGTTTTGGACATACAAGGTTTCCACCCGGCAATGACGGAATATAACTCATGTAATTGGCCCACTGGCTTGTCACTAGTCATGATCTGAAATGGCAAATCTTTGAGTAGCAGCAGCGCTATAGAGAGAGATCTCTCTCTATAGCACGCAATGAGGGCCTCTCCAACTCTTTTTCCCCGGGCTGAATCAGGGGCCCAGCTGACTATTACAGTATCTCTCACAATCGACAGTACTGTAGCAGGCTAGCAGCTGTCTTACGAAAGAAATGCCGCACTGGATATGAAGTTGACAGAACAGGATGATACTGTATGCTTATATTCTCTGTGTCACACCTGTTGTTTAGCTTTCAAAATAGTCTTAGATTTATGATAAGGGTAGAACATTTTTCAAATGTATTGTTTTACTTTCTCATAGGTTTTGAATGGTTTTATGTACTCAAGCGGCATTTGTCTTGCTTGCTTGCAAGGCATCATGAACTGATTAAAAGGTATGAAATGGCCATGGCTTCTTTGTGTAATAGCTGTGATATATCATGTATCATGACTGTGACCCTATTTAATGGCAGAGTAGCATATGTTGGACATGCTCATTATTCAATCCTGCCAAATACCACATTTCCAGCTATTTTGTCATTCGCCATCTAAAATTGATGGAAAATCCCTGAATCACGTATTCTGTTTTGTATCTAACGTCCCACACACTGTATGGACTCAATGGACATACATCTACATACTAATACTGCATGCTATGGACGGACGTAGCATGCTATTGACTTTGACCTCTGAAATGGAGCAATGACAGAACACCTGTAGGAGTGGGCGCCAATGGCCTAGTGGTTTAAGGCTCCAATGTAGCCTGACAGCGAGTTGCAGGTTCGAATCCCTTTACGACTGCCTTTGATGTGTGTCACTCCATGTAGTCTTGTGTGACTAATGGCCAGAAGATCCGCTGCTCCTACACTTGGAAAGGAGTCAGCTTAGGTGGTTCGGGCATCTAGTACGGATGCCTCCCGAGCGCCTTCCTAGGAAGGTCCTCGATACACGTCCCACTGGGAGGAGACCTCGTGGCAGACCAAAGACCAGATGGAGGGATTTTATCTCCAAACTAGCTTGGGAACGCCTCGGTATACTCCCTGAGGGAGTGGAGGAAGTTGCTCGGGATAAGGAAATCTGGAGGTCTCAGTTGGAACTGTTACCCCCGCGACCCGATTCCGGATAAGCGGTTGAAGATGGATGGATGGATGGATGTTTCCTCTCACATGCTTCCGTCATACAGTCTGGAGCAGTGGTTCTCAAAGTGGATTCCAGGGACTCTGTGGGTTCCTTTAGGGGGGTCCAAATTGACCCATACAAGCATGTAACTTAAGGGGGGAGACCTTGACATTTGACAGTTTGAGAAAGAATGGTCTGGAGAACCGAAGCTCTGATCATGAGCAAGCGATAAAGCGGATGCAAAGCCTCCTCCCCGCTTCCGTTTCGTCTTTGCAGTCGCGCAGATTTATTCTAATACAAATCAAAATCATCTAAGTATATATTCCTTACTGTAGTGTTTCTCAACCTTTTTTCTGCATGGGCACACTTTTCATGTCCCAAGAATCCATGGGCACACCAACATAATACGGGGGTGTAAATGTCGTCACTGTCGGGAGGAAACGTTTTATCTCCAAGTTTCAAATGTGTACGTTTCTTCGCAAAGCAAAGTCCTTCTTCATCATACAAGGCTGTCGCACGACAGTAAGTGAAAACAGCACACAACGCCTTGCACCGCGAGGCGTTGTGTGCCCCTTCTCAGGGGTACACCAAAGTTCCCCAGGCACAGTGGTTGAGAAACATTGCCTTACTGCTTAGCAGAAATGGAAATAAAATAATTGAATGAAAAGATATTTTAAAATATATTTTTGTGAACGGAAATGCCAGCTTAAAGGTATATTCAGTGATTGTATTTCATTCAAATAAAAATATAATTGGTACATTTTCCATTAATTCTCCTCACTAGAATGTGTGCTGACCATATAAGGACTTCCTCCATGGCCCGTGTTACGAGCATAGCTAGATATGGTTTTCAGAGGTGGCCAACCAGTCCTCGACCAATCAGGGTAGAGTATGGCCGTAGTTATGTTATGAAGTTTAGTTATGATGGTCAAAATAAAGGTTTTGAGAACCCCAGTCGCTCTGAATTAAGAACGTCTGCTAAATGCCTAGATTGTAAACTACTGAACTCATAAAATGCCACAGTCTCGTAGTAAATCAGCATCATACATATCCTGAAGCTGGAGACGTAGTGCCTACCGATATTCAGTGATAGGGTCTAATGAACAAAACAAGAACATTATAATGGTGTAAAAAATCTATAAAAAACTAAACATTTCCACGCTGTAAGGCCAGTAAGGAACAAGATGACCCCCAGCCACTTTCATTTTCACTGAATACACCTTTAAATAATGGAAAAGGGAGGTGCCCAATCCAGACTTTATATAGCATTCCGAGATTGTGGAATAGTACACTCCATGTCTCTCTCTCTCTCCCCGTTTCCTGTCACTCTCCACTACTACTATATGGAAATAAAGGCAGAAAGGCCTCAAAAATAGAAATAAAAATAAAGGTAGGCCTATGTTCGTTCATCAATGAAACCAGACCAAATGTATGCCAGCACTTTCTGATGTGCCCAGTATAATAGAACTGGGAATCCTGTTCAAACAAACACAAAGCAAGTTTTTTCTTAAAGGGATCCCTGGCTAATACGACAAATATGCCTTAATACATTATAAATGTCCTCTATAACTACAATGTAAAATTAAAAACACCTTAAATATTTTAGTTCTTCTAGAAATAGCTAATCTCTCATTCAATAGGGGAAATGCCTGTCCCAAGTTGATGATGTCATAAATGTCATGTGTGATCTATCCCTATGGAATTTATTTGCACATGCATGCCATAAATTCCATGGGGATAGATCACACATGACATTTATGACATCATCAACTTGCGACAGGCATTTCCCCTATTGAGTGAAAGATTAGCTATTTCTAGAGGAAATAAAATATTGAAGGTGTTTTTAATTTTACATTGTAGTTATAGACGACAATTATAATGTATTAACGCATATTTGTTGTATTAGCCAGGGATCCCTTTAAAGGTCATACAGCATCTTTTTCATGTTGCCTGGCCTCAATTACACAGAAAAAAACGGAACTTTCAACATTCAGTGTTTTTTTCTGCAATCTGTTGTTTTTTTGGATAATTAGGCTCAGAAAAGTGAGTTCATTGTTCTCTGGACGTACGCATCATCGTCCAGGGGAGGGTGTGGTTGTATCACCTTTGCTGTTACTTTACACTGCGTTTGTATCGTTCCGATTGACCATTTACCATTTACAGCTGTGGTTGTTGCGTTTCAAAAGAGGCGGCGATTAACAGGAAAGTTCCTGAACTACGACACCTACAGGAATCTAGGTATATTATCTGTGCAAGTCAAAATGCAACAGAACATCAGAGAGAACAAATCCTGCCATGGCTCACTGGAGTGGAGTTTTCAGTTTTAACATTTTAATACACGTTTTAACCACTTAAACCCCATATTGGAAGCTTAACCAGTCGCACATATGGGAAGCTGGCTTCCCATAACAACTGTCCATTGGTCAATAAATCAATGGAGACCTAATCCAATTACAATTTCAATGTTGATTCTGCTACAGGGGCCCTACAGCACATATAATCAGCTGCCATTGTATTTTTCATCCATGCATTACTCATATTACATTATTATTATTACACATTATTTTTACTCGTTTTTATCATTACTCACCCTATACTTTTACATTACTAACATTACAGCACTACTCTCACTAAAACAACTGTAGAGTTTACATAGTTTGAAATATATTCATAAGATTTTGCCTATCAATTGATGTCACCTTGATGGACAATTTCTCTATTCACTATATATCGAGTCTCGAGTCTTGAGTCTTTTTCACTATTCAGAATGCACAAATTTTCCATAGGCGGAGGTCTTTTTTCAATCCTCTTTTCGCTGGTAAGTGATCACAGCAGGACAATTGATAAGAGTAATGTGATGTTTTACACTGCATTTGTGAATCTTCCGGGGTTAGCTTACATTTGGTGAGTCAAGAGTAGCCACAATCATTGTAGTTTTGTGTCCACAACTGTTCCAATTTGGGCAAGCATTTTAGGCGGATTTTTCCCCTGGACCCCCCTGGGGTTCAGGACAAAGACTCTTATATGATTGGTCAAAACAGCATGTCATAATTGCTTTAAAGGAGTAGTCTTCGAATATCTTTGACCCAATCTTCGACCCGACTTCTAAATCCTTCCTCTAAATCAGCTGTTCTAAAACCTTTTCATGTCAAGGACCCCCAAAATTAAATTTATTCGGCCGCAGACCTCAATCTCAAAATATGTTGTTCCAGGGACCCCCCCAGAAGCAGAGATTTGAGTTACAAAAGTCTGCTTTGAAAAATATATATTGAAAAACGTGCACACATTTTCACGATTTTTCAAAAATAGCAGATCTACAAGCTCACAGCGCGGCACTCGGTGCCGCGCTGTGAGCTTGTATATCTGCTATTTTTCAATAGTTAAAGTGATCCCTGATTTGTAAGCCATGTAGGCCTTAATATGTTATAATAACCCTCTTTAACCGAAATATACCTTTTAAAACACTTGGAATATATTCCTTTGAGAGAAAAAAAGTGATATGTTCAACCCCTGGGGGGAGCCATTGCACTGTTCGTCGCATGCAGTAATGACGTAGGCAATGCATTTTGCCTGGTCGGGCCCATAGGGTTAATATGGAACGTCAAAACAACGTTCTCTTTACAATATTTAAAACATTGTTTTGAAGCTCAGATTAACTGTAGTTAGTAGTGTGGTGCTTTTCTGTTCTGTTCATATCAAGTAGGATGTTTTGCTGTGCATGTAAGTGTTTAATTCAACATCTAAAACTTGTTTACACCGCCATTTTAAATGGGCCCGACCAAGCAAAATGCATTGCCTACCAGGCCTGTCAACTCTCCTGGATTTCCCAGGAGTCTCCTGGATTTTGAACCCCTCTCCTGGGAGTCTCCTGGATTGGCAAATCTCCTGGATTTCTCCTGGATTTTGTATCAAACTCCCAAAATTCACCAGAACACAGGAAATTACATCTACTATGTTAAAATTTTTCTGGGGGAGGACCCCCAGACCCCCCGCTTTAGGGGTGGGGGCAATGCATGCAAGAAAGATCATACAGATATTCACTTAAGTAATGACTTAAAGATGAGAAATCATTATTAAAGATGTCCTTTTGCTTCAGTCATCAAATCTGTACAACAACATTTGGCATTTTAAGGCTGAAATTGTACCCATGCTAGTAAAGTAAGCCTGATAAATGTATCAAACATGCACAAAATTCAACAGAACACAGGAAAAAATATCTATTAATACGTTTTGGGGAGAGGACCCCCCAGACCCCGGTTGGGGAGTTCCGCGCGCCCCCCAAAAATAAATCTCCTGGATTCTGACAGTCCAATGTTGACAACCCTGTTGCCTACGTCATTACTGCATGCGACGAACAGTGGCATGGCTCCCCCCAGGGGTTGAACATATCACTTTTTTCTCTCTCAAAGGAATATATTCCAAGTGTTTTAAAAGGTATATTTCGGTTAAAGAGGGTTATTATAACATATTAAGGCCTACATGGCTTACAAATCAGGGATCACTTTAAAGCATTCAATAATTGTAGGCCTAAATGGGGTAATCAATAGAAAAAAAGTCATTTTGGGGGTGAACTACTCCTTTAAAGGTGATACACCATGCATTTAAAAAGTATTTATGTCATATTGTTTATGTCCCAAAAACGTTTTTCAAAAGGTTTGAGGCTAAATTACCACTAAATTACCACACCACTCAAATCATTTTTGAATGGCTCTCAGAGCATTTCAGCTGCAGTACCACCTTTGGCCTGAACTGCGCCACACCCCCCCTAAAATCTTTAAAAAAAAAAAAACTTTTTGGAAAAAAAAATCTTTTTTGGAAAAAAAAATATTTAGATTTTTTGTTTTTGATGATGACGTCACAATCGTCAGATGACGTCACAATCGTCAGCAAATCTGGATAGCCTGTTTTGAGAACCCGTGGGATACTTTTAACCTTCGCCTTCTCAAAACCAGAGAAAGACACAACGGTCAGAAATGGGACTTTGTGAGGATAGAAGGTGCTAGTGGGACCCCAAAAAAAGGTTTTAAAATAGGAAAAGTGAAATTTCATGGTGTATCACCTTTAATCTCTCTCTCTCTCTCTCTCTCTCTCTCTCCGTCTAGAGAGTGACGGACGGTCACACGATGGCAGGGCAGCCGGTCCTAGCGCTGACAGAGAGCTACGCTCCGGGCAACGACAGCGTGTTCTCCGACAGCTCTGGCTTCTACGCGCTGGACTCCAACGTGCCTGGTCTCTCCAAGGTCATCCTGGAACAGCTCAACATGAAAGACTACGGAGAGTACAGGTTAGCTAGGGCATTCACCAAATATTCGAATATCAAAGTCACTATTCGACGTTGTTCACCAAAGTCGAATATTCGCTTATAGGGATGGGTATCGTCTGCGATATTTGTAGCCGATCCCGAGAACACTCGTGAAAAATACTCGAGTATTTAGAGTGCCGATCCCGAGTATACTCGCGAAAAGTACTCGATATGGAGTAACGCCGGTTCTCCTACCCTGTAGCCTGGCGGAAGGTCCTGGCACGATCGGCCTCGCCGATTCATCATCATCACGGATCCACGTGCACAAAATAGTGATCCCATAACATGGAGGCCGACGGGGAATCGCATCTTTAATGTCCATTTTCTCCAAACAACACTTTTAAAGCCAAGGATGGCATTAGATTTTCGCTAATAAAACACATGTTGAAAGGCATCGATCCGCCATTACACAACCGCATGTTGATGACGATCGCTTCCGGTGAATGACGTCATGAAGTCAAACCGGAAGTGTTTACGCTATGGACTTCTGGCCTTCAAAATAAGACAACGGTCGTGGATGCAGCCTGCGGGAGGCACGCTGGACATGTTAACCCATTCATTTCTGGAGCACTAAATGGGTTAATGGTATCGATCGCATGACGTCGATACTATCGGGTATCGGTTCACGTAAAAACAAACGATACCTCGTTTCGATACTCTGGAACGAACCCCTGGCCGGTCGCATCTGGAACAGTAGGGCTACTGAGAGTTTAATGACTGCTTTAGTAGGCTACACTCGTTACTGTGGAAAATAGCCGACAATAGCCTAAAATGTTTATTATTATGATGATTATCCAACGTCTATACTCTCCGCTCTGCCACACTGTGTGATCATCATCACCTCTGCTCTACCGCAGCAGCGAGTCACCACTCTTTCCGTGTTGAAGTTAAACTTAAATAAAAAGTTTCGAAAAGGGTTTCGTATCGATTCCCAGGTATCGAAAAAAGGTATCATATCGATTCAAAGGTGAACGATACCCGCGGTGAAAGCCGCTTCCAAGGAGTGGCTTTGTGTGTCCCGTTCATGTCCATATATGGTCATTCCAGTCCAGAATGAACAGGTTTTATCTGTCCCGTACATGTGTGTCCCGTTCATGTCCATATATGGTCATTCCAGTCCAGAATGAACAGGTTTTATCTGTCCCGTACATCCATAATATGTGTGTAACATCCGTCCTGGTCTGATTATTGGATGATTAAAAATGTCCAATGAGACCATACTTTGAGGATTGGTCAAGCTTCACATGACAATTCGGCCCTCCAGATAAAATCATTCATCCATTCAGAATTGGAAGAATTCATAGCTTCATAGCTCTAGAACAGATTCACCGCGAAGTTCACCGCTTCACTTCGAACCGAGGTTTGATTTTTTTTTTAAAATTGTTTTCTCTTTAAAAAAATCGCACCAGCGCGAATTGAGCGGTGCAAACTAATTCCTGCAAGGGCGCCTGCGCGAATCAGTGTTGATAGGCATGCATGGCAATATTCTTTGTGTTGTGTATGATGTCAGTCTGGAGGTCTGCTCAGACTATATAAGGTTTTTGTGTGTCCTGACCTTTACACCAGCTCAAAACGAACACCAACCAGGATTCGAAACAGCAATCATAGACTACAGGGTTTAATGTAGCGTGGTCGCTGTCTTGAATCTTGGGTGGGGGTCGATTTGCGCCAGAAAGTTCCAGGATATGCGGTTGGGCAAACAAAACAGACAGAGGGCAGAACGGAGAGGGGATCAGACAGACAGAAAGATGGAAGGACCTTTCCTGAACTTTAAACCGGAACAAATCTTTCCTAAACTTTAAACTGGCAGATTGAACAACACACAGGATTCAAAACAGTAATCATAGCCTGCAAGGGTAATGTAGCGTGGTTGCTGTTTCGAATCCTGTGTGGTGTTCAATCTGTTAGTTTAAGGTTTAGGAGAGGTCCAGGATATGAAACAACCTGGCCATTACGCCTGGACCTTTCATGAACTTTAAACCGGTCTCAAGTGCAAGTGTAATGGCCAAGACAGATCTAAATTAACATGAACAACACAGCATTTGATTGGTCTGTTCTGTTTGGCTAACACATGTCGTCATGAGTAGAACGGTTTCTGATTGGTCGATTCTAATGTTTAGTTACTCAACTAGCCAATCGATGAAGAATGAAAGAATCGTCCCGTGCTAATATGTTTGCCAGACCCATGAAATGGGTAGGCCTACATAAGCAAATGTCGGTCCGGGTTTTCTATATAAAGGGTATATATGATGATGACATGATGATGACATGCCTACAAAAGGCATGATGTCATAAATGATGATGACAGACAGGGGGTCTGGCACAACCAGGTTGACCTGGTCTAGTTTATCTAGATAAACCGAAAGTGAAATATAGGAGCGGTTTGCACCGCTCAAAAAATAGATAGTTTATAAAGCTTGGCTAGATAGGAAGTCATAAGAATGAGTTGTCAATGCCCCTGGTGGATGAATTTGTTAATGCTCTATACCAGGGCTTCTCAAACCTTTTTAGGCCGTGACCCCCAAAATAAACATATTTGAACTGGGGACCCTGACAAGCACTTGGAATTGTAGGTATTACATTTAATGTGACTGGGTTCCGCAGATAAATATTGTGAAAATAGCCGATCTACATGCTCACAACGCCTCGCAACTGTGAGCATGTAGATCGGCTATTTTCACAATGTTCGACTTTTGCTTACTTTAAAAAAATTATTCGACTATTCGAATAATTTGAGGTTGAATAATTCGAATACTAAAAATAACTATTCGTGAATGCCCTAGTACAGGTACAAAATACAATACTCTGCTGCGAGTAAAAGTCCTGCCCAGCTGGCACACGACGTCCGTTGACGTTGTTTTTTGGTTGGATTTAGGTCGCGACGTCAGCTAACCAAAATCCAACGTTGGACCAACGTCAACTTCCAACGTTGTATCAACGTATTAATTTGACGTCAATTGACGTTGATATTTGGTTGGTTTTAGGTTGTGTTGGTAACTGACCAATAACCAACGTCTGTTCAACGTATTATCCCAACGTCATCCTGACGTCGAATACTGACATTCTGTTGTCGGATTTTTGACCAAACCTCAATGTCTGCCCAACGTTATTATGACAACGTCCACACAACGTTGCAGTCTAACATCATCAGACGTTGATATTTGGTTGGTTTTAGGTTGTGTTGGTAACTAACCAATAACCAACGTCCGCTCAACGTATTAAGCCAACGTCAGGTTGACGTTGAATACTGACATGCTGTTATCGGATTTTTGACCAAACCTCAATGTCTGCCCAACGTTATTTTACTAACGTCCACATAACGTTGAAGTCTAACATCATCAGACGTTGATATTTGGTTGGTTTTAGGTTGTGTTGGTAACTGACCAATAACCAACGTCTGTTCAACGTATTATCCCAACGTCATCCTGATGTCGAATACTGACATTCTGTTGTCAGATTTTTGACCAAACCTCAATGTCTGCCCAACGTTATTATGACAACGTCCACACAACGTTGCAGTCTAACATCATTAGACGTAGATATTTGGTTGGTTTTAGGTTGTGTTGGTAACTAACCAATAACCAACGTCTGTTCAACGTATTTTCCCAACGTCAGGCTGATGTTGAATCACGGACATCCTGTTGTCGGATATTTGACTAAACCTCAGTGTCTGTCCAACGTTATTATAATAACGTCTACACAACGTTGCAGTCTAACATCATCAGACGTTGACATTTGGTTGGTTTTAGGTTGTGTTGGTAACTAACCAATAACCAACGTCTGTTCAACGTATTATCCCAACGTCATGTTGACGTCGAACACTGACATGCTCTTGTCGGATTTTTGACCAAACCTCAATGTCTGCCCAACGTTATTTTACTAACGTCCACATAGCGTTGAAGTCTAACATCATCAGACGTTGATATTTGGTTGGTTTTAGGTTGTGTTGGTAACTGACCAATAACCAACGTCTGTTCAACGTATTATCCCAACGTCAGGCTGATGTTGAATCACTGACATGCTGTTGTCGGATATTTGACTAAACCTCAGTGTCTGTCCAACGTTATTATAATAACGTCTACACAACGTTGCAGTCTAACATCATCAGACGTTGACATTTGGTTGGTTTTAGGTTGTGTTGGTAACTAACCAATAACCAACGTCTGTTCAACGTATTATCCCAACGTCATGTTGACGTCGAACACTGACATGCTCTTGACGGATTTTTGACCAAACCTCAATGTCTGCCCAACGTTATTTTACTAACGTCCACATAACGTTGAAGTCTAACATCATCAGACATTGATATTTGGTTGGTTTTAGGTTGTGTTGGTAACTGACCAATAACCAACATCTGGTCAACGTATTATCCCAACGTCAGGTTGATGTTGAATCACTGACATGCTGTTGTCGGATATTTGACTAAACCTCAGTGTCTGTCCAACGTTATTATAATAACGTCTACACAACGTTGCAGTCTAACGTCATTAGACATAGATATTTGGTTGGTTTTAGGTTGTGTTTGTAACTAACGAATAACCAACGTGTGTTCAACGTATTTTCCCAACGTCAGGCTGATGTTGAATCACTGACATGCTGGGATATTTGACTAAACCTCAGTGTCTGTCCAACATTATTATAATAACGTCTACACAACGTTGCAGTCTAACGTCATTAGATGTTGATATTTGGTTGGTTTTAGGTTGTGTTGGTAACTGACCAATAACCAACGTCTGTTCAACGTATTATCCCAACGTCATGTTGACGTCGAACACTGACATGCTCTTGTCGGATTTTTTACCAAACCTCAATGTCTGCCAAACGTTATTTTACTAACGTCCACATAACGTTGAAGTCTAACATCATCAGACGTTGATATTTGGTTGGTTTTAGGTTGTGTTGGTAACTGACCAATAACCAACGTCTGTTCAACGTATTATCCCAACGTCAGGCTGATGTTGAATCACTGACATGCTGTTGTCGGATATTTGACTAAACCTCAGTGTCTGTCCAACGTTATTATAATAACGTCTACACAACGTTGCAGTCTAACATCATCAGACGTTGACATTTGGTTGGTTTTAGGATGTGTTGGTAACTAACCAATAACCAACGTCTGTTCAACGTATTATCCCAACGTCATGTTGACGTCGAACACTGACATGCTCTTGTCGGATTTTTTACCAAACCTCAATGTCTGCCCAACGTTATTTTACTAACGTCCACATAACGTTGAAGTCTAACATCATCAGACGTTGATATTTGGTTGGTTTTAGGTTGTGTTGGTAACTGACCAATAACCAACGTCTGGTCAACGTATTATCCCAACGTCAGGTTGATGTTGAATCACTGACATGCTGTTGTCGGATATTTGACTAAACCTCAGTGTCTGTCCAACGTTATTATAATAACGTCTACACAACGTTGCAGTCTAACGTCATTAGACATAGATATTTGGTTGGTTTTAGGTTGTGTTTGTAACTAACGAATAACCAACGTGTGTTCAACGTATTTTCCCAACGTCAGGCTGATGTTGAATCACTGACATGCTGTTGTGGGATATTTGACTAAACCTCAGTGTCTGTCCAACGGTATTATAATAACGTCTACACAACGTTGCAGTCTAACGTCATTAGATGTTGATATTTGGTTGGTTTTAGGTTGTGTTGGTAACTGACCAATAACCAACGTCTGTTCGACGTATTATCCCAGCGTCATCTTGACGTCGAATACTGACAATCTGTTATTGGATTTTTGACCAAACCTCAATGTCTAACCAAAGTGACAACGTCCACACAACGTTGCTGTCTAACATCATTAGACGTAGATATTTGGTTGGTTTTAGGTTGTGTTGGTAACTAACCAATAACCAACATCTGTTCAACGTATTATCCCAACGTCAGGTTGACGTCGAATACTGACATGCTGTTGTCGGATATTTGACCAAACCTCAATGTCTGCCCAATGTTATTTTGCTAACGTCCACACAACGTTGCAGTCTAACATCATCAGACGTTGACATTTGGTTGGTTTTAGGTTGTGTTGGTAACTAACCAATAACCAACATCTGTTCAACGTATTAACCAACGTCAGTTTGACGTGGAATACTGACATGCTGTTTTCGGGATTTTTGACCAAACACCAATGTCTGCCTAACGTTATTATGCCAATGTCGGAACAACGTTCAAGGCTAACATCATTAGACGTTGATATCTGGTTGGTTTTAAGTTGTGTTGGTAATTGACCAAAACCCAACGTCCGTTCAACTTATTATCCCAATGTTTGATTGACGTTGAGTACTGACATGCTGTTATCGAGACGTTATTATGCCAACATCCACACAACGTTCAAGTCTAACATCATTAGACTCTTCTAACATTATACATGTTTAGATTTTGTTGGGTTTATATTGCTGTTTAGAAAATCCAAAATAATCTGAATGTGGAATACTAGAAGGAGCCCGCCCCTCTAGTTGACTGTTTCATGATCATCAATGGTACAGCTCTAGCAGAGCTACAGGACCACCTCATGGACCTGAATAGTAGTGTGATTGCATAACCCTCTGCCTTTTCCAGATAAATTAATTTGACTTGAGACACAATTTTCTTCGCCCAAGCCACGAGCATCCTTTCGGCTCTCGGACCAACAGACATATTTGTCATTGCATTTTATACACCGAGAGCACACATGACATTGCAATACATTAATGGAAGAGACAAATTCCTTTGAAGGTGGAACACTTCTGTCATCCTTTGATCAAATCTATAGGTGTTTGTAGTCAGAATAACAAGAGTTGTGCAAATTATATTTTGTATTATAACTTGATTAACACCTCAGCAGGGACTACACAGACCAAAGGTCCACCTGGAGATCAATAGCCACACCACTGTGAGAGGTGCCACGATGTCTGACCCACTGAGAGAAGTGAACACAGTATCAGAATAGATTAATACTGGTATATGAATTGTGGAAAGTAGACTACACAGGCTTGAACAAATGCCATAGGAAAACGCTGAGGCCTTAAAGTTGTGGCTGAAGTTGATCAGTAAATTGTTTGTATTACCTGTGGCACACACGCACGCACGCACGCACACACACACACACACACACACACACACACACACACACACACACACACACACACACATTTTTCTCATAGGTGTGATCTGTGGCCTCCATCTACGGATGTAACTATGGATGAATGGTTTTTATGCATGATGCAATACCTGAAACTGTATTTTGACATCAAACCTTGGATGGCTACGGAATGGGATCCTCAATTTCAATTCAGCAATGGCTAAGATTATGTATGTCCAGGTACACAACAGCAGCTTTCAGACAAACTTGCTCAGGCACATGAACCTACTGATCTGTATGTGAGAGATGGATGCAGAGTTTCTTTGCCAGTGTGCATTTAGACAAGGCAACATGGTAAAGACCAGTTATATCACTTGGCAGATGTTAGTTGTTGCAAAGGTCAGCCAGCGGCATCTGAAAGGAGTGTGACCGAGAGTGATGTAGTCAGCTGTGTCAACTCTAATCATCAGTAATTTGTTCTTTGTTTGCTTTAGGATAAAGGGAAAGAGCTACCTTAAAGTTCACCCGGGAAATTCAGTTCCAGCTACAGCTGATGGCTGCTCAAATAGTTAGATTGGGCGCTCCAGGTTCAAAAGTGTCTTGCTCAGGACAATTAGACACATAGTCCGGGGCTGGGAGAATGCTGGTCTTTTTGACTGGTCACTGCAGACCACAGTAAGGCCTTATTTAGTACGTAAAGCTGTGCCATTAGCTTATGCCCCTGCATTGTACAAAGATGATAATTTCAGTGCAGTGATTGTGTTTCATGATATTTGCATTTGTTTAACAACTTTTCTGAGGTTATACCTACAACTGCTGTTCATAGGTCAGTCTGGTATGTCAGTACAGTGAGTCGGGTCTATGTGGTTCACACTGTTATGTAGTAATCATGTGGGTCTATAAAAAAATATACATTTTACTAGAGGAGCAGAGTTCATTATGCCACAACCAGGTGGCTGGGACACCAAACTCACAAGGCTTTTCTCTAAACAACACCCAACATAGCTACATCAGCAACAAGGCCCAGAAAGGGAATTCTCTGGACAACAAAGCCAGTCCTCAAACTATATATTCTATTGCACCAACGTTGAATATGCAAGATATCCTTCCATGTTGAGACATCCACTTTTTATGATGACTGTATTCTATTGGTGAACATGTCTACCATGGATTGAGTATCGTGGGCCCTGATTTAAACAAGTTGCATAACTTATACAGGTGTTACCATTTAGTGGTCAATTGTACGTACTGTGCCATGTAAACTGTGCTTGTTCTGAATCATATATGTGTTTTTTTCCTGTCAATCTACTAATAAAAGTTCTAATCAATCAATCAATCAATCAATCAATCAATCAATCAATCAATGAACTTATGTCAGGATAAATAAGATACTTTTTTCCCCCTTTAGTGCCCTCCAGTTTAACTTTCAAGGGCACCTCACACTTGCTGATCTACAAGCTCACAATGCATTAATTGCGCTGCAACGTATTGTTAACCCAGTGAGCAAGCAACGTCCATGGACGTCCAAAACAAGTTGATATTACGTACGTCCGTCCAGGCCGTAATCCGGACGTCCATCAACGATCAGATTTGGTTGATAAATTACATTGGGCAAATACGTTACGACAGGCCATGATCTGGACGTCCATTGACAATCAGAAGTACTTTTAGTTTGAATATTTACTAAGCCTGGGACTTTAACTGATTAATTGCGATTAATTAATTACAGAAAATTAACGCGATTAAAAAAATTAACGCATTTTAATCGCACTTAGTTTTTGCACCACAGAACCTTCAGTTTCGGGCATACCGTTCATAGCAATGCACCAACCAAGAAGAGACAACAAACGCAAAGGGAGAAGTAGCCGATCAGAGCGCTTTGCTTGGCCCAGTGGATGCGAAATTTTGATTCACTCGTACAACAAAATGTGTTTTACTTGAAAAAAATGCTTCTCAGGTCAAATATCGATGTGCGATTAAAATGCGATTAATTAATCACAGAGCCTGTAATTAATTAGATTAAAATTTTTAATCGCATCCCAGCCCTAATATTTACATGTGAAGCGGTTGAAGATGGATTTCTATTAACTGAGACTGTTCAAATGTAATCAAATGGACATTGGAGGTCTGTAACTCTGAGAATGTACGAATGGAATGAAATGGATGCCTACAGGTGTAATTCAGATCCAGAAGGGAACCATGTGGTCGTGGACCTTTATTAGTAAGGTCCATTCGATTCATTCCATTACACTCTCTCAGTTTGCATGTGACCTAATGCATATCAAGTGGGGGACCTTGAAATGAAAAGGTATTGGCTATTTGGCTTACTGTATTGACATGTGATCTTTCTTTCCTTTTTTATATTTTAAAATCACATTCTTTGGTTTAATGCCTAATTGTAAATGCTTTCAGATGAAGGAAATAAAAACAATACAATAGCTACAAAATAATGGATTGCATGGTGATAACAGAAATTATTCGGACTAAACCTCAGTGTCTGTCCAACGACCAATAACCAACGTCTGTTCGACGTATTATCCCAGCGTCATCTTGACGTCGACTACTGACATGGTGTTTTCGGATTTTTGACCAAACATCAATGTCTGCCCAATGTTATTATGACAACATCTACACAACTTTGCAGTCTAACATCATCAGACGTTGATATCTGGTTGGTTTTAGGTTGTGTTGGTAACTAACCAATAACCAACGTCTGTTCAACGTATAATCCCAACGTCAGGTTGACGTCGAATACTCACATGCTGTTGTCGGATTTTTGACCAAACCTCAATGTCTGACCAACGTTATTTTACTAATGTCCATATAACGTTGAAGTCTAACATCATCAGACGTTGATATTTGGTTGGTTTTAGGTTGTGTTGGTAACTAACCAATAACCAACGTCTGTTCAACGTATTATCCCAACGTCAGGTTGACGTCAAACACTGACATGCTCTTGTCGGATTTTTGACCAAACCTCAATGTCTGCCCAACGTTATTATGACAACGTCTACACAACGTTGCAGTCGAACATCATCAGACGTTGATATTTGGTAGCTACAAAATAATGGATTGCATGGTGATAACAGAAAATATAATATATATAATTTCATGATGTAAGAAAGTGCATTTCTACATGTATACTGCCCAAAGAAATGAAGGGAACAAAATGTTCCCTTCATTTATTTGAGTAGGCCTATTGTATACTGTAGTACTGCTCAAAGAAAGGTCAAAGAATGAAGGGAACATTTTGTTCTCTTCATCATTTCTTTGAGCAGTGTAGGCTGGATGATGATGGGCTGGATTCAAATTCAAAATTCTGGGTCGTTTTACCTTGTCCAATCACAAGGGGAGAGACAGTAAGCTCCGCCTGCTGTCCAGACTGGCAGGAGGCAGGCAGTTAGTTGGCCACAGACAAGGAGAGGACACATACACATCATTTCAGCTCTCTTGGATATATTTGACATAGTTGAAACATCATTTCTTTCTGGTAAGTAGGCTAAACAAGTATTTTACTTGAGTTTCTGTTTGAATTGTGTTTTTGTCTTGTTTGACTACTCCTACTTTTGGACAATGTACAAATTGTACTTTCTAGGCCTATAATTCAACATTGCTTATGTGGTACACATGCAAGTGTATGCAATAGAGCATGTTTCACTCATGTGGGTACATTAGACTTGTCTTTGTTATAGTTACTCCACAATTTATTTTGTTTTTGAACAGGCATCTTTGAACTTAGCTTGTTCAATGCTAATCAGCTGAAGCTACTAAAATGCCTTGCTTTCATGCTGTTTCTGTGTCATGTGTTTCATTCCTTTCAGGTAGGTAACACTCACCTAAAACACAGTATAAGCCAGTGTTGAACAACACAAAACATGTTTGTTTGGTTGCTTATGAATGTCATGTAATGTGCAACTTGTCAGAATGCTAACGTTAGAATAACAGCCTCTGGTAACCCTCATTTTAATGTGTTTGGGAACTTTTGATTCAAGCCTGTTGATCTGTTGATGTTTGGTGTTATGGAATATATGTGCCTGGATCTAAAATGCTAATTTAAAGCATCAATTATTATTAATGCAATGGGTCTATTCTACACATTGTATTCAATGCTAATTATTTTATTTATTACAGTAAAACGTGTGTTAAGTAATGGTCTATTTTACACCTCACATTTTACATTTATGTCTGCTGTAAATGTGATGACTGGTAATATTGTCATTCAGAGCTAAGCAGCTGAGGCTAGTAAAAGCTAAGAGCCCTTTCATGCTGTTTCTGTGTCCTGTGTTTTATTCCTTTTAAAATAAATCATATACAGTATGTGCAACACTTAAAACAGTATGCATAGCATTGCAAACTGTTTGGAAGCAAGATCATTGTCTGTAATTTACAAGCAGGTATTTATTTGTACAGGATGCATCTGAAATCAAAACCATTAAAATGGCATGCCAGCATGCAACTGAAGTTCTTAAAGGACAACTTTGTTTTTTTACAACAAGGGTTCATATTTAAGATTATATTTAGAGAAAAGAAAAAGTGAGTGTTAAAATGTTTTCATTTGCTTCGTTCTATTGTTTTATCGCGTTTACCGTGCTAAAATGTGGGGCATGCGTAAATATGTATTTTTAGACACAATAAGCCAGCAGTTTCTTTATTGCTACTTACAGTAACACTTCTAGCCCCCATAAGTCACATCCAACCATGAAAGGTTGCGTTGTATCTTGGGAATGGGCTTATTCTGTGTAAAATTACATATTTAGCCACATGTACGCATGCCCCCAACCACTGAAATAAGAATCTCTAAAATAATAGAAAGAAGTAAATGAAACAATTTTAACACTCATCTTTTATATTCTTTAATTACAATCTAAAATATGAACCCTTGTTGTAAAAAACTAAAGTTGTCCTTTAATTATTTAGGCTCTGACAAGACATGGTGTTAATACTTTTATTGGCTGAACCCGTTAACTTATCATTGTTTTCTCTTAAATTACTGCATTAGACCAAAGAACAATTGCTTCCCTGGTGAAGGTGACGATAAGGCCGTCGATGTGATCGTGGTAAACTGAAGTTTATTGTCATACCTCCAGACAAGGTCCCCCATTGGGATAACAGCGCCATCTGGCGCTGCAACAGAGTAAAACTCATAAGCTCCCGTACGAGAAATATCATTTGTCGGAAGGGCTGTCAATCACAAACGAGGGCACCGCCCCCGAGTGTATATAAGCCCTGCGGGCTATCATAACTTCCTCTTCCGCACCTCTGCTTGCCTGCAACTAGAGTATTGCGAACTCAGCCAGATAAGTATAATTTTCTGTAAAGTTTAGCCTAAGCGACGGCTAGGAAGTCGGCCACTGGCCTTTATAGAATATCTCCTGTACGTCTTTATTCTTCAGTTCCAACAGGTTCGGCGTTCTCACCTGTTTTCTCGCTGTAAGTTTCCAGCTTCTTCTCTGAGCTTGTTATTGTCCGATAGCCTCTTGTAGCTTAGCCTAGCTTCAAGCTATCGATGTTCCACGGCCCTCGGCTAGCATGCTGCTATCCTTGTTCCCCTGGAAGTGTGCTCGATGCTGGAGACTTATCGCTGGTGAGGACACCCACCCTCGGAATTTCCTTCGATGATCCCGCAGGCTGCTTCATGTGGTGAGTCTTTCGAGTGTTAGCAAGTGCCTTGCTTGCTCGTTCCTTTGTTTGATAGCCTCATGCTAGAAGGCCCTCACCAGGGCACTGATTGCTAGCGCGCCCTAGCTGGGTGTCGCTATTTTCTTTACTTCTAGCTGGCTAGGACTTTCCAATGTTTGTCCGGTGGTTTCTCGTGTTGTCCCCGCCGCCCTGGTCTCGCCGACCAGGGCTACGGGCCTCTCCTGGCAGGTTTTGTGGGCACGCAGCGGTGCCCGCTGTTTGTGCTTCCTTCACTTAGCCTCCACTAGCCTGGTGGCCTGCCTGGTTTTTCCCTCCACCGGACTCTGCTGCCTCCGGGGCTCGCGGCGCTGTACGCCACAGCGCTGCTTCTCGCCCCGGGCCGCAGCCTGCAGCCACTACGCCTATAGGGGGCTCCAGCGCGCCGCTGGTGCCCTACGGCGGACGGCTGCAACGTCACGGGACTACTTGCTGGTTCTCGCCCTCTCTCCCGCCGGTTCGGCTGGCCGCCGTCCCAGGGAGGAGAACCTGCTAGCCCGCCCGGCCGCTCCCACGCCGGGGGCGGCTAGCGGCGTGGTTTTTCCCGCCTGCAGCCACGACGCCACGTTGTTTCTGCCTCCGGGGCTCACGGCGCTGTACGCCACAGCGCTGCTTCCCGCCCCGGGCTGCAACCTGCAGCCACTACGCCTATCGGGGGCTCCAGCGCGCCGCTGGGGCCCTACGGCTGGCGTTCTGCAACTTCACGGGACCACACGCCGGCCCTCGCCCTCTCTCCCGCCGGTTCGGCTCCGCCGTTCCAGGGAGGAGAGCCTGCTAGTCCGCCCGGCCGCTCCCACGCCGGGGGCGGCTAGCGGCGGCTCCGGTTCGTCCCCCACCGGATACGGAAATAAGCGTACCGGAAACGGAAACGCTCTTTCCGCCGGTGACTCCGCGCCTTCCGGCCCGGAGGTCACGTGTTCGTCCCCCACCGGATACGGAAATAAGCGTACCGGAAACGGAAACGCTCTTTCCGCCGGTGACTCCGCGCCTTCCGGCCCGGCGGCTCCAGCGCGCCGCTGGTGCCCTACGGCTGGCGTCTGCAACTTGAGGGACCCCGCCTGGCCGCTCCCACGCCGGGGGCGGCGAGCGGCGACGCCGGTTCCCGCCCTCTCTCCCTGGTACGGCTGGCACCGTTTTATTCAGGGGAGAGAACCTACTGGTCCGCCTGGCTGCCCCCACGCTGGGGGTGACTAACGGCGACTTCCTCCTCCTTCCCCTTGGATTTTTCGTTCTCGGCCATGCTGGCTGAGCCCGGATCTTCCTGGCACGCTTATGTTCTGGTGGCACGCCTCCGAACAACGCTGTTAAAAGCGGGGATGAAATTGAGAGTGAGGATGAGGAGGGATGGAATTGGGTTGAAGGCTCTTCTCCCAGTATTCCTCCTACAAGTGAGTCTTGCAAGTCCTCGGTTCCACGAGGACCCTGCATCCTTCCGCCCACCTCCGCCTCTACCCCCTCTCTCCCCTCCTCCATGCAGAAGGAGTGGAATGGGTCGGCGGCGCCCCAGTACATCCCGCTCTCCCCTCCACTGTGCCAGTGGAAGGGGGCCTGGGTCTGCGGCACCCGGACTGTGGTTTTTTCCACATGGTGGGGCTCAAGGAGACCACTTACTTGCGCCCAAGCGCACTGAACACAGCTCTCCCCACAAGGCTTGTGGGAAGTGGGTGTGTTAGATGACATAGGGTTGAGGGCCTAGCCCTCCACGGGGTCTGGGTTCCGTGACGGCACACGGTCCTCCTCCCCCCGAATGCAGACGTTTGAGTTCTGTCCCACGCAGGGGAGAATGAAAATCTCTGTTGCCCAGTAGCTTTTTCCCATGTCATCAGTAAGAGTATGGTAGTCGAAACAAAACTTTTGTTTACCTACCTCTCAGTCCCTAGCACAAAGGACCCTCCTCTCTGCTTACAGCCAGTCAGTGTATAGAGACCCATGCAGGGTTCTTTATTCACTCAATGGATTACTTATTGTCCCAGTCCTGCAGACTGGTGACAATTAAAAGATTTTCCCTGGTTTGCAATGGGCTCCACTGTTTTGCTATTAGTCACAATAACAAAGCTTCTCTTCTGTGCTATTCTCCTCTGTCTCCACTGAGCGGCACTGTCGTGCCGAGTTCAGTTCAGAACAGGAGTATGGAGTGTTATGTACAGCATCTTAACACTCTTCAGGGACGCCGAGCCGGACTCCTCCCACAGAACCTGTGGGATGAGGTGGCGTAAATGACCTTGGACTGTGGGTACAGGGGTCCCTGACTACACAGGGACCTCCTTCCCCCAGGCGCTAATATTTATTTTCCTTATTCCATGCAGGGATAATGAAAATGGTTACTGCCTCCCTTGTCCCCAAGTCTTAAAAAAAAAAAAAAAAAAAAAAAAAAAAGTGTTTTGAGCGAGCGTGGCCTGCTCACTCCTACACTTGCACGGACAACCTCTTATCGCTTGCAACCGCTCAGTGTAATGAAGCCCATGCAGGGCTTTCTACTCACTCACGATAACAGATTTCCCAGTCTTGCAGTCATGCAGACAGGTTACAATCAGAATGGGTTGCAGACATGCTGAGGTTCCCACCCATGTTAACTGCGGTTCACAGTGGTGCGGTTTCTCCTATGTGCATTTTTCCTCTGCCTACACTAAACGGCACTGTAGTGTCGATTCTAGTGCAGGACAGGAAGTGTTTCACTATCGGTGTGTGGGATTATGAGTTGGCCTAATTTTCCCTGCAAGGAACTATTAAAGGCCTCAGATCTGGTTTAAACGTTTACACGTTCTTCCCCGTGCTGGGGTAAATGTTTTTACGTAACGAACCGTATTTCGCAGAATGCTCTTTCTGTTTCTCTTTCCACCACCGTTCAACATGTTGACGTCACGTCCGTTGGCGCGGCCGTCACCGGATAAGGAGGGGAGCTTCCCGGATACGGAAGTGCTAATCCCCAACGTTCCTTCTCCCCCGTGCAACCTAACGGTTTCTCCCTCGTTTCACAGCACGTTAGCATGTTGTGTGAAACAGTTAGGTTCCGAACGGAACCCTTGTTTATTTAATACCCTTGATGGTATTCTGATAAACATTGGAGACTGTGCAATCCGAGCAATGGGTGTTACGTCAGTAACACGTGGCCTTAGATTGCATTTCTTGAACCACCCCCGCTTCCAGCTGGGGTAATTACACTCGAGCTCGCGCTTGTAAGCAGGGGCTCTGAGTGAGGAAATAAGCTCGGTACTATGCAATGGTGCTGTAGTAGAGCTCTTACGAGACCTGAACCAGCTTGGTTTCTGGACTCGAATTTTTCCTGGTTCGGGAAAAAAGGGGGGGGGGGCTGCATCCCTTCTGGATTAGGGATATCACACCAACTTGGTGTTGGCCCACCTGAAGGCCTTGGGTTTTCAACGTCTTTTTGGCAAAAGTATGTTGACGCCTTCCCAGCAGATCTCCTTCTTGGGGTCCCTCTGGATTCGACCACGATGTCTACCCGCCTCTCTCTGGAGGGGGTGGACAGGTCCCTGACGTGTCTTCGCTCCTTTCAAATTGGACCAAGTGGTCAGTTACAAGGAGTGTATGAAGTTGGCAGGGCTGATGGCTTCAGCGGTGCAACTTCTTCGCCTGGGCAGGTTTCATATGAGACCGTTCTGGCGGTGGACACTGACGCTCAGGATTCCTCCCCTGCAAGGGTGCAGGGAAGTGGTGGTCAGCCAGGCCTGCATGGACGCGCTGGTCCCATGGCGGGACCAGGCGTTGTTAATGAGTGGAGTCTCCATAGGCGTGGTGGTGTCACGCAAGGTGATCACCACAGACGCCAGCCGCTCGGGCTGGGACGCCACCCACGAGGGGCGCTCAGCCAGGGGTCTGTGGACCCCGGCCACGTTGGAGTACCACTTCAGTTATCTGGAGTTAATGGCGATCTACTTGGCTCTCAAGTATTTCGAACCGTTTCTCCGGGGTTGTCATGTCCTGGTCAGGACGGACGACATGGCAGCCTTGTACTTTCTCAAACAAAGCAAGGCGGCCTCTCCTCGCGCACGCTGGATCAGCTGGCACGCGAGATGACTCTCTGGTGCGTACCGCGCCTGAGGTCCTTTAGAGCCTCCCATGTTCCAGGCCTTCAGAACGGCGGCGCCGATCTGTTGTCCAGGGGGGAGCCTCGCTACGAGGATTGGTCTCTCCACCATGCGGTGGTGAGACAGATCTTCTCCAGGTTCGGTCAACCTCGGTTCGATCTCTTTGCTTCCCAGGAGAACGCGAAGTGCCCCCTCTACTTCTCAGTGAGGGGACCTTCGCCTCTGGGGGTGGATGCGTTCGCACACGAGTGGCCGGAAGGCCGTCTCTATGCCTTCCAACCGCTGGAACTGATCCTTCCCACACTGGAGAGGATCAGGAGTTCCAACCTGGAGGTTCTTCTCGTGGCACCGTCCAGGGGAGTGTGGAGGTCTCTGATCACCCCACTGCTCTACCGGTCCCCCTGGCAGCTCCCCTTGCATAGGGACCTGCTGCGCCAGGCGGGGGACGATATCTTCCATCCCGACCCCCAGGCCCTAGACCTGTGGTTTTGGCCTGTGAGAGGGAGAACCTGCTAGCCGCAGGCTTCTCAATGGCGGTTGTAGCTACTTTTCAGAGTGCTAAAGCCCCCTCCACTAGGGTGGTATATGATGGAAGGTGGAATGTTTTCTTGGACTGGTGTGAGCTACAGGAGCCACCTGTGGTGGCTCACTTGGCTCCAGCCCAGAAGGCGTTAGTTTTCTTGCGGGACCGCCTGGACCTTGGTCTGGCGTTCTCTACGCTTAGGGGTTATTTAGCGGCTTTTGATGCCTGTCACCTGGGGGTGTCAGGCATGGGCCTTTCTAAATTCCCTGAGGTGGTCAAGTTCATACACGGTGTCGACCGTTTAAGACCTGTGACTGGTTTTTTGTTCCCTGCTTGGGATCTACAAGTGGTTCTTGAGGGCCTTTGCAAGGCACCCTTTGAACCGATTGGGAGGACCTCTTTGAAACATTATAGTTTCAAGACAGCTCTTTTGCGTGCCTTGTCTACGGCTAAGCGTGTGAGCGACCTTCATGCGCTCTCTGTGAGCCCTGATTGTATGAGGTTTCTCAATAATGACTCCATGGTTCTTCTTAAACCTCAATTGAGTTTTATTCCTAAGAACCGAGTGGTCCCGAAGGAACCTGTTGTTTTAACGGCTTTCCATCCTCCTCCGTTTGCATCGGAGGAGGATAGGCGCCAGTTAGGGCCTGAAGGCCTACTGTGACAAGACGGTGGTCAGCAGGTCTACTTCTCAGCTTTTCGTGGTCATGAATGCCCGTCAGCGAAAAGCGGTGTCCAAACCCACTCTGTCGAGATGGATTGTGGATGCTGTTAGGTTGGCTTACACCCGGGCTGGGTCTGAAGTGCCGGAAGCACTTAAGGCCCACAGTACTAGGGGTGTGTCTACCTCTAGGGTTTTGTCCAAAGGTGTCTCCATTGAGGAGATTTGTGCGGCGGCGAATTGGTCTTCGCCGTCCACCTTTGCGACCTACTGTCACCTGGACGTTGCGCCTTCTGCTATGGCGCATACGGTTCTAGGTGCTGCTGCCCCGCCTACTATGTAGTGGGGCGGCTCTCTCCCCTTCCTGGGACAGCTTGCTACTGTCTCTAGGATACCTGGGGGGGGACCCTGAGTCTTTTCCCTTATATTACTGTAGTATTATAAGGCGGACCTGTGTCTGCCCTTAGTGCATATGGCAGGCCTCGGTCTGTCAGGGTCTCTTTTCTGTCTAAACACGCCCAGGCCCTGTGGGCCTGGGTCGGATCAGTCCTGAAAGGGGTCACGTCGGTTGACGGGACCTCCTTCCGGGTGTGGTCGGTGTGAACGACAGTCTTGTCGGTTAATGGCTTCTCGGGGAGTGTATGAGTCCCAATGGGGGACCTTGTCTGGAGGTATGACAATAAACGTATAGGTTCCGAACGGAACCATGTTTATTTAATACCGGAGGACAAGGTCCCCCAGAATAAAGCCCCTCGGTTCGCTAGTTGCGGGCGCAGAGGTGCGGCTTTAGAGGAAGTTATGATAGCCCGCAGGGCTTATATACACTCGGGGGCGGTGCCCTCGTTTGTGATTGACAGCCCTTCCGACAAATGATATTTCTCGTACGGGAGCTTATGAGTTTTACTCTGTTGCAGCGCCAGATGGCGCTGTTATCCCAATGGGGGACCTTGTCCTCCGGTATTAAATAAACATGGTTCCGTTCGGAACCTATACGGTACTGTTAATTTGAGTTTGATTACCTATTCATTTAATTTGTTAACTTAAAATATCTGGAGTGATTTGTTTTGTCTCTTTGCGTACAAAATGGACTGTCTAATGCTACAGAAATATTTATCTATATTTATGATTTCTATAGAACCTGGCCTATGAGAGGGAAGCCATGCGTTTCTTGCCCTGCATCAAGCTGTACATCCTCAGAGTATGTCCCCTGACTGCACTCATGCACGCTGGAGATCCCTGCACAAGGCGAGCCATACTTCCTGAGCTGCAACAAAAATCGTCTGACCTGCACCATCAACTGATCGAGACCCCAACCCAGTCTTTGTGCATGTGAGTATTTTATTGTACAGGCCTATAGCTGACTGTGATCTGCCGTCTGCTGCATAATATTTAGTAGGATGAGTTGTTTAAATACTAAAACGTTTTCTCCTCCTAACACACCATCTTCACAAATCAAGTGATGATGATGATGGACCAGGGGATTGTCCAGGGATTGAACTACACTACATATGACATACATATAATATGAAGGTGATGCCCCTGGCCTACCCTTGTACTGTTCATGCATGCTGTTATGCTCTCACACCTTGTGTCTAACCTCGGGTACT
The DNA here is from genome assembly GCF_963921795.1 of Nannobrachium achirus. Lineage (NCBI taxonomy): Eukaryota > Metazoa > Chordata > Actinopteri > Myctophiformes > Myctophidae > Nannobrachium > Nannobrachium achirus. The sequence goes on from NC_137825.1 coordinate 48,455,629, forward strand.
TGGAAATAGAGGCTGAAAAACAGCATGCATATCCACAGCCATATAGGATGGGTGCTGGACTAAAAAAACACTATGCAATAAATAAGAAAAAGGTCTGCACACCAAATTTGCTGCTCCCACAGTTCAAGTTTACTTAGTTTCTTATTTATTGTATAACCTCAGGTACTTTTTTGGAAGTACCTGAGGTTATACATTGTTTTATTTTTGGAAATAAAACAATGTAAGACAATGTAACTTGCAAAACAAATGTCCCCCTCTTTGTTACACATGTAAACCCTTGATGTGACAAAGTTGATTCTTATTCAATAGGTTGCACCAAATCCACTGCCATTGGCCGATCTCTTCAAAACCTAGAGGAACTGCTACGGAATGGCATGACCCCCTTAAGTATAAGTTTGTTGTCCAATGCTAACTCTGGTCTTAAATTGGCTGCAAAGAACCTTGTTGGACCTACAGTATTGAATTGAGCTATTTTGAAAGTGTTCAGGGTGAGTAAAAAGGTGTAGCCTATTTTCTAGCCCATTGAATAAGGCCTTTTATTGTTAAATCCACCTCAGTGCCTGGACCTGGATTTTTGTGCCTCTGTGGCAAATTTTTTCCTCTTTTTCCTCATTGTATTCCCTTTCATGAGCACGGGTGGTTTAAGGGATACCAGTAGCGCCCCTGCTATCTTATTTCTCTGTTCAGGGTGAGTGTCTTGGATTGCTGATCAACTAACAGAAATATAATTTCACAGAGTGTGGCTGCAACATTGACAAGCTCCCTGGCAAGCAAGACCAACACAAGAGGGAAGTTTGGCTTACAGCAGCTGCACATTAATATTTCGTTGGTAAGTTTGCATTGACTCACTGTCTCCCTCTCAGACTCACTTAGATTAATAGATGATGTTTTCACTTTGACTTAACTTATTAACTACAGCCTGCACCTCATAGAAACATGTTATACCCATTTATTGTGAATAGCAGTTGATATTCATAGAAATATTGACTATGGTCTTGGTCATTTTAGGTAAATATACATATTGTTGCTTTTGATTGAATACTCGATTAGCGGTTGGCATAGGAAAGGTATTGGACACTTTCGTAAGGCATTCAAATTTTTTCTTGAAAACAAATTGAACCCTTTGAGCTAAATCTGTGTTGAATGTGATTTGTGGCGCCGCTTTGTGGCGCCGCTCTGTTGTTGTGATTGTGGACCTTTGTGACAGGTACATGGGTATTAATGGTGTACACTCTGGTGTATCTTGTAGACCAGCAGTTTCACAGGTAAATGGGTATCTTGTGGTGTAGTCTATCTTGTAAACCAGTAGTTTGACAGCTACATGGGTAGCTTAGTGTTGTTGCAAGAGGCTGTGTACTCTGTCATCTACCCCATGCAGAAGTTAATATTGTTACGTGTTACCTGAGTTAAATCTCAAAAGCCTTTGCTTATAATCCGTAATAGGATACAGCTCTATAAGCTTCGTTACATTTTAGGATTGTAGATTTGGTGGCACGATCATCCCTTGCCTCTCACAGTGACAGTAAAAAGCCATCAACAAGATGGAAACAAACAAGATGCTTATTGAAAACAAACCAGAATCAACAGTTACATTCTCTCATAATAGAATATGTCTGACGTCATGTCATGTCTGATCCCTATTTGTGCTCAAAACTCATGCCATATACGTATCTTTTTTATCTACTCATCTAAAGTAAATGTCAGTGGCAACTGCATTTATCTATTTTACATGTATTTTCTTTGTGTGTGTTTTTTTTCCCTTCTTCTTTTAGTGGCTGTCATGAAGTCTGAGCCTACCGCCACAGAGTCACAGATATGTCTGGCTGCAGGGGACCACCTGTAACATGCCCCTGGGAGAGGGTGGGGGTGGGTACAATTTTGCATAATGTGTATATGGGGGAGGGGGGGCATAGTGCTGCAGATTAAACATTTGTATTTTATAGATGGGTTCATAGACTTGTTTGAAAGCACTTGTTTGTATGTTGTGTATATTTGATTCATGTTGATTTCTATTTTCAGAAGAATATGTGGTAAACACCAATTACATTTTTGGCAGTAAAAGAGCTATACTTATTATAGATTGTATACATGGGTTCATAGACTTGTTTGAGAACACTACGTTGTGCATGTTGGTTTATTCATGTTAATGTGTATTTTCAGAATACTTAGTAAAAATGTCACGCTGTAATTTGTCAGCTCTTTTTTCCCCTCTACACAAATTGTAATTGTTAGGACATGTCTTCTGAGAGCTACATTTTTCTTGATAGTAACATTTTACACACAGATGTTGAAATCAGTCAGACATATGTGGGGATCCATCTTTGCAGTGTGCACGCTTTGTTAGGCGCTCAAGCTGTATTTTAGGTGCGCCATCCAGATGGAGCTGCAGACACACCCATTAGGACTAAATGTGTGTATGTGGTCTGTCCATTACCTGACAATTAGTACTTATTATCTTGCAAATAGATTTTTGTTGTACAGATCTGGATCCCTGCATAGGACAGATTAATCATTTCAGTTGGTGTGTACAATGGGGCCAGTCAATAAAAATGACCTGATCTGGATGTCCAACTACTAATATGTTTTGGACGTCCTGAAATCACATCTTTAACATCTTTAGACAGTCAGAAGTCGTCCTGAAATTAAGTCTCTCGTGTATAGAAATTAAGTCAATGTTTTGGACTTTATTTCCATACATTTAGGGGTTAGCGTTAGTTTTCACAGCCATCTGATGTTTTGCATGTCCAATTTTGGTCATTGATGTCAACCTAATGTTGGGTTTGACAGCAATGCACCTCTTGCTTACATGTCTAACCAACATTGGAGGATGACGTTTTGCCAACGTTGGGTTATGTTCATTTAACCAAATTAGAACTTTTATCCAAATTTGGAGTTGAACCAGTAATCGTCTACATAACATCTGAGATTAACATCAAGCTGACGTTGGATTATGTCAGTCCAATTTTATTCAACTAAAATAACCTTTATCCAACGTTAGGAGACCAACCAAAATTCAATGTCAAGATAACATCAGATGCATACATCAAATCAATGTTTGCCTTGTGACGTCAATCCGATTTACTTTTCAACAGTTTACAGTTTACAGTTTAGGCATTTAGCAGACGCTTTTAATCCAAAGCGACTTACAATCAGCAGATAACATCACAATAATAAACAAGATAATATGTCAGTACATCATCAACAATATAACAAATGCAAAAGGATATCTATCTAGAAAAACACCATATAATCAAAGTTCTAAAAAACATAAAAAACAAAACAAATGCTAACTAGCTTCATGTATTCATTGATTTTTCTGTAGTGCTAAGGGTTTAGGTGGAGTCTGAAAAGGTGAGTCTTCAGTCCACGGCGAAAGCCGTGGACTGAATGTCAACAAAAATACATTGGGAGTCTAACCTTTAATCAATGTCTACATGACATCAGAGATTGACATCAAACCAATGTTGGGTCATGACTTCAATCAAACTTTGATGTTCAACCAAAATACAACTGGTATCCAACGTTGGGAGTCTAACCTTTAATCAACGTCTACATAACATCAGAGATTGACGTTAAATCAACGTTAGTTTAAGATGTCAAACCAACATCAGGTTATGACGTCAATCAAACTTTAATTTTAACCAAAATACAACTGGTATCCAACGTTGGGAGTCTAACCTTTAATCAACGTCTACGTAACATCAGAGATTGACATTAAATCAACGTTAGTTTAAGATGTCAAACCAACATCAGGTTATGACATCAAACCAACGTTGGGTTATGATGTCAGACAAACTTTAATTTACAACGAATATACAACTGGTATCCAACGTTGGAGTCTAACCTTTATTCAACGTCTATGTAACATCAGAGATTAACATTAAATCAACGTGAGTTTAAGATGTCAAACCAACATCAGGTTATGACGTCTAACCAACTTTAGGTTATGACGTCAGACAAACTTTCATTTACAACGAATATACAACTGGTATCCAACGTTGGAGTCTAACCTTTATTCAACGTCTATGTAACATCAGAGATTGACATTAAATCAACGTTAGTTTAAGATGTCAAACCAACATCAGGTTATGACGTCTAACCAACGTTGGGTCATGATGTCAGAAAAACTTTCATTTACAACCAAAACACAACTGGTATCCAACGTTGGGAGTCTAACCTTCAATCAACGTCTATGTAACATCAGAGATTAACGTTAAATCAATGTTAGTTTAAGATGTCAAACCAACATCAGGTTACGACATCAAAGCAACATCAGGTTATGACGTCTAACCAACGTTAGGTTAGGACGTCAGACAAACTTTCATTTACAACGAAAATACAACTGGTATCCAACGTTGTGAGTCTAACCTTTAATCAACGTCTATGTAACATCAGAGAATAACGTTAAATCGACGTTAGTTTAAGATGTCAAACCAACATCAGATTACGATGTCAAAGCAACATCAGGTTATGACGTCTAACCAACGTTAGGTTATGACGTCAGACAAACTTTCATTTACAACGAAAATACAACTGGTATCCAACGTTGGGAGTCTAACCTTTAATCAACGTCTATGTAACATCAGAGATTAACGTTAAATCAATGTTAGTTTAAGATGTCAAACCAACATCAGGTTACGACGTCAAAGCAACATCAGGTTATGACGTCTAACCAACGTTAGGTTAGGACGTCAGAAAAACTTTCATTTACAACCAAAATCCAATGGTCATCCAACGTTGGAGCACAACATTGTCCCAACGTTGTACTGACGTCGTGTGCCAGCTGGGTGTATTCATAATGTACTTGAGTAAAAGTACAAAAGTATTGCTATCAAAATGTACTTAAAAGTACCCAAAGCGGAAAGTACTCATTGTGCAGAATGTGCCATTTCAAATTTTCAAAGGTATAAAAATCTTTTGAAAATAGCCGATCTACAAGTAGATCAGCTATTTTCAAAAGGACGAAATGTATCTAGGGTGGTTAAATGTATGTTTTGGAATGATCAAAAGCTGCAAAGTAACTAAAGTGTTCAAATTAACGTAGTGGAGTGTAAGTACAATGTTTGGATCCGAGATGTGGTGGAGTAGAAGTAAAAGTATTGGAAATTGGAAGTAAAGTACAAACACCTAAAAATTTTACTTCCGTACAGTACTTTATTAAATCTACTACACTAGTGCAGAGCCCTGAGAGCCTCCACTCAACCATATGGGGTTTAAAGGTGTATTCAGTGATAATGAAAGTGGTCGAGGGTCATCTTGTTCCTTACTGGCCTTACAGCGTGGAAATGTTTAGTTTCTTTTTTTTTTTTTTTTTTTTTACACCATTCTAATGTTTTCGTTTTGATCATTAGACCCAATCACTGAATATCGCTAGGCCTACGTCTCCAGCTTCAGGATATGAATGATACTGATTTACTACGAGACTGTGGCATTTTATGAGTTCAGTAGTTTACAATCTAGGCATTTAGCAGACGTTCTTAATTCAGAGCGACTGTGGTTCTCAAAACCTTTATTTTGATCATAACTAAACATCATAACATAACTACGGCCATACTCTACCCTGATTGGTCGAGGACTGGCTGGCCACCTCTGAAACCCGAATCTAGCTATGCTCGTAACACGGGCCATGGTGGAAGTCCTTATATGGTCAGCACACATTCTAGTGAGGAGAATGAATGGAAAATGTACCAATTATATTTTCATTTGAATGAAATACAATCACTGAATATACCTTTAAGTGGGTAAAATGCATTTTGCATCTCATTCAGTTCTCATTTTATTCTCAATAGTTACATTTTATAGCCATGGGTGGTATTATACTGTATTTGAGTTCAGTTTCTAAATGTGTGTGTCGCACAAGGACGGCTGTGGAGGGAAAGAACAAAGGCGTGGGTTTCAAGGACTACAAGGAGATGTTCCAGAGGATGGAGGAGACCTTTAAGTTCTGCACCGGCTGTAACAAGCTGCCTGAGCACCTTGCAGATGGACAGACTCTCAAGCGCTGTGCCAAGTAAGTGCAAACACCCCCAAAATGGAGGGTGATGCGTCATGCAGGGTTCCCACGGTCATGAAATTCCTGGAAATATTTTGAAATTAGAAAGATATTTTTTCCAGTACTGGAAAAGTTTTGGAATTGATCAAGGGTCCTGGAAGGTCCTGGAAAAAATAACTATGCATTGTCTTTCGTTATTGATTTTGTTCATACTGAAATGACAAATTAAACATTGGCCAAATTGTCAAATATTAGAGGCAGAAATTGTGAAAATAGCAGATCTACATCCTCACAACGCCTCGCAACGCGAGGCGTTGTGAGCATGTAGATCGGCTATTTTCACAATAAAACTCTCTTCAAATATGATTATTTCGGGGGTCACGGCCTGAAAAGGTTGAGAACCACTGGCATACACTATACCTGTCTTTAGGTATTGCGCATTGGAGTAAGTGACTCGTTATTGAGCTGAATTATAGTCCTGGAAATCGGGTTAAATATTCTGGAAATGTTTTGGAAAAGTTTTGGAAATTGGTAATTGGTAAAGATGTGTGGGAACCCTGGTTACGGTTTTCCGCCTATTTCATATCGAGGTCCATTTATTTATTCAGCATTTGAGCCACGGACCACCATTTGATGACATGTAGCCACTCAGACCAAGAACTTTTGTTATCGTTGGATAGGATTTTGTCCACAATTCCATGCTGTATTGATGTTGGTGCCATAGGAGAGGTTAGGAGAGATCTAGATGATCTAATTGTGTAGGCTTCTTGTAAATTAAGTAATGCAGATGTCTAACAATAATTTAACTCTTGATGTGAGAGCGTAAAATTAAACCACATTTTTGTGTGAGTTCAGTGTTCAGTGATGTTGCTAGGTTTTCAATCTAATGGGTCCCGGGACCCACAGGTGGTCATTCAAATGGGTCCCAGAATTATTTGATGGGTCCTGCGACGACACACACTGTATGTATCAACGGCGAAAACATCAAAAAGGACTATAATTTAAACAAATAGTGGCAAATAGCTACTTGTATGTCGTTAATAAAGGACAGAAGCGTGGATTTACCAGACAGTCTCAATCATCTCGTCATCAATAATGCCAGAACGCACAGCTGTGGAGACTCCACCACATGCAGCTCAGCTGGTGCAGTGAAATGACTGATAGCAGGAAAGATAGTGTTTTATGCATCCTGGGAATGCAGCGATGCTTATGTAGCCCCAGCCAATAAACCGACCCGCAAACGCCCTGCCAATCGAGCTCAGCTCTATTGGCACAGTGGTTTGGGTGTCGGACTGGCAAGTGGGAGAGTGGTGTTCGATTCCCGCTCCTGCGCATCACTACAATCTGGCGTTGTCGGCAGGATGAGGAGCGTGATATCCTTGCGTGAGGGACATGAGGGACGTCGTGTGCGGTGGTCCGCGGCGTGAAGTGTGAAGCGCGAGGACGCGCTTCAAAAGCCCGAGGGGGTGATTGTAGCCCCAGCCAATAAACCGACCCGCAAACGCCCTGCCAATCGAGCTCAGCTCTATTGGCACAGTGGTTTGGGTGTCGGACTGGCAAGTGGGAGAGTGGTGTTCGATTCCTGCTCCTGCGCATCACTACACTTAGTTTAATGAGTCCTTTATTAAAAATATGGGTCAGGGATGCAGGGCTTGTAGCATCATGCATCCAGGGCTTGTGTACATAATGTAGACATAAGTTGAAAATGTATGAAAGGGGGCAAAGAAATCAGTATATCGTCTCTGTCGGGTGGAAACACATGTCCAGGATTCAAGTAAAAAAAATAGTCTGCAGAGCAGAGATCTATATCTCTTTTGGATTTTGAGAATTACAGCACTCAAACAAATATCAAGGGGTTGGAAACGTTTGGAACCTCCCAGGGTGGATATATGGTTGGAAAAAATGGAGGACATGTACTCTATGGAGAAGGTGACATATAAAATGAATGGTAAGGAAAATGTATTTGAAAAAAGGTGGGCCTCTTATCTTTTAAAGGATAACATGCCCACATAACCCTCCCGTTTTGTTCTTATCTTTAGTTTTGTTCAAACCAAAAGTATTTCAGACACAAACCTCAAACAAAAAAGCCTCTTTAATTTATTTTATTTTATGTATTTTTTATGTATTTGGTCTTTGTGTAGTGTTTTGTCTTGTTGTGATGTAGGTGATGGGTTTTGTACACATGTTAAAAAAGAGGTCAAAATGTCTACAAGGGACATGACATGTAAAAAAAAAAAATATATATATATACAGGTATTTATGATGAAACATGTTGATTGACCTAATAAAGTATAAAACAAGATCTACAGCTTCTAGCTTGCAGATCTGCTTCTTTTGGTGCTTTTGTGTAGTGATGTAGTCAGATTAAGCATAGGCGTTAATTTACGAAAAAAACACAAAGTTAAAATATGGAGATTCCCGCCGGGGCTCGCCGTGAGCGTGTCCTCTCCTCCGCGTCATCAGCGCCCACACCCTAGGTGGGGTTTGGCGAAAGGGCCTTTCTGTGTGGAGTTTGCATGTTCTCCCTGTGTCTCCGGTAGATACCCTCACAAAAACATGCAGTAATCCTGGTCTCTATACTGCCTCCCCCTGGCCAGCCGGGGCGCCTGATGGAGGGGAAAGGAACTGGTTGGGATAACGTGTTCATTCCACGAGCTACGTCCAAACCGGGGAAGCTCCACCCTGTCAGGTGAAAAGAAGCGGCCTGCTCACTCCTCATGCACTGAAGGAAGCATGAGCTCAGTTCGGGGCTCTCCCCAGGACGTGACAGAGGGAGAGCAGAGCCCAGGATTACAGCTTAGGCAATTGGCACTGGGTGAAAAATGGGTTGGGATCCACAAAATCGGGGGATAAAAATTATAGAAAAAAAAATGGACATAGTTTTCTGCGAGACAGCAACAATGTTATATTTGGCACGTGAGTTTCAATATTCATTAACAATATTGCATCGTTGGCGTGCTGAATATTCTAGGCAGCTCCGACCACATGCCTGTTATACTGTGAGCAGGGACGTGCTGGCCATTGGGAAAAGCGGGACAACTCCCGAACGGCCGGTTCATTCCCGGCCGGTCCAGGCCGGCCATTAGGAAAAAAAAAAAAAATAAAATGTCTGCCTTCGTTCCATTTTGGGGGCTGGGCGGCCAACAAAGTAAAGGCCTCTCCATACTTCGACCGAAATGTTCGGTGAGTTGTGTTTTCCGACGTGCAAATTTCCGAACTCTCGTTCGGTCCAATGCTTTTCAGAAGTCCCGAGGGATATAATTTTATGGTAGAAAAGGACCTTTTGACCGAAAACGGCGATTTCGCGCGAAGTATGGAGAGGCCTTTAATCGTCACTGTTGGCAGAAACCTCGTATCTCCAAGTTTAAAATTCATACATTTTTTCGCAAAGCAAAGCCCTGCTTCATCATACAAGGCCGTCGCACAAAGGTAGTGAAAACAGCAGATCTACAACGGTGCGAGGCGTTGTGTGCTTGTAGATCGGCTGTTTTCACTAGTTTAAATCATTTTTTTATATGATAAATACAAAACAAACGGTTTTGGACATACAAGGTTTCCACCCGACAACGACAAAATATAACTCATGTAATTGGCCCACTGGGGCGAGCACTTTGTCACAAATCTTTGAGTAGCAGCAGCGCTATAGAGAGAGATCTCTCTCTATAGCGCGCAATGAGGGGCCTCTCCAACTCTTTGTCCCGGGCTGAATCAGGGGCCCAGTACGTCCCTGCCTGTGAGCCTTGTATTAACTCATCTAGTGCCATTCGCGAGATGTCTCGCGAAATGTACTCGAGTATCTGTAGTGCCATTCACGGGATATCTCGGGAAAAGTAATAGATTACTGTAACGGCGAGTACATTACCGAGAAGAATCGCCGGCGGTCCGGAGACGAAATCCGTCGCTGATTTCGTATCATCACGGCTCCACGAGCACAAAATAGTCCCATCCATAACATTGAGGTGGACGGGGGATCTCATCTTTAATGTCCATTATCTCAAAACTACACTTTAGAAGCTAGGATGGAGGCAGATGCTCGCTTATGTTACACAGTTATAAAAGCTCCCGGTCGGCCATTACACAACTCCACGTGGACACGGATCGGTTCCGGCGCACGATCCGATGACGTCAGACCGGAAGTGATTGCGCGGTGGACTTCTGGCCATTGGACATTATAATCCGTTAATGTCTGGGGCTCTGAATGAGTTAATCCTGTCGAAACATTATTTTGTCTGTTTGCCAATAGCTGTCATGTGCGAGACATTACCGCCACCAACCACCACCCGGCTCTTTATTGTATATCAGTAGCAATGCGATAGGAAGCCAAGAAGCAGACAGTTCTGCAGACTGCGGAATATGGGGGCGAGGGTGGAACACAGCCTCACGTCCTGACTCCTAACTCATCCCACTGCGGCTGTTTTAACAGAAAAATGACCAGCTTTTATGCCTTTCACGAATCACGATGCCGTGTCAGCACGACACACATTTCAGTGCAACGAATGTGTTACGCTTGGGAATCGACGTGTTCGCAGCACATTTACTCAGCGGAAGCTACCATTTCTACGCTTCGCAGGAGAGGGCATTTGTTTTGTGCGTCCCTTTCCCTGTAATGCATGTGCACGCACAATACACATACTACAGTTGTTTAAGTTGGACAAAATGTGGACAAAATATTTTCCCAAATATGGATATGACTGACGTCTGACATCATAGATGTCTTATGTTATAGATCACATGAGACACACAATATGTCCATATATGGGCATTCCAAGCTATGGGCTTAATATTGATGACATCAGGGATCTCTGTATATGGGCAGGTCAGCTATAGACATTGAGGCATTTGTAAATGAATTCTGTTTCTCATTTCTACCCCATTTTTCATCCAATTCCCCTAGCTCTTTATTGCACCCTCTCGCTCTCGACTTTGTATATTTTGACTTTCAGTAGGATCTTTGTTTTCCTCTGCTAGCTTGATTCAGCCCGGGAAAAAGGGTTGGAGAGGCCCTCATTGCTGCTACTCAAAGATTTGCCATTTCAGATCATGACAAGTGACAAGCCAGTGGGCCAATTACATGAGTTATATTTCGTTGTTGTCGGGTGGAAACCTTGTAGGCCTATGTCCAAAACCGTTTGTTTTGTATTTATCATTTTAAAAATGATTTAAACTAGTGAAAACAGCCGATCTACAAGCACACAACGCCTCGCACCGCGAGGCGTTGTGTGCTTGTAGATCGGCTGTTTTCACTACTTTTGTGCAACGGCCTTGTATGATGAAGCAGGGCTTTGCTTTGCGAAAAAATGTATACATTTGAAACTTGGAGATACAAGGTTTCTGCCTGACAGTGACAATTTACTTTGTTGGCCGCCCAGCTCCCAAAATGAAACGAAGGCTGACATTTTATTTTTATTTTTTTCCTAATGGCCGGCCTGGACCGGCCGGGAATGAACCGGCCGTTCGGGAGTTGTCCCGCTTTTCCCAATGGCCAGCACGTCCCTGGCTTAGACTCAGGCATTTATAGCCTGAACAGACTCCAACAAACACTATCCCAGGCGGTTACCGTGTGAAGGCACAAAGGACTGCTCGCATGCACAGTGGCCCACAGGATCAGTAACTAAATTCCAGCGTAGATTTGGCTCCTGCCACGGATATATATATATATTTGCCAGCTGTCTCGTGAAACAGAGCAGAATTCATCAAACTCTCGTGGGCCACATGTCAACCGTTGACTGAGAAGGTCGAACGTGAAGATGGGCTCTGCACTAGCGTGCAACACTTGCAGTATATCGACAGACACCAACGTGACTTTCCAGGTCTTTGCTGTGAAGGAACCACATTCCGCAATTTAAGGGGGTATTTCACTTATCATTCACTCGGCACTACTTTATCCTTGACTCGAGTGAAGCTCTGAGAGAGTTAAATTAACACTGAGGGTTTTACTGTGTAGTTATAATCCTTTGACCTGCACTGAACACCCCCCTCCCTCCCTACCTCCCCCTTCTCTTCTGTCTCTCTGTCTCTCTCTCTGTCTCCCAGGTGTATAAATGTATACTACTGCACCAAGAACTGTCAGGTCAAGGACTGGCCCGAGCACAAGAAAGTGTGCAAGACGCTGCGTCTGGTTGCCATCGACAGACTCGTGGAGTGGCTGATGTTCACAGGTTAGAGATGGAAAGGTGATGCGGGCTGGCAAAGGAAGCTCTTCGGCTGTTTAATGAGACTAGGCTGGAAATGTCAAACCGGACGAAAGTATCCACCTGTTTCCGCGAGAATTTACTGTAGCATTATTTGCGGGACACTTCCGGTTAACAGCAGACATACAAGCTCAGGTCGCGTCGCAGGAGCAACCGTTGTGAGCTTGTAGATCACTCTCGGCTGCGGCGCCGGAAGCTGCCTGCACATTCAGCGCAATGCACGATGGGACGTTGGAAAGTTGTGGATAGGAAGTACATGACGACAGGAAGTTCCTGTAGATTAGAACATTTTGAAAATCATCATTTTTGGACAGATATTGTAGAACAGGAGTGGGCAACTTTGATGATGGCGAGGGCCACTATATTTTCACCTTCACTCCAGAGGGCCACATTGCATATTGCTACGTCCTACTTCCATACTTCTAGTATCTCTTACAAAAGAAGCAAAAATAGCCGATCTACAAGCTCAAAACGCATTTTTGCTTCTTTTGAATTGGAATCCTGAATTATTTGTTATTTATTTTTAATTGGAATCCTAAAATTTTACATTTTGATTTAATTTCAATTTAGTTATATACTAAAATTAACTTTATGAACCTAAATACAAAAACAATGGACATAAAAAAATACATACATTACTATTCTAGTCATTATTAAGCTACTAATATAGACTGACAGAATTAAAGCAGATCATGGTTGTAATTGTAACAGCTGAAATCAATAATATATCAGTATTCTGGCATTAACCTGCGGGCCGCATTAAGTGAAGGTGGGGGCCGCATGTGGCCTCCGGGCCGCCAGTTGCCCATGTATGTTGTAGGAAAAATGCAAAACTGGTTACAAAATCGTGGGATAAAAATGTAAGAAAAAAAAGAGAGAGAGAGAGAGAACCACTGCTCTATACATCTGTTTTCCCCTATAGGGGCCCTCCCTTTCCCCACTGTGGCGTGGTCCAAACCGGCGGCCCAGGTGACGAGCTGGGACGACTGGCTGCCCATGCAGGGGGACCTCCTGGAGCAGCGGCTGGCCGCCGCCGCGTCCAGCGGCACCATGACCGTCCTGTGGAAGAGCGTGGCCCGGCCGCGGCCCGGCGACGAGGACCTGCGGCGGTCGGCGTGGCGGATCCAGAGCGAGTTCCTCTCCCGGGTGCTGACCGTCGGCGCCGCCGTGCAGCGCTTCGGCCTGGAGCCGCGCGCCCGGCCCCTCACCGTGCACGTGGCGGGCGCGTCGCTCAGCGAGACCATGGGGGCCCGGCTGACGGACTACGACGAGCTCAACCACATGTTCCCCGGACACCAGGTGTAATAGATTTGTATAAAACTGTTAAACCTATACTGTGTAAGTTGCTCAACTAGTGGTCAGTAGCGGTATAGCAAACCGTGGTCACGTCTGCTTTTTTCGCCGCGGACCGGGCCTTCAGACCACCGCGTCCGCCTCGCCTCGCCGAGATGCATCCGTAGAGGTCTCAGCGTAAACACTGCTGTTGAAGCAAGCTACTTCCTGAAGAGGCGCAAGACACGCTGTGATTAGCCGGCAGTGTATGATCTGCGCTGTGATTGGCCGGTAGGGAGACACGTATACAGAATGATGCAGATGACGTAATTTTGCCGGGAAATGCAACCCCCCCCACGGCCACACAGGCTCAGTAGAACATATAAAGAAAAGGCTTTTGGGGCTGAAATTAACAGAGTGGGTGTTCTAAAACTTTAGCGATTTAATAGTTTGGACAATTTTAAGATTTGTTTTATTAAAAAAGTTACATAGTATAACTTTAAAAATGATGTGCAATATCCAATATGTATCTGTCACCTTTACCTCAGTAAGTTAAAAATACAATACTTGACACAAAAAGACTGACTCGACAACAGCTGTCTATCGGGACAGTGGCTCCACGCTTGCTCCCGACGTCATATACGGAAGAACTCTTCTCTTCTTAACAGAATTGTATTCTTAGACACTGTTTAGTAGCTATTCTTGTCACACTGTCTTGTATAAATGAGAGACTGCCCAGAGAACGGGAGGGGACACTAGCATGCGTGTCGTCTCAGAGTCTCGTGTCGTTAATAAATATATTGTATTCATTGTCACTCTACCTTGTGGAAATTCAATTTCTATATTATATACTATTTATGATCTGAACATTTCTATAACACAGGGCGTGGAGGTGGTGCTGGTGGGACCGGAGGTGGTGGAAGGCCCCGTCGTCCGGCCGCCGCTCACGGCGTTCGGCCCCAAGCAGCGGGTCTTCGTGAGCGCCCACAAGGGCCTCTACCATCAGTTCTGGGAGGACGTGGTGGAGAGAGGGAAGGCCGCCAGGCCAGACGTGGTGGTTGGATTTCATCCCGGTATGCCCCGCACACACACACACACGGCTCGAAAGAGAAACTCTCGTTGAAACTCTTGAAGAAGTCAAGTATGACGGAGAGCTTATACCGAGTTAGTTGCTATTTATATCACACAAGCGTCCGTGGTCATTGACATTGTGTACCGCTTTGCGTGATCTTAGGGCAAAATCTGTAGGAGCAGTGTCCAAAAATGTGTTTTGCAAAAATTGCCCTGATGGTGGCGCTAAATGGGACAGATCGATGTTGATGACATGAGTGTAGACATACTGTGTACCGCTTTGCGTGATTTTAGGGCAAAATCTGTGGGAGCAGTGTCCAAAATCCAAAAATGTGTTTTGCAAGAATCTGCCTCATGGTGGCGCAAGAAGAGGGCCATGTGAGAAATGAGAGGTTGTGGAGGTTGTGGTTTGGCAGCTAAGGAGTGTGTGTGCAAGGTTTGGCATGGATAGGGGCAACGGTGGCGGAGATATGAGTAGGGCAAAAGTGTGACGTGACTGACAGACGGTGGAGGTTTTAACAATGTTGTTAATCACACACACACATATCACACCCATATCATTCCCAGGTCAGGCCAATGGGTTATTTGTCCCAGTCAGGCTTCCTGCAGCTCTGCTGCAGCCAAGAATGAGACACTGTGACCTGACAGTGGTTTCCTGTAACTCAGATTCTGCCAAGACTGGGTCATCTATGACTTGACATTTCAGCTCCCCCAGATCCCTATCACCCAAGATAGACCGTCTGGCTATTTCCTCGCTGCATCAGTTTATTCCTTTCTCACATGGACACATGGTCACATGGTCGCAATCACATCCCCAGGCCTGATAAATTCAGGCCTGCGAGTCCCCCTTTGGTCTAAGAATACATAATATACTAAGTATAGGGATGGGACGATTATGAACATTTCATATCACGATTATTGTGACCAATGAAATCGTGATTTACGATATTATCGCGATAATCAAAACATCTCCATTATCCTGGGGCGGAACATATGCCAAAAAATAGCAGATCTACAAGCTCACAATGTGTCGCATTTTGGCAAAGAGATTTGGTAGAAAGTGAAAAAAAAAGACCAAAAGAGGGTTTAACTGGTACCGGATGCAGCTCGGCAAATAAAAGGTGCATGACACAGGACGTTTTCACGATAAATCAAATCTCCACAATACAATTATCGTGAGTGTTTTTTGTCACGATAAATGATAATATCGCTTATCGTCCCATCCCTAATACTAAGGTATAGAACACAAAGTACTGTACACAAGACACACACACACACACACACACACACACACACACACACACACACACACACACACACACACACACACACACACACACACACACGCGACAATAACTCTCCCCTACACAAACCAATAACACACGGCCGTATACAACAGTCGTAAAAGTACCAAAGGCTTGCCTCTCTTTAAAGGAGTAGTTCACCCCCCAAAATGACTTTTTTTTATTGATTACTCATGCTATGGAGACTTGAGTTTAATGATAATATTTTGTAATTGTCACATTCCTAAGACAAAAAATAGATTTTAGTTAATTTACCCTCATTGATTCCGGACGGGGACCCAAATGCATTCGGGTCAAATTTACTATAATACATTTTTGGTTCTATTAGGAATGCTACACTTTTAATGAAATTAGTCATTACCAGTCCCATCTCCATGATATTTAGATCTAATTCCTTCGCCAGTTCCAGCCGCATGATTTGTAGATCTAATTCTATGAGTCCCATCCCCATGATTTGTAGGTCTAATACCATCGCCAGTCCCATCATTATGATTCGTAGATCTAATTCTATCTGTTCCATCTCAATTATGTTTAGGTCTAATTCGATCGCCAGTTCTATCCGCATGATGTGTTGATCTAATTTTATCAGATCCATCCCAATGATTTTTAGATCTAATTTCACCACCAGTTCTATCCTTATGATTTGTAGATCTAATTCCATCAGTCCCATCTCAATTATGTGTAGGTATAATTCCATCGCCAGTTCCATCCACATGATTTGTTGATCTAATTCTATATAGTTCCATCCTCATGATTTGTAGATCTAATTCCATCGCCAGTCCCATCCTTATGATTTGTTGATCTAATTCTATCAGTCCCATCTCAATTATGTTTAGGTCTAATTCCATCGCCAGTTCCATCCCCATGATGTGTAGGTCTAATTTGATACATTCCCAACTCCATGTTCTTTAGATCTAATTCGATAGTCACATCCCCATGATTTGTAGATCTAATTCCATCACCAGTCCCATCCCCATAATGTGTAGGTCCAATTCCATCGGCAGTTTCGCCAGTTCCATCTGTATGATTTGTAGATCTAATTCTATGAGTCCCATCCCCATGATTTGTAGGTCTAATACCATCGCCAGTCTCATCCTTAACTCATTTAGTGCCCCTGAAATTAACGGATTATAAAGTCCACGATGCCACCTTCAGGCTGGCATCACCACCGTTATCTTATTTTGAAGGCCAGAAGTCCTCACGCGAATCACTTCCGGTCTGACGTCAAAACTAAAAATATTATTGAACTCAAGTCTCGATGGCATGAGTAATCAATAGAAGAAAAGTCATTTTGGGGGTGAACTCGGCTGACGATCTCCACTCCTCTTTTAGAGGGACGAGGCCGTGAGGGTGCAGGGGGGGGCCGCAGACATTACTCAATCCGTCTAGCCTACGCACAAAATACACTTAAGGTCCTGGCACTTTAAAAATCCTCCGTGTTAATTCAACCCGGCGAGCGTGCAAACGTAACCAGTCTCTGAGTCACTAAAATGGATGAATGAAAACACAGAGGATTTCGCAGCGTTTTCATTAGTGCCAGGGCTTTTTTATTGGGCATCTGGGGGGTGATTCATGGCAACAGCTGTGCCAGGCTTTGGCTGGCGATCGCTGGACTCAGCAGCGTTTTTCGGCAGGCCGCCATGCTGCGACGGTAGTCTCAGCTCTCCCCGGGGACCCCCCCCCCCCCCGCCAGACACACTCTAGTGCCCAACCCCCACCCTGGTCTGCACTCCAGCTGTCTAGCAGCTCACCCCCTTAACCTATTTGCAACGGGCACATGTTATTGCGTATTATTATTTTATGCTTTAGCTATTGAAAAATAGCAGATATACAAGCTCGCTGCGAGCTTGTAGATCTGCTATTTTTGAAAAATCGTGAAAATTTGAATTTTGACCCGATTTTGACCCGATTCTATAAGTGTCTTTTGAATCCTTATAAGGTTTTTTTGAAAAACCTATGTTTCTATGTCAGCAATCTGGCCAGCCATCGTCAAAGAAAAGGTGCTTTTCACTTAACTCGGTTAGTCTGTTCTTGAGAGACTACTATGACAATGGTGGTCAAACTTTTTCATGTGAAGGACCCCCAAAATGATATGTATTTGGCTACGGACCCCCATCTCAAAATATTTAGTTCCAGGGACCTCCCAGAAGCAACATTTGAGTTACAAATGTTCGCTTTAAAAATACATATAGTCAAAGATTTACAAAAAAATCTAAAATTAATAAAATCACGACGAATAGCAGATCTACAAGCTCACAGTGTGGCACTGTTGTATATCTGCTATTTTTCAATAGTTAAAGCATTCAATAATCCCATGCCTAAATGGGTTAAATCGTCCCCGCTTGCCTGAGTCGGGCCCTTTCAGCCCCTTTCAGTCCCTGTTTGTGCAAATGAAAGCTGCATAATACGCATAGATTACAGTTGGCATTGGCTTAAAGGAGAGATGCAGACCAAAATAGGACCCCCCCCTGAATGAGAATGTTTCCACAGACATTCTTACCTGGTTAGGTTGATATGTCTCATTTCTGCCCCTGTTCTGAGATCTGTAGAATAGTCCCCACTGCTAAAACGGGCGTATCACCTCTATCCAAAAGCGCACATTTCGGCCGCTTCCAAACAAAAAGATATTTTATGAATCGTCCAGACATGCTTCCTACAGTCACCACACACAGTGTTTTAGCGAGACGTTCCGTGCATTGATGTAAACAAAGCAATGAGCGTGGCCACTTCCTGACTCAGCTCTGAGAGCTAGAGCGGAAGTCTCGCGAGAATCTCGCGAGAGCTCGAGGCAGCATTGCTTTCCTTAGCCCTGGTAAACAGGCTATTAACCCTTCACAGGCTACAACAGCGTGTCTGGTATGTCTAGGAAGCATGTCTGGACGATTCATTAAAAAAATGTTTTTTTGAAGCGGCCGAAACGGGCGCTTTTGGATAGAGGAGATACGCCCGTTTTAGCAGATATATTTGAGCTACAGCTGACTCCAGTCAAAGTCATAAATCCGAGGCATAACATAGTTATTGTTGATCTATAAAAAAATAAATACAAGTAATGATCATAATTATAATAAAGGGGGTTTAAGGGATTAAGTAAATTGAATTTGGTTGCTCAAGATAGGGAACTATCTGGAAATCCCAGTTGGAACTGTTACCCCCGCGTCCCGATCCCGGATAAGCGGTTGAAGATGGATGGATAGAATTAAGTATGAACATGGCGCTACTGAAGGCATTACAATAATTATTCTAATTATTAGTAAAACTTTGACAAATTGTAATAGTAGCAGTAGTTTTCAAAGTAGCAGTAACTGTTGCAATCATTCTACGCAATACTTCTATAAAAGATATACAGTATATTAGTATTTCTGATATATCAAAGAACCATTGTAAGGCAACGGTTTATATACCATTTCATAATTCATCCCTTTTGCTGCCACTTGTCCGCCATCTGAGCAGTGGCATTCATCGATAGAGATCGAAGAGGTCCCAGACCACCACCAGCCCCCTAAAAACCCCACACCTCACAGACAGCTGTGCTCAATACAGAGCCTCTAACCTGCTAAGCACCAGCAAAGCCTCCTAGTCGGGGGGGTTAGGGAGATAACATGGTCCTTTCGTGCTAATCAGTCTAAAAGCGCCAAATTTTGCACAGATGTAGCCCTGGGCATGCTCTAATGATTTAGCTAGGGCGCCCGAGCCGGCGACCTTCGCGGTCGCCACAGCGGCCAAATCAAGTTGGGCTCCCATCGACTTTCTATACAGGAGGAAAATATACATTATATATTTTTCTGGGTATTTAAGTAGGATGTGAGGGGTCTAACTAGGGGTTTGTCATGATGCTGAATCCATTGCAAGCATTCGTTTTGCACAAAGAAAAAGACATTCCTTGGGCTATAAATGGCCCCAGAAAACGATGGTTTAGTGATGAAAAGTGATGAGTCATCACTTTTCACAGTTTTGTGGGCGTTTTCTTGGGCCATTTATAGCCCAAGGAATGTTCGTGCAAAACAAATGCTTGCAATGGATTCATCATGACAAACCCCTAGTTAGACCCCTCACATCCTACTTAGAGCAGATTTTTTTCTGGGTATTTTCCTATTTCCTGTATAGAAAGTCGATGGGAGCCCAACTTGATTTGGCCGCTGTGGCGACCCCGAAGGTTGCTGGCTCGGGCGCCCTAGCTAAATCATTAGAGCAAGCCCTGGGCTACATCTGTGCAAAATGTGGCGCTTTTAGACTGATTAGCACGAAATATCCCTAACGCCCCCGACTATCCCCACCCAACCCAACCCTACTACGACCCACCCCGGACGACCATAACCCCCAGTCTCAAGTTATCAAGCTAAATATACGGGAGGCGGTCATCCTCCAAGCTAACCAGCCCCGATTGCCAGCATACACCTCATGCTGCAAACCTGGCATAGCGCCGCATTAGGGATTTATGACCACAGTTTAAGAGATAGGCCTATAGCTACTATCAGGGGTGTCACACCAAATTCTGGGCCCTGGGTACAAGGATTCACTGCGCCCCCCCATGAATGTTCTTCATAGGGGTAGGTTGTTTAACTCATTTAGAGGGAGTACGGGAACGTATTGTTACGCCTTATTTTGTGCTTTAACTATTGGCAAATAGCAGATGTACAAGCTCAGACGAGTGCCGTACTGCGAGCTTGTAGATGTCCTATTTTTTGAAAAATTGTGAACATTTGTGTAAGTCTTTAAATATTTCAAATCCTTCTAAGGTTTTTGGAAAAACCATGTTTCTATGTCAGTGGTGCTCAAACCTTTTCACGTGAAGGACCCCCAAAATGATATGTATTTGGCCACGGGCCCCCATCTCAAAACATTTGTTCCAGGGCCCCCCCCCAGAAGCAAAATTTGGGTAAAAATGGTAAATGGTGCATTTATATAGCGCTTTTATCCAAGGCGCTTTACATAGATTGTGCATTACATTCACCCATTCACACACACATTCATATACCGGTGGCGGAGGGAACCATGCAAGGCACCAACCTGCTCACCGGGAGCAACTAGGGGTTCAGAGTCTTGCTCAAGGACTCTTCCACACTAACTCAGGGGGAGCCCGGATTTCGAACCCTTCGTGCTGGGTAACAAGTGTTCGCTTAAATACATTGCACACATTTTCACGACGGTGCCGCGCTGTGAGCTTGTAGATCTGCTATTTTTCAATAGATGAAGTATAAAATAATTCCAGGCCCCCTCCACCTTGGGCCCTAGTGACTCAGTCCCACTCCCCCCCTGTTGACGCCCCTGGCTACTCAAAGAATGAGACTGACTGAAAGGGGTGTGTGCGAGAGAGAGAGAGAGAGAGAGAGAGAGAGAGAGAGAGAGAGAGAGAGAGAGAGAGAGAGAGAGAGAGAGAGAGAGAGAGAGAGGTTGAGAGAGAAGTTCAAGTCAGAGTGAGAGGCATTCAGGGACAGAGAGAGAGTGGAGAACTGAGATGAATGCTGTAGATGAAGAGACCTAAGAGATAGAAAGAAAGAGAGAGGGGGGGGGGGGGACACTCCACTCATGACAGATAGCTAGAGGAGAAGGACTACACACAATAAGTATAAGTTTCATCATCATTGCAGCAAACCACAGAAAGCATGCAGATGCCATGCACCTCATAACAAACGGCTCCAGCCAGGGGCGTCACACCAAGTTCTGGGCCCTGGGTACAAGGATTCATGAATATTCTTCATAGGGGGAAGGGGGTTTAACCCATTTAGACTGGGAATGCATTATTATAACGCATTATTGTGTGCTTTAACCATTGAAAAATAGAGCTGTAGATCTGCTATTTTTGAAAAATCATCAAACTTTGTGCAAGTCTTTGATTATTTCAAATCCTTCTAAGGTTTTTTTTAAGAAAAAAATATATATGTTTCTATATTAGTGGTGCTCAAATGTATTCATGTGAAGGACCCCCAAAATGATATGTATTTGGCCAAGGACCCCCATCTCAAAATATCTAGTTCCAGGGACCCCCCAGAAGCAAAATTTGAGTTGTTCGCGTGAAAAATAAATTTTATTCAGTTTTGCACACATCGTCACGCATTTTTCAAAAATAGCAGATCTATAAGCTCACAGCGGTGCCGCGCTGTGAGCTTGTATATCTGCTATTTTTCAATAGCTAAAGTATTTTAAGGCCCCTCCACCTTGGGTCCTAGTAACTCCCACTGTAACCCCCCCTTGTGACACCCCTGATTCCAGCTCCTATCTGTCTGGAACACTTCAGTGAGCTTTAACAGTGACTGTGGTGAGCAGCACAGAGGCTTGGCACAGTCACGGAAATGTCATTCACTTGACTGAAGTTTTACCCCGTTCATCCAAAAAATGTAAAACGATCTTCACTGCGGTTAAAAAAAGAAGCTATGAAGCGCTAGGCCTCCCTGGCTTATTTTTCAACTTCGTAACCCAATTCAAACGGCCAGCAGTCCAGGCAGTTATTGCGGGCGGGGGTACTTATAGCGGCCATCAGGCGGTGACCGCGCGTGCGACACCTTATCTCCCCGAGGGGCTAAACGCTTATGTGGTGCTAAATGTTTCATGGACATCAGGATTGTAACCTCTGGCTTTGCTGTATAATAACATGCATTATTCACACTCAAATCCTCTCCCGTGGTTTGCGTTCTCCGAGAGAGACGCGATACCCTCGTAGTTCCAACACCGCCATGGACTGTAGAAACAATGCTGAATATGAATACAGTATTGAATACAGTAATATTAAAAAAAAATATTTTTCAAAAATTGAAAAATCTATTTTTCAAAATTGGAGAATTATTCTTCTTCACGTTTACCGTTTAAAACGTGGGTTCTTGAACAGACTTATTACATCGCTGTACATACGGCAAAACCGGAAAAAGGGACAAAATACCTTTTCAATCATAACAATTTCCATTTATTACAAGGAATAATAGGTACACCATAGTTCAATATGATACTGGTTTCAGTGGTACATTGAAGCATAAGTGGTCTTTAATTCGAGTGGTTAAATAAGGACATCTCATCCGATCTGTGTCTACTTGTGGATAGACACAGATGGGACTCCATTTTGGTCAAGTGGAAAGAATATATAGATAAAACTGGTACTTTGTCAAAACAAGAAAAATAAAATAATAAGAATGGAATTAATTACCCTTAATACGGGCGTAACTGTTTAGTGAATCAAGTGGGGACTGGACATAGTTAATTCATGTACTGAAGGGAATGAACAAAACAAAGAACTCTATATCAGAAATGAAAAGTAGCAGATCTACAAGTTCACATCCTAACCCTTTGGCCATGGTGTGAACTGATAGATTGGTGGTCTTGGTCCAGAAGTATGGACAGAAAAATAGCAGATCTACAAGCACACAACACGTAGCTTAGCGCCATGAAGTGTACTGGTAGATGGGCAATTAGGTCATACAGCCTAAGAGGGGAAAATACACTCATTCTCATCATTCTTTTGCCATAACACACGAAATACGACCTGGCGGGTAGGAGTGTGCCCTAGGCAAAGGCTTTGTAGCGGGCACAGAAAGGCGGCATGGCGACCATGCAGGCGAGGAGAATGGCATGTCGTTGAGTCGCCTGGCATGGCAGTAGAGATGAGGAGAGCCGGGCAGAGGAGGAGAGCATCTGGGGGTCCCTCTGGTTCTCTGGCCCTGGTCCCTGGAGGAGGGCGTGTTGTTGAGTTGTGCTCGTTCGTCTGCTCTAGGCCAAGAACGACCACTGGGGCCGTACCAGCTTTGTAGCGGGCAGACATAACAGCATAGCGGGCCTTGGAGATGGGGAGAACAGCTTGTTGACCGTCTCTTTCACCCTTGGTGCAGCCCATAGTCCTCTCCTCCTAGTCGGTGGACTTCAGGTGTGTGTCCGACTGGCCGGAGAAGGGGAGAGAAAAGACTGAAATCTTTTCTATGTCACCCCCCCTCCGCCATTGATCAAGCAATAGTGTTATAGAGAGAAAAAGCCTTTTTAGAGAGAGCCTTTTTGTGTTCCTTAGGGCTAGCTGGTTCCAGCAGAAGAGAAGTGTCCTCTGGGAACACACACACACACATGTCTCTGGGAGAGACCCTCCCACTTCCTGATAAGGGTGTTGCCAAAGGATAGGGTCTCTACATCAGAGCTTGTATTGCATTCATCTTAACTTTCATACATTTGCAGAACATCACAACTGACTCTTCAGAGGCGTATCATTGTTTTCCAAATCAAAAATGTCATCTATGGATATGCGACATGGACGGAATCACATCATACAGTAGACGGTACATCACTCAGTACATAAGCAATTCATATTGTTTCCTTTATACATTTACACACAACCTTATCGATGGTCCGTCCAACAATATTGAACCTTATGTTTGCTTATATATCAAGTGATTGAAATAGTCATTTCAGATTGTCTTCATTCATGCTGACAGAGACATGAGGGGTAGAGACAGGATGCAGCTCGAGTAGATGCAGAGGGGGTTTGGTGACTAAGCAGTTCAACATTTCTAAGTGCCAGCAGGCAGAATGTTATCTATTTTATGGCTTCCCCCCCACGACCTCAAAGTGTTTAGCTGGGATACCAGTGTTGGGACACGGGGTGAGAGAAAGGTTGGGGTGCGGTCAGGCGGTTTATGACCTTAGTCCTTGATTAATCGGTAAAGTGGGCTTAGAAGAGAGAGAACAAAACACAGTCTAACCAGATTTCATATATGATACAACGATGCAATTTTGGGGAATGGTTTCAGGGCAACCTTCAGCATCATCATTACAGGACCTTACAACACACTACCCGGTCGGTCTGTGCATACATAACACCACGTAAAGTGTAAAGTAACTATAAGTACATGCACTCAAGTGCAGTACTTTTTTTTTTTTTTCTTTTTGAGGTGTTGTTTACTTTCTTCAGTTTTTCCAATTTTCAGTGCTTTTCTACTCCCCTACATCTCATCTCAGAAAATATTGAACTTTCACTCTGCTACAATCATTATGAAAACGTTGTAGATTTGATTATTGACAAATTTTGCTTCTGGGGGGGTCCCTGGAACTAAATATTTTGAGATCGGGGTCCGTGGCCAAATACATATCATCTTGGGGGTCCTTGACATAGGTTTCTTGCACACATTTTCACGATTTTTCAAAAATAGCAGATCTACAAGCTCGCAGCGCGGCACTCGGTGCCGCGCTGTGAGCTTGTATATCTGCCATTTTTCAATAGTTAACATTCATGGGGGGCCCGTAGTGAATCCTTGTACCCAGGGCCCAGAATTTGGTGTGACGCCCCTGTGTGCACGACACGTGCCTGATGGACTGATGAGACGAACCACAGGTGACTTACGACTTTTGCCCCCTGACACCCTAGTAGCCAGCCTTGGGAACCGACGGTTTACTAAGCCATAGGTCAGGAGCATACATCTCCTGTTTCAGCACGAGTACACAACGCTATAGTATATCACGGGGACTTAAAGTTGTACCATGTAACTTTTTTTATAAAACAAATCTTAAAATTGTCCTAACTGTTAAATCGCTAAAGTTTTAGAACACCCACTCCGTTATTTTCAGCTTCTGAAGCCTTCTCTTTATATGTTTTCTTCTTAGCAGTGACAGGGGCGGGATTTCGCGCCAAAATGACGTAATCTGCATCATCTGTATACGTTGTGTATACGTTGCCCAATCACATCGCCGATCATGCACACATGGTACACTACCGGCCAATCACAGCTTATCTGCTCTGGTCTCCAGGAAGCGCCTCCGCTTGGCTACAGTGTTTACCATGGTGAAGGATTTTAACCTCTTAATCCACAAATCCTGGCCAGAAAATTACGTTCTACCATGCGTTCTACCCCTCCACGGATTACTATCGGTCGCGGTGGTTTGCGGCGCCGCTACGGTGGTCCGCGGCGACTCCGGCCGAAAAACGGACGAAAAAAGCAATACCGCTACTGACCACTAGTTGAGCAATTTACACAGTATAGCTTTAAGCCTCTATCATAGTCCAAGGCAGGGACATGCTGAGCCCCTGTTTCAGCCCGGGAAAAAGAGTTGGAGAGGCCCTCATTGCGCGCTA
Organism: Nannobrachium achirus; assembly: GCF_963921795.1. NCBI lineage: Eukaryota > Metazoa > Chordata > Actinopteri > Myctophiformes > Myctophidae > Nannobrachium > Nannobrachium achirus. The sequence continues at coordinate 48,481,498 of NC_137825.1, forward strand.
TAGAGAGAGATCTCCCTCTATAGTGCTGCTGCTACTCAAAGATTTGCCATTTCAGATCATGACAAGTGACAAGCCAGTGGGCCAATTACATGATTAATATTTCGTCGTTGTCGGGTGGACACCTTGTATGTCCAAAACCGTTTGTTTTGTATTTATCATTTTAAACTAGTGAAAACAGCCGATCTACAAGCACACAAGGCGTTGTGTGCTTGTAGATCTGCTGTTTTCACTACTTTTGTGCAACGGCCTTGTATAATGAAGCAGGGCTTTGCTTTGCCAAAAAAATAAAAAATAATAATTGAAACTTGGAGATACGAGGTTTCTGCCCGACAGTGACGATTTACTTTGTTGGCCGCCCAGCCCCTAAAATGGAACGAACATTTTATTTAAATCTTTTTCCTAATGGCCGGCCTGGACCGGCCAGGAATGAACCGGCCGTCCGGGAGTTGTCCCGCTTTTCCCAATGGCCAGCATGTCCCTGGTCCAAGGTGAAGAGCTATCACCTCACCGTGGTGTAGTTTTCTAGCTATCACCTAAAAACATATAACAAAGCCTAGGTGATGGCTAGAAAACTACACTGCGGTGAGGTGATAGCTCTTTACCTTGGACTATGATAGGGCCTTTACACCCCAATCCAAGCCCTGATGCTGAGAGACAAGCAAGGAGGCACTGGGTATCATTCAGTGGCTTAAAGTAACTACTGTTAGTGCATTTACTTAAGTACAATTTTGAGGTATTTGTACTTTACTTGAGAATTTACAATGTCCAGTACTTTTACTTACAGTTTACAGTTTAGGTATTTAGCAGACGCTTTTAATCCAAAGCGATTTACAATAAGCAGATGAAAAAAAACATCACGATAATAAACAAGATAATATGTCAGTACATCAACAGCAATATAACAAATGCAAATGAATATCTATCTAGGAAACAATATAATCAGTCAAGGAAATAAAAGTTCTAAAAAAACTAAAAACAAATGCTTACTAGCTTCATGTATGGTACTCCACTATACTGTACATCTCGGATCCAAATATTGTACTTTTACTCCACTACATTTATTTCAACACTTTAGTTACCAGTTACTTTGCAGATATAAATTACAATCTTATAAAACGTACATTAACCACTTTAGTCCTTTTTATACCTAAAAAGGTATTGTAGCTTGTAGATCGGCTATTTAAAAGAAATGTATTTAAAAAATACTTTCGTACTTTTATTCAAGTACATTTTGAATTACAGACTTTTACTTGTAACAGAGTATTTCTACATTACAGTATTGATACTTTTACTTAACCCATTTAGGCCTAGAATTATTGACTGCTTTAACCAGTGAAAAATAGCAGATATACAAGCTCACAGCGCGGCACTCTGTGCCGCGCTGTGAGCTTGTAGATCTACTATTTTTGAAAAAGTCGTGAAAATGTGTGCAAATCTTTGAATATATGTATTTTTAGAGCGAACGTTTGTAACTCAAATTTTGCTTCTGGGTGGTCCCTGGAACTATAATATTTTGAGATATGAATAATTTTGTACAGGGGTCTTTCACATGAAAAGGTTTGAGAACCACTGACATAGCAGTCTCTCAAGAACAGACTAACTGAGCTCGCTCCAGTTAAGTGAAAAGGACCTTTTCTTTGACGATGGCTAAGCCAGATTGCTGACATATAGAAACATAGGTTTTTAAAAAAAAAACCTTAGAAGGATTCAAAAGACACTTAAAGAATCGGGTCAAAATTCTAATTTTCACGATTTTTCAAAAATAGCAGATCTACAAGCTCGCAGCGCGGCACTCGGTGCCGCGCTGTGAGCTTGTATATCTGCTATTTTTCAATATGTTAAAGCAATCAATAATCCTAGGCTTAAGTAATAAATGTGAGTACTTTTCCCACCACTGGTACCATTTCGATAGTCTTTGCTACAGTATTGTCCTCTGCCAGAGTATGAACTCTGACCTCCCAGTCCCAGGGCGGACACAAGACCCCCAATCTCTCAAGAACAGATGCAGAGCTACGCTAGGAACAAAACAGAGAGGGCGCTGTTTTTTCCCTTGTCTCTGACGATGGCTAGCCAGATTGGCTGACCCCTAACGCTCAGGGAAAGTGACATCTGTCTGTTCATTTCTGGGGATTATCGACTCCTCTCTGAGGGCGAAACGGCTTGAGTGACCGCCTGACCGCCACTGAATCATCTGTTTATTTGTGCGATCGCCTTGGACTGAAATGGGAAGCGTTAAAGGGATAGTTCGCCCCTAAAATGACTTTTTCTCTATAGATTACTCAGCCCATGAAATCTTGAATTCATGCCATGGACATGTATTTGTTTTTGTCGCATTCCTAAGCCAATAACTTGAGGAGACGTCTCCAAAGGGAACACAGGAGGCTCTTTGTGTCTCCATTGGGAACCACTGCTGGTCATCAAATTAAAGCTATACTGTGTAAGTTGCTAAACTAGTGGTCAGTAGCGGTATTGCCTTTTTCGGACGTTTTTCGCCCGGAGTCGTTGCGGACCACCGCCGCGGACCACCGGAGCGGCGCCGCAAACCACCGCGACGATACAAATCCGTGGAGGGGTAGAACCATGGTAGAACGTAATTTTCTGGCCAGGATTTGGGGATTAAGAGGTTAAGAATCCTTCACCATGGTAAACACTGTAGCTGAGGGAAGGTACTTCCTGAACATACGGCAGATACGCCTGTGATCGGCCGGTAGTGTACCATGTAGGGCTGTGAAAATGTGCCAAAAATAGCATTCGAATATTCGCCCGAAAATCCCCCGTATATTCGAATAAATTCGAATATTCGAAAATAACGAATAATTCGAAGCATTCGCAATTCGAAGCTGTTTATTCTAGACAGTCGCTTCTATCGCTTTTTTTTTTACTGTGTGCAGGTCCGCGTTGGTCAGGGACGTGCAAAGAATGTTAAGAGAGGCAGGGGCTGACATTTCTAAAAGGGCCTTTTGGTGGACAATTCTCTGTTAAAAGGGCAGGGGCTCAAGCCCCGTTTGATGTATGTGTGCACGTGCCTGCGTTAGAGCAGAATCGGATCGTCTTGCAAAGCGTGCGTGCCTCACTCACAGCAGCTGTGATTGAGTTGAGTTGGAACAGCCACGACATGAAATGAGCAATTATAATCAATCACACCAATGGATTATGTTTTGGTTTGAACAAGAGCAGTGTGAGTGACGGAGGAAGTTTTACCGTTACCGCGTGGCTGCGTGCGGGGAGATTGACTCGGTGAGAGAAGAAATCCATGCTTTTTTATAGTGTTTTCGGTGGGGAAGTCTCTTGTATGCCTTCCCGTCATTACTAAATGAGTCGCCCGTTTCAGCTCGACTCGTTAATCATTCTGAATCAACGTGAGCCAGTTTAAAAGCACTGTGTGTGCGCGCTGCACTGTGCACTGTCTGCGAGGCGGACGAGTGCATCTCTCCACTCCGACATGTGACGGCCAGTGACAGTGTGAGGGGAAAGTGAAGCAGCTGGAGGTTTATTCTTCGCTGTATGACGGTGTCGCTAAATAGGCACCCTCAATGTACAAGCTCACAACGTAATGAACGTATTGGATCAGCGACGTATTGTGGACTTGTAGATCAACCCACTTTTGCAGCAGCGAATGGAGACTTCTGCCTTGCGAGACCAGCCACCTTTTAACGTTCCATGCGCCCAGAATCTCGCGAGAAGTGCGGTAGATTTGTTTTAATTAAATATAAATTAATTCGAAGCTCCATTTTTTACGTTCGAATATTCTTTTATTGTTAACATTCGAACGAATCTTCGAATATAGAATATTCTTTCACACCCCTAGTACCATGTGTTTATGATCCGCGATATGATTGGCCAACGTATACACAACGTATACAGATGATGCAGATGACGTCATTTTGCCGTGAAATTCTCCCCCCCCTCACGGCTCATAGAAAACATTTAAAGAGAAGGCTTTAGAAGCTGAAATTAACCGAGTGGGGGTTCTAAAACTTTAGCGATTTAACAGTTAGGAATATTTTAAGATTTGTTTTATAAAAAAAGTTACATGGCATAACTTTAAGGTCGTCGCACACTGCTGCATTTTTTCGACCGAATATAGGAGCGAATTTCGGAGCACGTAAATAAAGAAATCAAGCATTCTAATGAGTTCAGCACTTTTCGAGTTAAAACTCTTGACTACTTAAGTGTTTACTCGAGTATACAGTATACTTTGCCCGCCACTGATTGAATAGGCTGGATGATGTCAATGTTTTCAGCGACGTACGTGGAAAGTAATATCTCTCAGCTAAAAGGGAATGATATTCAGTAGCGAAGTGTGATGTCACTTCCGTGAAATGTCGTGAAATGTCGCCCTCTACGGGGTTCATGCTGGTATTGTTTTGTATTCAAATCGCCATTGGGGAATTTGCGATCACCGCATATAAGAACTGTGTTAAAAATATAAACACACCATGCTCTCGGATTGACCCAAATGGATATGAAGCATCGACTAAGGTGGAAATGTACAGATTTACCCAAAGAGTAACACAATCGCTAGAAACGAGTTACAACAGGCTATATCAGATATGAATGAATATCATAAACTATGCAGAACCCCCCCGCTGACAGAAACGCGCACATGGTGTGTTTATATTTTTAACACAGTTCTTATATGTGGTGATCGCAAATTCCCCAATGGCGATTTGAATACAAAACAATACCAGCATGAACCCCCTAGAGGGCGACATTACGCACAAATGACGACATGGCTTCGTTTCTCTATAGCCAGCTGGTTGTCAAGACTGTGAGTGTTATCAGACCTAATCCCCATAATCCCTCACCTTTCTGCAGGAAAAGGTTCCTCTCTGGCTGTTAAACTGCAGCGCAGTACTTAGCCTGTCACAGTCCTATCCGACATAGAATTAAAGAAAGCTCTGTCCGTCCGTCCGTCCCTCCGTCCAGGGGCGTCACAAGGGGTAGGAAAGTGGGACTGAGTTACCAGGGCCCAAGGTGGAGGGGCCTTAATTATTTTATACTTTAGCTATTGAAAAATAGCAGATATACAAGCTCACAGCGCGGCACCGAGTGCCGCGCTGCGAGCTTGTAGATCTGCTATTTTTGAAAAGTCGTGGAAAATGTGTGCAAATCTTTGAATGTATGTATTTTTAAGCGAACATTTGTAACTCAAATTTTGCTTCTGGGGGGGGGGGGGGGGTCCCTGGAACTCAATATTTGGAGATGGGGGTCTGTGGCCAAATACATACCATTTTGGAGGTCCTTCACATGAAAAGGTTTGAGCTCCACTGACATCGAAACATAGATTTTTCGAAAAAAAAATCTTAGAAGGATTTGAATTATTCAAAGATTTTCATGATTTTTCAAAAATAACTATTTCTCAATAGTTGAAGCACAGGGGCCCCACAGTGAATCCTTGTACCCAGGGCCCAGAATTTGGTGCGACACCCCTGAACTCCGTCAGTCAGTCACACGGAAAGACAGTCTGTCCCGCATTGTTCTCCTCAGTGGCTTGAGCAATAGTCTCGATGCACAGCAGATACTGGAACGAAAATTGGGCCCCTTCCTTACTTCCTTCACAGGTGTTACCAATGATACTAATAAAGGCTCCATTCCGGTCAAACAGTCGGGGTGCAGATAATTTGCACGTTGGCTCGCTGGAAACACTGCTGTTGTTGACAGTGGAGGGGTAGAACCATGGTAGAACGTAATTTTCTGGCCTAAAACACGCTCACCCTCATCCCACCGACCTCATGCATGCCGACCGACCACGCTGTGGAGCGGTTCTTGTATTCTTGAGTTTGTTTTACTGAGAATGAGGATAGAAATAAGTACTATTTTACTGAGGTTATCCCTGCAAGGCCCAGTGATGCTTTTTGGCAACATTTTTTAAATATTTTTTCATGATTCTGAATCCATTGCAAGCATTTGTTTTGCATGAAAAACATTCCTTGGGCTAAAAACAGACCCCCAAAACTATGGTTTAGTGATGATTCTGAATCCATGAAAAACCCCTAGTTTGACCCCTCACATGCTACTTAAAGCATATTTATTTTGGTGTGTCTTTTCCTGTATAGTTAAGTTAATGGGACCCCAACTTTCAGCAATTAGCCCTATTCACGACACGCCCACTCAGCATCCCCCGGGTGCTGAAGTCCCGTTTTGAAGGGGAAAATCCTACTATAGCCTATAGAGTTAGCACAGAAATCGCAAATTTAATGCAATTTCCGAATAGTAAAGTATAAAATACGGCTAGCATGATCAAGAACACAAGATAGTAAAAGGCACAAAGCATTATAATTTACTTTACCGTTAGAAATAATGATTTGTTGGCTTTAAGTCCAGCTATTTCTGTTATAGTTTCCCCTTCTAAATTGAAGTCAGCACCCGGGGGATGCTGAGAAATTTGCTGAGTGGGCGGGCCGTGAATAGGGCTAACTGTCACTGAATGGCAGTCTTTGTGAGATGTGTTACTAGACACCTTTACAAACACATTGGTGAAGACATTTTTTGGTAAGGAATTTATTCCTGGACTTTTTAAGATATCCCCCGACTATTGCCTGGCGTTGCCAGCCTCTATCACACACTTCGTTTTGGGAAGAGAGTCTGGAATTTCAGGAAGAGCTTTCATTTCTGGGGGGGGCGGGCTAAAGCCTAGTGACGCAAGCCCCAAACCACGTGCCCCAAGCATACAAGTACAACCCTGATTGGCCAACCCTTGATGCTGGTTGAGGAAATAGGCTAGATGCGCAGCAGCCATTTTGGAGAGAAGTTGGGTCTCTTCTCACTTCCTTCACAGGTGTTACCAATGATACTAATGAAGGCTCTAGATCTGTTCCATTTCATGCAGCACAGTGGTTCTCAAACATTTTATTTCAAGGACTCCCATAACTCTGAAAGCATACACATGGAACCAAATGGACCCGTAAGGGTCCATTTGGTTCCATTTGTATGCTCTCAGAGTTACACACCTTTAAGGGATCATTTGGAACCCCCAACTGGACCACACTTTCAAACTGTGTTTCCAGTGAGCCAACATGAACAGTATCAGCACCCTCACTCTGTTTGACCGAAATGGAACAGAGCCTTATTAGTATCATTAGTAACACCTGTGAAGGAAGTGGGAAGAAACCCAACTTCTCTCCAAAATGGCTGCTGTGCATATAGCCTATAAATGGATGGCTTCCAGACCGTACTACAACACCACTACCACCAGGGGGTGTTGTTGTGTTCGGTCTGGTTTATTAACCAGGCAACCCCGACTACGTAGTAATAACTGTGTGTTTGTGACGTTGCCGCAGGGTTCCATGCTAACCAGGGTCTGCTGCAAGGCTGGATGCCAACTCTCCTGCTGCTCAGAGACTATGAGATCCCTTCCTTCTTTACCTTCTTTAGGTACGTTATGTATCACGTCAAAATCATACACTCTTCACATTTAATAATGCGCTACAAATTATACATTTCCGTCATTTGGAAACTAGATTGATTGATTGATTGTCAAGATTTCACTTCAGAGTTCTGACATTTCCTGGAACAGGGGTTTTCAAAGTGGGTGACGGGGCACCCTGGGGTGCCGCGACGGCAGTCCAGGGGTGCCGCAAGATCATTTGATAATATTTGGAATTTATTTGGACACAAAAAATATTTAGTATCATTTTAAACTTGAAGTACAAAGTTATTTTCAGTCAGTTCTAACCAAAATGGATATTATCTCAACGTTTTCCTCGCAACATAATCACTAAAATATCGTCACTGTCAGACAGAAAACTTGTATCTCCAAGTTTCAAATGTGTTATCTCCAAGTTTCAAATGTGTCTTTACCAAAATGGCTTTTGGTAAAGCAAAGCCCTGCTTCATCATACAAGACTGTCGCACAAAACTAGTGAAAACAGAAGATCTACAAGCACACAACGCCTTGCGATGCGAGGCGTTGTGTGCTTGTAGATCTGCTGTTTTCACTAGTTTAGTACATTTTATAGATGATAAATACAAAACGAACGGTTTTGGACATACAAGGTTTCCACCCGACAACGACGATATGCTATAAATATAAGGTGCTGGGAGTGAAAATTATAATGTAGGGGTGCCTCGGATTAAAAAAATATATATTTATGGGGTGCCCTGAGACAAAAAAAGTTTGGGAACCCCTGTCATAGAGTCTAATTGATTATTTTTGTAAAGTTCTTCTCTTTTAAAGAAATTATACAAACAACATATTTTATAACATTACCACATTTGGTCCAGAATGTCAGAGCCTTGATTCACTGAATAATTGACTGCCTGACATACAGTGATTGATAGATTATTCCTTTCTTCTTCCTGTTGTAATTTATTCTCTCCACATTTCCCCCCTACCTTCAGATTCATTGATTATGTCTCTCTGTAGAGATGGGATTTATGGCACTATGAAGTGAGCTGGATCTCTGGGATCCGTTCCTTTCAAAGAGCCGTTCAAAAGACTCATAGAAGATTTTGATTCGAATTTCAAAACAATTCAACCCTATATACATTTCTGACGTTTGAAAATAGCCGATCTACAAGCTCACAATGCGTCGCAAACGCGACGCATTGTGAGCTTGTAGATCTGCTATTTTCAAATGATTTTTATATATTTTATTCATTGGAAAACCTGTGAAACGGGACATTCTGCATAATGAATACTTTCTACTATACTTTAAGTTAACTTTATATTTTGATACCATACCAATACTTTTGTAGCTTTACTGAAGTACATTTTAATTCTGAACTTCTACTTGTGGCAGTGTATTTCTACATTGCAGCATTGATACTTTTGCTTCCCCACCACTGTTCATTAGAAAGGAACGGCTCCAGTCCCTACTGCGAACCGGATCCCATCGTTCGTTTCAAAGAGCCGTTCAAAAGACTCGATTCGTTCACGAACGTCCCATCTCTCTCTCTCTCTCTCTCTCTCTCTCTCTCTCTCTCTCTCTCTCTCTCTCTCTCTCTCTCTCTCTCTCTCCACAGTGAGGAAGAGCTGCAGGCCTCCCTAGACATCCTGATGGAGTTAGAGGTGCAGATCTTGGGCAGTGGACCCGGCCCTTTCCCGTCTCAAAAACCGGAGCAAGTCCAAAGCCGTCCCAACTTAACCCCCGTCTACTGCAACTCCAACTGTGCCTGGTTCCATGGGGCACTGGAACAAATAAGGACATGAAATGAACTATTACGGGAGAGTGTTTTCTGCTGGTGATTCAGTCCGAGCGTATCAAAGGGTGCGTTAGTAAATGCGCACCGGGTGTGGTTAGGGTTAGGGGTTATGGTTAGGTTTAGGCATAGTTTTACTGAGGTTAAGGTTAGGGTTAGGGTTAGGGTTAGGCATAGTTTTACTGAGGTTAGGGTTAGGATTAGGGTTAGGTTTAGGTACTCACTACACTGAGCACACACCCGGTGCGCATTTCCGAACGCACCCTTTGATACACTCTGACTGAAACACCAGCAGAAAACACCATCCCGGACTATTACGTTGGCCGTCGGGCTGCCACTTTCTCATACCTAACAGACCTTTATCTTCAACAATCAAATGGGTTGCTTCACAGTTATGCAGGGGTGTCAATTGGGTATATGGCAGGGGTATGCAGCTGCCATGCCCTGGGTTCAGGGGGGAAAATAAAAGTTACTTTTAAATATAAATCCACGAATGTCTCTTACGTCTATCTTTGCTGGTTATTATGTTGTTAAATTACAGTAAAAATAACTACAAATTCAAAATGTAACAAAATGGTCACTTTAACAAGGTATTATAATTATATTCTCCAGACTTGTATTCTCCCAAACTTGACAGAATGGTATATTCCCAGGTTCCGCAAGTCAGCTGCACAGGTGCAATGCATTATTGTTAATTAACAACTGTTCCAGGCTGCCATATCCAGGCCAAGAAACCATAGAAACAGGGACAAAATAAAATGTACTTCTTAAAATAAATGTATCATGCCTGTTGGTATGGCAACATGACAGTCATGTTGCCATACCTTAGCTTTTTCTGAACTGACGCCACTGCAGTTATGTTTGACATGTAAATGTGTATGGTGTCATGCCGTGGTGAATTGTCTACCACAGTGGTCTTCAACGTTTTCCGGCCAAGGACCCCTTAGTTGAGAGAGAGAGAGATAAAGCAGGGACCCCCACAACCTGAGATATAGTTTCATTGTTTGACAGCACGATCATCAGTATATTTTGGATTCATGTCAATGTGGGTTTTCAGATATTTAACCACTTGAACCGTCAATCTATCTATTAAACCAGCAAACTCACTCACTCACACACTCACACACTCACGCTCTAACGCTCACGCTTATCTACGTTTATCTATTCACTCGCTTCAGCAACTGATCCCAAAGTTCACATGGTATTGGTCATTAGCATTATACCAACGGTGACGGAGCCCGAATTTAATTTCTCCCAAATTAAAGCTGTTCATTAGCGTTTTCTTAGCCTGTTGTCAGGGTTACGGTCCGTTCCTCCAGGCCATGGGATCTGTAGCCCCACACACACACACACACACACACACACACACCCCTCTCTCTCACAGTTAGGAATGTGCATTCTCTCTCTCTCTCTCTCTCTCTCTCTCTCTCTCTCTCTCTCTCTCTCTCTCTCTCTCTCTCTCTCTCTCTCTCTCTCTCTTTCTCTCTTCTCTCTTGCTTTCACCGGGTGTGTGTGATGTGTGTCTCATCTTCCAACGGGTATGAAAAAACAATGTGGAGCAAGCTCATTCACCCCCATACTTCTATTCACCTAAATTTGCTGTTAAATTATTTGTATCCATCATAAATATACACTCCTCCATGAGCTGCTCCTTACATTATGATGCTCCCACATACTCTCACGCACGCACCAGTTACAGTAACTTTCCCCACAACCCACACTCTGCACATATTTTGGAACACATATCTTCGAACGGGTAAGGTCTAGTCCTACTAATAAAGGAGCAAACTCACGCTCTAACGCTCTAACGCTCACGCTTATCTACGTTTATCTATTCACTCGCTTCAGCAACTGATCCCAAAGTTCACATGGTATTGGCCATTAGCATTATACCAACGGTGACGGAGCCCGAATTTCATTTCTCCCAAATTAAAGCTGTTTATTAGCGTTTTCTTAACCACTTCTGTTGAACTCTGCTGTCTGTTGCCAGGGTTATGGTCCGTTCCTCCAGGCCATGGGATCTGTAGCCCCACACACACACACACACACACCCACAGACATAGAAAGGTAGACGCCTCTTCCGGCTGGGGGGTGCTGGTCCAAGACTCCTGGCAAGCCTCCCAATAACTCTACGCAAGCCTCCAGAATTCTGAGGCGGGGCTCTTGGGAATTCTGAAGGACGCTTCCTTGTGCGTCACAGAATGGGAAGCTCGGTAGGCCAATCAGATGCAGGACTGGCAGGACTCCCTCTTTCCCATTGGAGGGGGCAGAGTGCCTTCCGCAGTTCCACAGTTATGCACTTCCGCCAGAGGTGTTTGACCAGTCGCGCTAATGAACTGCAGCGGCGGAGGAGGTATCTAGCTTTTTATATCTGTGCACACACCCCTTTCTCTCACAGTTAGGAATGTTTCTCTCTCTCTCTCTCTCTCTCTCTCTCTCTCGCTCTCACACTTTCACCGGGTGCGTTTGACATATTTTGGAGCACATATCTTCGAACGGGTAAGGTCTAGTACTTAATAAACTTGACCTTTCACTGTCTGCTCTTTTCCCTCGCCAAAGCTCTTTGCCAAAAAGAGACGATCTAATAGCGCGAGGCGTTGTGAGCTTGTAGATCTGCTATTTTTGGCTAAAGTTCTCAGAATATGGACACTTCAAGTGGTTAATATAAAAAGGGGGGAAAACGAGTTTCTATCACACAAAGATTTGGAGGACCCCCTGTCGTAACTCTGAGGACCCCCTAGGGGTCTCGGACCCCCTGTTGAAGACCCCTGGTCTACCACATGATGTGCTCCTGTGAGAAACCCCTGACACAGTCAACAAAGAAATGGATACATCCTTATTTTGTATTGGGTTTGTATTGTGTGGCTCTGTGGCTGTATTTGTATGTAAAACTAAATAATATTGACCTGTGTAGTACAACACTGCCCTCTAGTGGAACAAATCAGTTTGTCAATTTGGATTTTTTTTTTTATATATTATATTTTGCTTCTATAACTTTCAAACTTGAATATTACAGTAGCCTATACATTAGGTTTTATGCTTTCATACAACCTTTGTAGACTAAGCCTTTTAATTGGTTAGTAGTTAGTAACTATTAGTGTGATATTTTGTCCATTGACAAGCACACATGTTACATTATAGACGTGTGTGCGTGCGTGCGTGCGTGCGTGTGTGTGCATGTGTGTGTTTGTGTGTGTCAGGGTAGATTTCGTCGACTAAAACTATGACGAAAAATGTTTGTCGACTGCGTTTTTTTCACTGACGAAAACGAAATAAAAACTAAATAAAAATTAAGCTGTGATGACTAAAACTAAGACTAAGTATATTGTCAATTTCGTCAACAAAATACAAACTAGACTAAAACGTTAGGGAGGGACTAGTGGAGAAGAGTAATTTTATGTTTGGTTGCTCTCCGGTGCGTTGTGAGCTTGTAGATCTGATAAAGCTTTTCAGGTGACTAAATTATGACTACAACTAAATGGGATTTTATTCAAAAGACTACGACTAAAACTAAATCATAATTTGTTGACAAAAACAACACGTGTGTGTGTGTGTGTGTGTGTGTGTGTGTGTGTGTGTGTGTGTGTGTGTGTGTGTGTGTGTGTGTGTGTGTGTGTGTGCGTGCGTGGGTGCGTGCGTGTGTGCGCGCACATGTGCGTGTGTGTGTTCCAAGTGTATTTCAACATAAATAGGTGAGATAATATTGTGACAAAAGCCTCTGTAGATTACCAACCAATTTATTATTGATCACGTTAATAAAACAAATCGAAAACCTTTGACTTCACCTATTGGGTCAGCAGGGTTTGATTAATTACCAGCCTATACGAGTAGCCCTATACCCAGTGTCGGGGAAGTTACTTTGAAAGCGTAACTTGTACAGTTACAACTAAGTAACTCACCATGGCAGTAACATGATCAAGTTAAAGTTATACACCTGGAGAAATGTAACAGAAATATACATAGAAAAAGTAACTTGAGTTCCTTTTTTTTTCAGCGTTAAATTGAGAATGTACATTTGGTGTACATGAAACAAAATATAATATCCTGCCAGCAGAAATATGCCTCTCAACTGAGTTTTATGTTTTATTTCAAAAAGATTGACATTTTCTTTAGCAAACATCTGTGTTCCTAAAATAATCCATCCAGCACGCCCACATGGGTCCCGCATGGGTACAGGGTGGGCTTCCCTACATGGGCCCCATGTGGGAATGTCCGCGGTTTCCACAAGGGTCCCTCGTAGGTTAGCCCACGTGGGCTCTGTGTGGGTTCTACATGGGCCCTGGGTGGGCCCCACCTCGGCTAATTTATATGGGACCCAGGTGGGAAACACTTGGGCTAGCCCACGTGGGCTCAACGTGGATTCTACATGGGCCCTGGGTGGGCCCCACCTCGGCAAATTTATATGGGACCCAAGTGGGAACCGCCTGGGCTAGCCCACGTGGGTTCTATGTGGGAATGTCCGCGGTTTCCACAAGGGTCCCTCGTGGGTTAGCCCACGAGAGCTCTGTGTGGGTTCTACATGGGCCCTGGGTGGGCCCCACATTGGCAAATTTATATGGGACCCAGGTGGGAACCACTTGGGCTAGCCCACGTGGGCTCAACGTGGGTTCTGCATGGGCCCTGGGTGGGCCCCACGTCGGCGAATTTATATGGGGCCCAGGTGGGAGCCGCTTGGGCTAGCCTGTGTGGTCTCTAGGTGGGTTCTACATGGGCCCTGGGTGGGCCCCACCTCGGCTAATTTATATGGGGCTAGTCCACGCGGTATCAACGTGGGGTCTGCATGGGCCCTGGGTGGGCCCCACATCTGCAAATTTATATGGGACCCAGGTGGGAGCCGCTTGGGCTAGCCCGTGTGGGCTCTAGGTGGGTTCTACATGGGCCCTGGGTGGGCCCCACCTAGGCAATAATATGCGGGAACCATAGGGGATAAACATGGGATCCAAGTGGGCTCAACCTTGCTCCTAGGAAGATTTTATTGGTAGACTAAACAGTGTTTGACATGAACCGGGTTAATTATTGAAACACCTGAAATACATTTTGAAAGGATGAAAATAGACAATATACTGTATATTTGACAACCTTTATTAAAAAAATAAACAAGATAATAAGATACAATGTAAATAAAGATAGCAGCAGCAGCATGAAGGAAGAGGCACGCAGATCAAATGTGCAAGTGTACATACAGTACATAAAAAAAAACACTTTAAATGCAAAAAGAGATATTCCCATAATGCTCCACAGACTGCTAACAGAACAAAACAAAGGATAAAAAATGTCCAAAAAAAGTGCATCAAAATCTTGAAATTTTCAATGTAACAAAACTGTTTTAGGGCATAGGTTTTCTGGGATCCATTGTCCATTCATGTTGCATTCGTCAATCTGGGTCCGCTGTGCTTGTGGGTGTTCTTTTGAGCCAACCACTGGGGAGAGAGAGAGAGAGACAGTTTGTCTACTGGGGTGACGGATCATCCAGTTCTTTTTTCTGTCGTCCTTAGACTCCGTTGCAGCAAGCCAGTCCAGTGTGTCATTGTCTAGGTCACGATCATTGTCTCGGCCACGATCACCATTCAGTGGCTGGTATGTAGGGCAGCTGGTCATCACATGCTCCACAGTCTGTGAAGGATCCTGTGCATTGCTGCACTGAAACATCCCACAACTGTCCTCAGGCGATTGAGCGGTGTCCACTCCTTGGGGGAGGTGCTGGTCAGGAACATCTGTGAGATCATCGATGAATTGGTGAAGCCTGGATGGTTCTGGTCTGTCCATCTTGCCTTCACCCAGGAAGCCTTAAAGGAGCTATAGTCAACTTTTTCTTGAAAAACGGATGCTAAAATAAAAATGTTTCGAAAATATTTTATAAAAAAATAAGCTTCATATATTTATTTCAATTAAAAAATGACCACAAAAAGCGTAAAATAATTATAAAATAAACATTTTGGCCATTGTCGGGCCGACACTTTGTTTACATCCAAGTCTAACACTATCAAAGAATAGACTAGAATGTAAACAAAGTGTCGGTATGTGTGTTAGGGTACCACATTTTTGGCACAAATAGCAGCTCAACAATTTCGCTTGTAGATTGGCTATTTTTGACACCGATTTAGTGTGGATTTGACCAGGAATATGCTGGACAAGTTAAAACACACACACACACACACACACACACACACACACACACACACACACACACACACACACACACACACACACACACACACACACACACACACACAAACACTCCCCAGTGGTCCTTTAGGGGGGTCCAGGTGGTCCCCACCTAAATGATGGACGTTGGTTTCATTTTACGCTCTCAAGAGTAAAAAATATTGTTAAACATCTGCATTACTAACATACAATAAATCTACACAATATTTGTTATTCCTCCAATCTCCTATTGCTACCATTTCAGCATGGAATTGTTATAGCATCAAAGCCATAGATATTTTACAAGCAACCCTCTGTATAGATATATTAAGCTGTTGTTAATAACTAGGCTACAGTTGGTTGGTAAAGTTCAGGTGGAAATATTTAAAGGAATTATGTTAGCCCACATAGCCCACATGTAGCCCATGCGGGAACCATGTGGGGAAGCCCGCTTCCAACCCATGCCCAGTTAGCCTACATGTAGCCCATGCGGGAACCACGTGGGGAAGCCCACTTCCAACCCATGCACAGTTAGCCCACATGTAGCCCATGCGGGAACCACGTGGGGAAGCCCACTTCCAACCCATGCACAGTTAGCCCACATGTAGCCCATGCGGGAACCACGTGGGCCAGCCCACTTCCATCCCATGCCCAGTTAGCCCACATGTAGCCCATGCGGGAACCACGTGGGCCTGCCCACTTCCATCCCATGCCCAGTTAGCCCACATGTAGCCCATGCGGGAACCACGTGTTACACAAATATGAATGTAACTCAGTTACCAGCAAGTTACAGCAAAATGTAACTTAGTTACGTAACTCAGTTACATGTAACTTTAACTTCCCCAACACTGCCTATACCCAAACCAACCCAGCCTCATTTGTGAGCCAGCCTTGGTTGTGGATGTATTCAAGGCCTAGGCCAGTGCTTCCCAGGGGTTTCCAAGCAAAATGAGTTAACTCTTTTACCGCTTTGGACGTTCCCGTTCGCCCCATTTTTCCCGGCGGCGGGTTGCCAATAGTACGTTCTTTGGCTCATTCTTTTGTACCTTGTTTTGATGTCTGTAAACTGATGAGGGGTCGCGCGGGTGTGTACAGTATAAGCATCTCCTGTAATCCTGCTTTGAAATCTCCACCTCACGTAAACATCAATAATGTCCAAATTCACTTCTTGGCTGCTAGCTGTCGTTCTATTGCTCTGATGCGACTCTGCGCCCTGAACGTATGGAAGCTGCAGCGGCCCATTTCACATTAATTCTTGCATGAGGCTGCCCTCTGCTGCTAGTATGGCCAAAGTACATGTCATTTAAAAAGAATTAAATAAAAAATAATTTAAAAAAATTAATAGTTCTTTTTCTATAACGTCGCAAAGGTAGGCTGCTTTGCTGGCACCAGATCCAATAAATAAATAATAACATCTGGCAGTAATACAGTTAATAGCTACAGTATCAGGATCAGTTGAACCACTTTAAAGGGATATTTCACTTTAAAAAAAAACCTGTTGGTCATTTTATCGTCTAATCAGGCTTTTGGGAACACACAGGACAGTTTTAGAATGTCTTCATTCAGTATTTAGATATTTGATATTCATTTCTCCCCATTTCCCCCTTCCAGGACCTTCCTATACAAACCCATTATAACTTCAAACTCCATTTTAACCATGATAGATTCAATGAAAACAACTGTCCTTTTTTTCCGGTGACTCCTGACACTCTCCGAATACGTGAGCAGAGCGTGTTTTTTCTATAACTTTTTTCATTTATTTTTTATAATCTTTTATTGTGTTTAATAATTTTCATTTCCCCAAAAGATGAATAGAAATCAATGAAAAATGTTATCGAAAAACACGGCCTGCTCAGGTATTTGGAGGGTGTCAGGAGTCACCTGCTTCATCTCTCTCTCAGCTGAGGGGGTCCCTGGCCTGAAAACGTTGACCCTAGACTATAAGACTAGTAAGTCTCAATGTGTTCTTTGCTTTATGATGGCTACCAATGTTTTTCTGTTTGTATATAATTGTAAAAATGAAAATAAATGATCTTCTTTTGGGTGGTTCCTGTCTCAGTGGACACTCAAGTCTTTTGGCTTTTGTAATAGCCTATACACTAAGCCTAATTCATTAGCCTAATTGTAGGACTTTGTAGGGTTTTTGTCATTGACATTTTTGGCACAGGTGTAAGTGACACATCAATCAAGTGCTGACACCCTGGCCTGAACCTTCATGCTGTCACAGTGTTGTCACCAACAGCAAGTGTGAACTGATATGAATAACAAGGCGCAAGTTGGCACCTCGGCAGAGTGCCACCTTGCCCACCCACATACAGGGCTGGATTATCCATTGGGACTGAGGGGCCAATGGCAGGGGCCCCTGGGGGGAACTTGGCCGCGTGGTCATCGACAATTTACTCAAAAATGTTATTATTTTGATTGTGTTATATTTTACGCTAAATCAAATATCAATTGTGTAGACACCTCCTTGCAACCGTCAGGTCGCAGTTACCATCCAAATCTCGACCAGCGGTCCGTCAGTCTGTCAGTCAGTCTGTCACACGTCACACTTTTGCCCTGCTCATATCTCCGCAACGGTTGCCCCGATCCATGCCAAATTTTGCACACACACTCCTTGCCTGCCAAACCACAACCTCCACCCAATCAATTCTCACACGACCCTCTTCTAGCGCCACCATGAGGCAGATTCTTGCAAAACACATTTTTGGACGCTGCTCCTACAAATTTAGCCTAGGCCAGGGGTCTTCAACGTTTTCAGGCCAAGGACCCCTTAGTTGAGAGAGAGATAAAAAATGGACCCCCACAACCTGTTCATAAATTCCATATAGTTTCATTGTTTGACAGCACAATCATCAGTGTATTTTGGATTCATGTCAATTTGTGTTTTCAGATATTTAAAGCTATACTGTGTAAGTTGCTCAACTGGTGGTCTGTAGCAGTATAGCAAACCGCGGTCGCGTTTGCTTTTTTCGTCCGTTTTTCGCTCGCGGACCGGGCCGTCAGACCACCACGTCCGCCTCGCCTCGCCGAGACGCTTTCAATGAGGTCTCCCGTGTCCTTCTACGAGCAGCGGTTGGAGAGTTACATGCTAGACTCCTCCAGTGTAAACACTGCAGTGTACTTCCTGAAGGCGTGTTTCCTAAACCCACCAGAGAGCCCGGCAGTGTATGTTCTGCGCTGTGATTGGCCGGCAGTGTATAACCCTCGCTGTGATTGGCCGGTAGTGTGATGACGCAATTTTTCCGCGAAAACCGGTCCCGGGCAGGGATCATAGAAAACATATAAAGAGAAGGCTTTAGAAGCTGAAAATAACGGAGTGGGGGTTCTAAAACTTTAGCGATTTAACAGCTAGGACCATTTTAAGATTTGTTTTATAAAAAAAGTTACATGGTACAACTTTAACCATCAATACTTAATAAACTTTACCTTTTACTCTGTACTTAGTCGAAAATAGCCGATCTACAAGCTCGCAACGCCTCGCAGCGTGAGGCGTTGTGAGCTTGTAGATAGGCTATTTTTGGCTACAGTTCTCAGAATATGGACACCAGGGGTCAAGTTGTTAATAACAGACTGTTGCCTCCGCGATTTGGTCAAATGCTCACAGCCACGCGAGACTACAACGGGGAAAACACAGGAAAACACAGAGCCGGCTGGTCTTTCGAGCGATATAAAGTCTTCATTTCACCCCAGTGCTTCGAGGTTGTTCCACGCTTAAAAAGTAAAACGATTATACTTTCACAGAGGCCCGTTACTTTTTGGATAGAGTGTTCATCAAAGGTAAGAAGTGATCGCTAACGGCGGATCGTGGATCCAACAACAAGATTTCGGCAGCCGACCAGTAGGAACCCCATCTCGGAGCTGCGTAGCAGTGGAGTGAGGGGTTCCGAAAGGAGCTAGTCTTGATCCAAGGCTAGTCATGAAGTAAGTGTTTAGATGCCTTAATGGTCCACGTCACATTGATATAAACCAGTATGCGCACGCGCAGGGGCGGCCTTAGTAATCTGGAGGCCCGTTTCAAGAGCTATTGATGAGGCCCCCCCACGCCACCGCCAGCACACCCAGGCCACAGTAGCGACGCAACAATCGCACACAGAAGTTGACTTATAGTCAATGACTGGCTGCTATTTATATATTATCATTATATCACTACATAATGTTATAGCATTGACCTAAATGGCGTTATATTAACAAGGTTATATGATTATTAAAAAGTGTTATACGTGTGTTGCAAGTTGAACAAGGCTTGCTGGCTAGCTCTTGGAGGCCCCCTGGTGGCTGAGGCCCGTTTCAATTGAAACTGGTGAAACATAGCTAAAGCCTCCCCTGCGCACGCGGGTCGGCACAAAATGAACCCCACCGTTATAGGATGCAATGGATGGCACTCGTGTTTAAAAATGCATTCCATCAAACTTTCAGATGCCGTTTTTCTCCCAGTGTGGAGGAAGAATACTTAGGATTTTTACTGTAAATTCTCACTCTTGAAATATATAATCCTTAGTTTCTGTTGATTGTAAACAATAATAGCGATTCAAAACAGTTGTCCTTCAAACCCCACCTCCATTCACCGTCATCAGAACAGAGGGAGCGCTCCTCTTGATCACCCACCCGATCCACTGGATCACCAGAGCGTCTACTGCTCGTTCAGCTGCAATCCATGAAGCCTAATTTATGCTCCGTCCTGCGACGGTGTCGCGCGCAGACCTCCAAGCTCAGAAGGGTTGCATTGGTGACGCGATGTGAGTTTGTATATCAGCTACTCGTGACGCGGAATACCGTTGCGCAATGAAGTATATATGTCTCGATAAGGGCGCACCCATGGGAGCACCTCACTAGCACACAAGAGGAGGTTGAATAACCAGTGCTCCCCAAAACAACAGGTTTGGGGATCTGTTGGGAATTGGTTACATGATACAGTCAGCTGTGCATTCAGTCTCAATGTTTGTAAACAAATAATTGGTCTATACAATGGATTTTATGAGTATTTATAAAAAAATAAATAAACAGTGACACCTACTGGTTAAAGAAAATACATGAACCAGACACACAGATAGCCTTTTATTGTCTCCACCAGCCGAAAGGCATGGGAGAGACTATGTTTTCGCCTCCGTCCGTCCGTCAGTGTGTCTGTGTGTCCGTGCGTGCGTGCGTCCGTCCGTCCGTCTGTCCGTCTGTCTGTTACCAGCTAATCTCCAGCGCCATTGGCCCGGTCGCTGCCAAATTGTGCACACACACTCCCTGGATACCAATTCAGAACCTCTGCCCCAAATGTTTCACATGGGCCTGTTCTAGCACCACCAGGAGGCCAATTTTAGCAAAACAAATTTTTGCCTGTACTCCTACCGATTTTGTCCAAAAATCTCACAAATTGGTAGACAGTATCTCCACAGTTTGATGATTGACATGAATCTGTCCGATTTTCCATCCTGATTGGCTAAAACTGTCTTCCAAAGTGTGAAGGATTGGTCCGTCTGCGTTTTGAATAAAATGCCTGAAATCATGAACGCAGTGTGTGATTTTGGTAAATTGTTTATGCACATTCCCAATAGACAGAGGAATAAATGCCACTTAAACATTTTCAAATCAGCCTCATGGTGGCGCTATAACAGGCCGATTTGTGTTTTTACCTATGACTTCACTGATCAGCGTACAACTTTGTATGTGCACTCCCTAGAGGCCAAGGAAAAACCTTTGCCCTGCATTTTTCATATCTGCCTTTTATAGCGCCACCAAGAGGCCGACTTATGTAAAACACATTTTGTCCTATTATTCCTTTAGATTTTGATCAAAAAATCATGCAAATCAGTACACAATATCTCTATTCATGGGTTGCATTTGTAGTCCTACACCAGCCATGTTGAGGACCAACACAGGTGTTCTGATTGGCATAGAACATTAGTTCCATGCCAATCAAACAAATTCAAACACATTTGTTGGTCCTCAACATGGCCTTTTAGGACTACAAATGCAACCCATGAATAGTCATGTGATCAAGACGGTTCTGTCCAATATTTCAGATTCCATCCTAATTGGCTAACATTGGCTTCCAAAGTTTTGAACAAAATCACTTAAATCATGAACGCAGCTTGTGATTACAGAGAAATTCTGCACGCACATTTCCACTAGGTCAAGGAACAAATTACACTCTTTACATATTGGCCTGTTATAGCGCCACCAGCAGGTCGACTTTTGCCAATTTTGGATCAAAATGCCTCAAATCATGCATGCAAGGGGCGCGCGCTGGCCTACTGGTCCAGGCGCATACCACTTAGGCATTGCCACATAGGCATGGATGCCTGGCGGCGTCGCCGGTTCGATTCCCAATTCGGACGACGTTTGCCGCGTGTCACGCGACTCACTCCCCATCTCCCCCCATTTCCTGTCAGTCTACTGTCCTATCAATAAAAGCATAAAAGCCCAAAAACAAATCTTAGAAAAAAAGAAGAAAAAAACATGCATGCAGTGTCACCGTTAAGGCCAAAGAAGACATGGACCCACAATAACTATACATGACCTGGTGGAGACCTGTGCTCGGAAGAGCACTGCTTCTAGTTATTATTATTATTACTTTATAACATTGGTTTCTTTTCTTTTCTTCCACCAGTGAACAGCATCTCCCCATGTCTCCTACACCGTCCATTGATGCACAGAGATGGCGTTGTCTCCTGGGATGGGCTGGACCAGCTTGTTCTTATATTGTTCTCCAAATATTTTTATAACAGTTGTTCAGTAAATGTCAACTCAAAAGTGTGTCATGGTGTTATTTACACATTGACAACTTTGGTTTAATATGCAACCCATTTCATACATATGCAACCCATTTCATACATATCGTCGTTGTCGGGTGAAAACCATGTATGTCCAAAACCGTTTGTTTTGCATTTATCATTTTAAAAATGATTTAAACTAGTGAAAACAGACGATCTACAAGCACACAACGCCTCGCACCGCGTGGCGTTGTGTGCTTGTAGATCTGCTGTTTTCACTACTTTTGTGCGACGGCCTTGTGTGATGAAGCAGTGCTTTACTTTGCGAAAAGGTTTACAAATGTGAAACTTGGAGATACGAGGTTTCTGCCCGACAGTGACGATATGCAACCCATTTCATACATTTGATTTAATGTACCTCAAGTGTGTATGTTGCCACACTGTCACACACACGTATAGCAAAAATAGCTGATTTACAAGCACAAGACAAGTAAGGTAAGGTATCATTTATTTATAAAGCGCCTTTCAAAACAATAGTTACAAGGTGCTGTAAAGTGAATACAATGTAATAAAACAAACATCACAGAGCAAGAGTAAAACAAACAATACAAATAAATAAACTACAAGGAAATAAACAATATTACACACCAAAATGTTTCCTGAATAAATGAGTTTTTAGCAGAGTTTTAAAAACACCAACGACTCAGCATTTTTTATTGACAGTGGTAAGTCATTCCATAGTGTAGGAGCTACTACTGCAAAATCGCGATCCCTTTTGTTTTCAATTTAGTTCTAGTGACCTTGAGTAGGCCCTTGTTTGAGGACCTAAGCGACAGATCGCAATGTGACACGTTTTGATATTGTAGATCCCTTTTCCAAACAATATACAGTATTAGTTTTAGTGTATAATGACATGTCCACAATAATCGTTCGGATGTCAAGTAATAATGGGGGCAATTTGTCCAGTGTTCATACTCAAAAGCGCTATTGTACATATACTGTATGTATGTATTTCGAGACATCCTGGTGGGATGTAACAGGTATACGGTAGGTGGTACAGATGTATTCTTATCCTGATATAGTTGCTAGCAGTTAGGAAGCAACCCATGGTATTTGTACCATGAGTGTGTCCAACTCAAGTACATTGATACAGCTACAGTTTCATATCCAGCCAAGACTCTCAGCGAGGAATGGGTCGTTTTCACATAGAATAGATATCAGTGTTGAACTTGCATAAGTTCCTTTGCTCCTCACTGTGTCGATGACACAACGTGCCTTTTCAATTGTCCCTTTCTTCTCCCTTAAGTCTTCATACTCTCCTTGGTTTATCACCCCCTTCTCTAACAGTTTGTCCAGGATATCGTCGAGAATGGGATATGAAACGCTGTTGATGAACCTGCTCCGCCCATATAACAGTGTATCCTCTCCTGGAAGAGTCAGTCTCTCTACAGAACAACAAACAAACAAACAAACATTCATTACACATGATGAGTATAGAAGACATGAGGTCTGATACATTTATGTAGATAAATATCACAAACTCAATTAACCATATTCACATAGCGGCCATTTTGTTCTTACAGTAAAGTACTGTAAGAGTTAAATGAACACGTTAGTTTAACCACATTGTGTGTGTGCGTGCATGTGTTCTTCCTCAGCTGAGATGTTTTTACATCCCCCAATTATACTATATATAATTAGAGAGGCCAAGCCTTTTTTTCTGTCAAGGGATGGCCAGGGCAGGAACACTCAGGGTGCAACAGGGTTTTGATTGGCCGAAAATATCCCTCTGTGGTCTGGCCATGCAACTCACCTCAGCCAGTATTCGCTCAACTATACACAGAAAGAAAGAAAGCCAACGCTTTCAAACTTACACAATGTATAATTTAACTTTTGGTTTTCCTATTTTTACAATTGCCCCATATTTTGTCTCTACACGATTCTTTCTGAAGACAAAGATTGATTCATCATATTTCTGCCATATTGCCCTCTCTTAAAAATAGTTATATCAGCCCCCATATATGTGCCTAGACGTGAGGGCCACATAGCGGCCCGAACTTCAAGTAAACTTAATTTGCAGTGAGGCTGAATACCATACTTTAATAGTAATAGTTCATTATTAATAATGTCTAGCTCTCTTCACCTACGTTTGGGTGTATTCAGAAACCGCTCCATTAGATCTATCCTCGGAATCTTCTTTAGGACATGGATCATGACCTGAGGTTCTCTACTGGGATAGCTCTGCATGATGAGATCCGCAGTCTTCAACCTGTTAGCGTTCTCTAGAACACTCCTTTTGAGCGGCTGGAGACCTTCAAGGTTAAGATTCCGCAGACACCACTGGAACCTTTCAAATTCAGCTTTTTCCAGGTCCTCCAGAGTGTGAAAGATATCCTCATCAAGTGTCTCCATGGTTGATCCCTGGTACAGAGGATGTGAACATCTCAGCTTCATTCTCGTAAAGTGGTGGGTGTGAAGTACATATTGTGTCAAGCTATTATTTTAATGTATTTACAAATATGTCAGTGAAAGCAAATCCATATAGATTAAACAATGTAACTGTATTCTATTTATGTATGTTTTGTTTCTTCCGGAAGTGTGTACAAACATTTATGTCAACATCCTAGCATCAAAATGGAAAAGCATATAAACAATTCTGATAAAATGTAGAGCACAGAATCAGATCTCATTACAGGGCTGTCACAATTGGGTAACGTTTAGTCCACCACTATAATACATATTAAACTGTTGTATACAGTCATTAATAATAGGTTAAAGTAACTTTTAGCACAATTATATTATTCATTCATTTATATGAGTTCATCAGCTAATTCGTTCTCAAATTCAGTCCATGCTCAACAGGGCCCGGTGGGGCCATACACCTTTGCTATAGGTCGGGTTGGGTCAGGCTCAGCAAAATATGTGTCCATTTATTGTGGGCTCGCTGAAAGCGAGCACACATATGTTATATGTTATATGTTATCCTCATTATTTATTGTGGGCTCGCTGAAATGCCGTGTAAGGGGGTACCCTAACAGGGCATCATCTGCGCTATACGAATCGTTTGAAAATTCAAACTTTAAATGGGCATAAGTCATGCTAGTCCAGGCGTTTCGGGCAGTATTTTGATGGAATCGTGCACTTTATGAAAGAAGCATGACATTTGGCACACAGTTAGAACATGCCACATGGAACATTTTTGGCTATAGGGCCATCGCAGATTTGTCTTGGGAAACTTGTGGGAGCCAATAAAGTTGGGCTCTCATAGACTTTACTATACAGTAAAATAAAAAATAAAAAAAATGCTTTAAGTAGCATGTGAGGGGTCAAACTAGTTGTTTTTCGGGATTCTGAATCCAATGCAAGCATTTGTTTTGCAGGGAAAACATTCCTTGGGCTAAAAACGGACCCCATAAAACCAGGGGTGAGATGCCATGGGCTCACGTGGGCTCGGCGAGCCCACACTTATTTTGCTGCACGCGCCTCATGCACACACTAATTAACAATAAAAACAGCGTGTGCGCATGACGTCATGAATTTAGAGGACCCACACTTCAAAAATCCATATCACACCACTGCATAAAACTATGGTTTAGTGATGAGTCATCACTTTTCACAGTTTTGTGGCGTCCGTTTCTCGGAAAGGAATGTTTTTCGTGCAAAACAAATGCTTGCATTGGATTCAGAATCCCGAAAAACACCTAGTTTGACCCCTCACATGCTACTTAAAGCATATTTATCTTTTGTATTATTTCACTCTATTGTAAAGTCTATGAGAGCCCAACTTTGATTGGCTCCCACAAGTTTCCCAAGACAAATCTGCGATGTCCCTATAGCCAAAAATGTTCCATCTGGCATGTTCTAACTGTGTGCCAAATTTCATGCTTCTTTCATAAAGTGCACGATTTTTGCCTGAAACACTCTGACTATGCCTCGTTTGGCTTGAAGACATGCAACTTGCTTACACGCGTGCCTTTACTCAAGAGGAACACATCTGTGACTTTGTCAAGTAAGCTCCGCCCTTAGATTTTCCGCCATTTTGAGCAGTATGTAAAACGCTTAAACCCGTTTTTATCCTGGGATTTTCGCGTCACGTGCACAGAACTTTTTTTTTACATGAACTTTGGACCAATATCTAAGGATCTGTCTGATTGGATTTTTATTTTTTTAAATTGAAACATTTCTTTTTTAATAATTCAATAATAAATATAGCTACAAACAGCGATAAAGTGGCCAAAAAATGCCTCAATTTTTTTTCCACTCAGAAATCACTTGTAGGCCTATACTGTGGAAGTTGTTTCACTTTACATGGTTTGTTGCAGTCGTGGTGATGAGTCATAGTGAGTCACTACTGGTGTGTGTGTGTGTGTGTGTGTGCGTGCGTGCGTGCGTGCGTGCGTGCGTGCGTGCGTGCGTGCGTGCGCGCGCGTGTGTGTGTGTGTGTGTGTGTGTGTGTGTGTGTGTGTGTGTGTGTGTGTGTGTGTGCGTGCGTGCGTGTGTGTGTGTGTATCTGAAAGCTGTCTGGAACTCAAGGTTGAAGTCCTTACCTCCCCTGATTGACCTCTTGTTTTTCCAGAATCACCACCAGCCATGGAAGCTGTTGAATACAATGCATACACACACGCATGCGTGCACAAACACACACACACACACACACACACACACACACACACACACACACACACACACACACACACACACACACACACACACACACACAGATGAGCAAGAGCATGCGCAAACGTTGTGCAAACGAACGTGAGCGATCGCCGATAAAATAACGTTACTGTGGCTATACAACACCAACAGCTAAAGTCCTTGTTTATGTCTGTCTATCAGTCATTGTTTCAGTGACGCAACACCATCGGTCACTTTGGTTTCTACTGGAGTCCAGTCTTTTACAAATGAAGTCAAGTCAGTGATACTCGTTCGGTTTCTAAACTTTCTCCAGCAACGTTGTTTTTATTTTTATAAGTGTTTTTTGTTTATGCATTATATATTTCTGCATAATGAATGGGTGGTTTCCTAGACGTCTGATGTGTTTGGAATAGGCCGAACGGACACAGCCTTGCTGCCTGTTCATTGTTGTGGCTGGATGGATGGATGGTGATGCCCACCAGAGGGGGTGATATTCTAAAGAGACTGGCCCAGAGAGAAATGCAGTGGATATACAGACTCAATACCATGACACCCAATGGATTGAATGACCATTATAGCCTAAAATGCTGTCTTTGATGCCTCACTGTTTATTGGATGTATAATAATGAGGATGTAGGTGATGATGATATGTGCCTCAAATTGTTTTTAATTTAATCAATCAAATCAGTGTTTGTTCTTACAAGTGATTGGACCTTGGTGATTAACTTGAGATTTCAGCTGTAAGTGAACTCTGACCTACCGGTATTTCTATAAAGTTGGAATCTATGTGATGTGATTGCTCTGATGGTTTATAGCCGAAACGCGAAAATGGAAATGTACTTTGTCCCTTATTTGTCACTCAAAACCCCTCATTAATTTGTTTGTCACTCAAAATTCCTCATTAATGTGTCACTCTTGAGTAAGTTAAGAGTAGAGTAATGCTTGCATCTTAAAGGACCATTTCACCTCTGGGACAACCAGATCTTATTTTATTGTTGTTTGGGACACGATCAACACAATCCTGGTTGTCCCAGAGGTGAAATGGTCCTTTAACTCAAGGGGTAAAGGCCAGTGGCCACCCATTATAGTGCTTGGCTGTATCCTCGTGACATCTCACTGATGTCACGATATGTTTGCTAGGTCCATACATGGAGTCTACATTTGACTGATGTCAGCACTAGATCTTTGCTGGCTCCATTATGGAACTAAAGATGGTCCTGGTCCAAATATGGAGTTTATTAGGTTAGACCTAAATAGGTTAGTAGGAGAGGCCCAATTCCAATCCGCTCCCTTGCTGACTCACTTACAGTTGGTACGCGTTCACATGCAGTCAGTGAGGGCTTGAGGGCTGTTCCAGTTGAAATGTGTAGCCTATAAGTCAGTGAGCCCCTTTATGCACCATTTCCGTCAGTATCGATGCAAAGGAATTAATTACTCACAGTTCATAGTGTTACCAGAGGAATCCTCCAAATGTCAATAATTGTGGGCTCGTCGAGACCAGTGTTATACACAAACTTTATAGGTCAAGTTTATTCTCCTCAAAAAAATGACCGACAGTACAAAGGCAGGGCCTTTAGCCAATGAGGAGCAGCGTTCTCGGTGACATCACCACCAACAAGTGCGACCTGATACAAATAACACCCACATGAAATCTTTTGTAGTATGTTCTCCCAAATCTTTATAGTAAAGATTTGTGGGCTCGCTGAAAGCGTATGTTCTCCCAGGCAAAGGTTATTACTAAGGTTACTCTCCTAAAACTAGACCAGGTCAACCTGGTTGTGCCAGACCCCCTGTCTGTCATCATCATTTATGACATCATGCCTTTTGTAGGCATGTCATCATCATGTCATCATCATATATACCCTTTATATAGAAAACCCGGACCGACAGACATTTGCTTATGTAGGCCTACCCATTTCATGGGTCTGGCAAAAACTGGAGAACTGGCCGACAGTACAAAGGCAGGGCCTTTAGCCAATGAGGGAGCAGCGAGCCCACACTGTTTCGTAGGAACAGTATTTCTAGTTTAAGTATGGAAGTTAGTCATGAAACTTAAACAACCAACCAGGTCTGTGCATTTTTTTGATCAAAGTTGATCCCATTAATAGTCTTTAAAGGTATCATGTCACGCCGCATATTTTTACATTATGATACAGTAGGTCACGTGATCTCTCTGTAAACGCTCTGAAAACAGGCAGAGAGAGAGAGCATTGCCTCTCGCAGACTGACCATGAAATTGAGGAAGTAGCCTCAACATAAAATGTATTTTAATTGTAATTCTGCGCATATAAAATATATGTACCCAATCGAATATCTTACCCAGACAGCACAGCGATGATGCCGATGCCTGCTCTCCCTCTGTAACAATGCAGGCGCTATGTAGCGTTGGGAGTGTTTGCTCATTGGGAAGATGCATTTGCGACGTCGCTGTGCGAACGAGGAGCTAAATTGGCAAGCAATGTCGCAAATGCATCTTCCCAATGAGCAAACGCTCCCGACGCTACATAGCGCCTACATTTTTACAGAGGGAGCTACTAGGTCGCTGTGCTGTTAGGGTTAGTTACATCGATATCATTCAAGTTAACTAGTTTGTTTATCCTTATGCATTATAATTAGCAAAATCGCTATCACAGCACCGCACCACGCCGCATTTGTCACGGTCAGCGAGCACCACCACTATATGTATCCATCTTTAGCTCCCTCCTCCCCGGCTGGAATCCGGACCCGCCGACAGACAGTACAGTACAGTGAAGTACAGTAGAGGCGTGCCGTGACGTCATCAACAATATTAGCCTGACAGATTTAGCTTTTCTTTTGCCAATATACAAAGTGACAATATTTATTTTAATGCAGAGGGAAAGTTGATCCCTTGCCAAAAGCACCTAAGCAGTCTGCTGTCACCCAGGCAGATGCGTGGACATACTAGTTACCTCAAGAATTGCATTTTACCATGGACAAAAAAAAGCTCACCTAGTTGTCCATCCGTTTCATCTGAAGTCCAGTTGTCAACAGCATCCTGTTGAACATAGTCATGTTATTTCAAACATAATGTCTGCAGAGTTCTATTGAATAATGCCATTATTCAGGCTACAGTAGTGGTTTTCAACCTGAACCCCACAACCTGAGATGCACAAACACATTATCCACATGGACATTTATGTCACTGTGTGCTCCGCTAACTGCTCAATACTGGACAGTTCCTAGACTATAAAGTGTTACCTGGATCACTGGAGGTCCTGTTCCGTGGCTGGATGCTTTAAGGGCTTTGCCTTTGGAACTCTCTGAAAATATGAAATATAACAAAAGGGAATGAAATATAAGCAAAGAAAATACTTGAAGCATCCATAAATCATTATGTACAGTATGTGATTCATGCTTCTGGGGACAAGAATTAGAAGCAATTAGAAGGGACATCCTGGTAGCACCTTGGCGTTCACATTTCCGAAGACTTGAAGTGGACCACTAACACAGTAACATGGTAAAGAAATAGACCAGAAACACTTTTGATATCTTAAAGAAGGCCCCTCAGGACTCAGGAGGCTGAGGCAGGCTGGTCTCAGTACCGCAGTGCTGGAGGCTTTCCACAAGTGTGTGATGGAGAGAACTCTCACATTCTCCATCACACCTGGTCTGGGCACTGCTCTGCTGCTGACAAGAAGGTGGTCCATCAAAGCCAGGAATGAAAGGCTAAATGCAGCTTCTACCCAGAGGCTGATAGACTGACTCCAACTCTAAGCCTCAGTCAAAACACTTTGGCTGTTCTGCCTTGCTGTGCTGTATACAGTATGTCATGCTGTGCTATGATTTTAAATCCCAGAATAAAATAGAAGCCATTGGATTCTAAGGCGCTCTGGGAACAATTAGTGGAATCTGGCTCTCTAGTTGGGCTCCACAACTCAGCTATGGCCGCCCACAATAATTTAGTTCAATGGAGGAGTGATGCACTAGGATTGGTCAAGCTTCACGTGACATCACATATAGCCTATAAATAGGCTATACTTATCTGAGAAGCATTTTTTTTCAAGTAACTGTAAAACACATTTTGTTGTACGAGTGAATCAACAAGTGAGTTTTTTTAAATCTAAAATTCGCATCTACTGAGCCAAGCAAAGCGCTCTGATCGGCTACTTCTCCCTTTGCGTTTGTTATCTCTTCTTGGTTGTTGCATCGCTATGATCGGTATGCCCGAAACTGAAGGTTCTGTGGTGCAAAAACTAAGTGTGATTAAAATGCGTGATTTTTTTTAATCGCGTTAATTTTCTGTAATTAATTAATCGCAATTAATCAGTTAAAGGGACTACACCATGAATTTTAATTTTTCCAATTTGTATGTATTTTCTTGGTGTCCCACCAGCAACTTCTATCCTCACAAAGTCCTATTTCTGACCATTGTGTCTTTCTCAGTTTATGGGCAGATCTATGTTAGCATGTCTCAGAACGGTCCTGATTGTGAAAGGTCAGATTTGTGATGTCACAAGGCCTGAGAAGGAGGCAGGAGGAGCTGGGAGAGGGTTGGGGAGGGGTGGGCAGGCCTGAGAAGGAGGCAGGAGGAGCTGGGAGAGGGTTGGGGAGGGGTGGGCAGGCCTGCTGAGCAGGAGGTGGGGAGGAGTGTGGGGCCAAAACTGGCTCAATAGCGCAGTCCTCCCACTCAGGACAAGGTGGTACTGCAGCTGAAAATGCTCTGAAAGCCAGGCAGAAATGACAGGGGCTCTGTATTCAGGAGTGGTAATTTAGCCTCAAACCTTTTCAAAAACGTTTTTGGGACACAAACAGTGTTATATAAATTATTTTTAAATGCATGGTGTAGGACCTTTAAAGTCCCAGCCTTAATATATATATATATATATCCACGAGTTTCCAACGCCCCATAGTGCATTGCGCAGACGTCTGCACCGAGCTTCCGGCGCCGATTTACAAGCTCACAACGGGTTGCATCTGCGACGCGACGTGAGCTTGTATGTCTGCTGTTAAACCCGGAAGTTTGGTCCCGATAGTCTCCAGTAAACTCCCGCGGAAACTTGTGGATATATATATATGATAAGATAAGAATTATGATACATAATTCTATGTTTGTGTATGAAGCTCATATGACCATAAGGTTATATATTATGAACTGAGCGTACAGTATAGAGACCACATTTTGGTCGGATACTGTGGGTTCAGGCTAAATAGATTACAGGTCATAGTAACTTTGGTTGCCCTGGCTACGAAATCATGATATACTGTATGTCTGTGGAAAATTACCAACTACGTGTCACTGTCTTCCTGTTACTTCCTTGTTATGATATGGGAACAAATCAATGAGTTCCACGCTTCTTACTGTCATAAACTGTATGTCTTTATATACATGTTTTCCTCCATCTTGGAGGAGAGAGAGATTTAGAAAGCTACCCCTATGGTACGCTCACTGTTTGTCTCCTCTGTCTGACTCCTCTCAAAATACAGCAATCTATGGACTGTCCTTTGGCTCGTGTCTCTTCTTTTGGTTATGGATTTTATCCATAATCCATATTTATTTAACATTAATAATTTACATTTCAATGGTCCTTCGAGCCGGATACAGTTTGTCAACATTGGCCGACTGAGGGACGGAGTGTTCCGGCTGTTTAGCCATGGTTCACTCTCTCCCCCGGTGGAACAATGTTGCAACACGTATCTGGAACCAGCCAGGAAATCCTACATTTCTGTATTTTCAGACAAAGGTTTTTATTTGGACAACAGTGTTATCTGAGTTTTGGATTAATGTGGAACCTGCGTGGACATCCGGGAGCAGCGGACCGTGTTGGACCATCGGACACAAGAGGTTGGATACTCCCCCGGTCCCTGTCTGCGCCTGGATATCTGCGCCTGGCAAATTCCTAAAATGATTAAGATAAGTACATATTTACTTAGTCCCCGTAACGTGTCGTGTCTGTTGAATTTTGAATTAACGATGTTAATGTTATGATAATTGATATGATTTGTGAATTATGTTCTCCCTACGTCGAGGAGCCGGAAATCTCCTAATTATGTTTTCGTTTGACACGCGTCGTAAATGAACCCTTATCTGCTATAGATACAGAATGGTCGTAAATCTCTTTGTTTCATCTTTGAAAGTTTAAGGGTGTGTGTACAAACTCCCT
This sequence comes from Nannobrachium achirus, assembly GCF_963921795.1. Lineage (NCBI taxonomy): Eukaryota > Metazoa > Chordata > Actinopteri > Myctophiformes > Myctophidae > Nannobrachium > Nannobrachium achirus. Next base: position 48,514,253 of record NC_137825.1, read on the forward strand.
ATTCTATTTTTTACCTATCTCTCCGTTTGGTTTCTCTCCTCTCATTGACATGAGGAGAGACAAATATTTTCAGACTTTTAACTTTTTCGGTACAGTCATGTTGTCTTTTGTCTAGACCCACAAGTGAATTTGCAACTCATCTTGTTGAATGGTCATTATATGTTTTGCTTTAGCCTAGGGCGAGGTCTGCAGGCATGTATTTTCTAAATCTGCCTGCTGAACCATTTGTTTGTACTTCTAGTCAGCCTGAATTTAACGAGTACTTCTAGTCAGTTGTGGTTATAGCTTGTTTGTCTGGACCCTATGAAGGGTCAGTATTTGTCAGTTTGTTACTGTTATGTTCACTGTACCGATAATACTGTGTTTACTCAACGCCTCTCACTCCCTCGCTTGCCCTCGCGAAGCAGAGTGGGGGAGTCAGAAGCAATATGTTTATCTTTAAGACCGTTTTTATGGACCAGTTCTGTTTTCTGTAATATTAAGTACTTTTAAGAAGTTTTAAAATATCTCTGAGAAATTAAAGTTAAGATTTAAGATTAAGAATAACTAACTAAATTATGATGTCTAAATTAATATTATATGTTGTAACGTTAAGATTTTAGAACCTCCCATAGGACTATGGGTGTGTATTATACTGTAATTCTCAGTTATTTTTCTGATGAATAGATTCTGTGAGAATGAATTTACTGTACTGTATGTGTGAGTGCGGGCATGCGCCTGTGTGTGAAGTCGCTTTGACCCTTATCTCTTTCACTCCCTGAGTGTGTGCGTGAGCGTGCATGTGAGTGTGTGCGTGCACTTCTGAGTGCAGCGTGTGTTTGACTGTCTGCTAGAATAACACCTGCCTGCCAAGGTCAGATTGTTTTTGTGTCTGATATCTGTTGTTTTGGGAACACGAGAGTGTTTTTGACCTCCTCTCTTAGTTTTCCACAACATTCTGATTGTTTACTGTCTAAACTATTTTGTTTAATTGTTCTGTTCTCTTACATTTAAGAAAAACTTCATTACCCATAAATCTCTTGTTTTGAAACTTCCTGTACCCTGGTTACCATAACAACCTTTAGATTCCATTGCTGGGAAGGACAAAGTCACTTCCCCTTCTTTTCGCCTTGGGCGTCTTACTGGTACTAGACACAGTGTCTAGTAACTCACTATCCCTTCCTCACTGCTATACTGTATGTGTACAGTGTATGATTTAAAGCCCTTTTCATTGATTTAAATAATTTAAATTATTTTATTTAACTTTTACAACTTGTTGTAAAAAAGGGGGGAGTTTAAGGATTAATATATTTTAATTTTGATTTGTTTTTGATTAATTTAATTTGGTTTTTCATTGATTTATGATTTCAATTTGAAACTTAATTTGAAATATTTCTGTTTCAACATGGGCTGAGATGGAGCGGAGAGAGGAATGCAGTGTGGAAGGAAGGAATCGGGTCACCGGAAATCAACCACGACTGAGGCGGGGTGCAGACGAACCACCATCTGAGGCCAGGACAGTGCATGCCAATCCACCGCAGAGGCACGAGTGATCGTGCCTGGTCGGTGAGTTTATGTTGCACTGTTGAAGTTATGCCATGTAGTACAAACGCTAATTAAATTGTTTTGGAAACAGTAAACTGGCCAAAGGTTTCGTCCCCCGTAGGAAACACCTGAAACACCTGAGAAGAAAGAAGAGACCCAGAAGAACCCACAGCATCTGCATGTCCTCACCGCCGTCTCTCCATGCCCCACCATCATCATCATCATCCGATCACTGGACTTATGGACTTTTTTTAATTCATCTTTTATTACAGGTTTTCATTTTTCATTCTTTATTTTTATCTGTTTATTCAATTTTAATTCTGTCTTCATTCATCTGTAAAAAACGATGAAATATTTTTATTTGGTGTCACATTTCTTTAACTTTAAGGATTTATTACAGTCCTTTTTGAAAATTTGAATTTCTAAATATTATTAAAGTCTTCATATTATTATTATTATGATTACCCTGATAAAATGTTTAATGTGGAGGTCATATGAACCTCATACAAAAATTAAAAGGGTAGATTGATAAGATAAGAATTATGATACATAATTCTATGTTTGTGTATGAAGCTCATATGACCATAAGGTTATATATTATGAACTGAGCGTACAGTATAGAGACCACATTTTGGTCGGATACTGTGGGTTCAGGCTAAATAGATTACAGGTCATAGTAACTTTGGTTGCCCTGGCTACGAAATCATGATATACTGTATGTCTGTGGAAAATTACCAACTACGTGTCACTGTCTTCCTGTTACTTCCTTGTTATGATATGGGAACAAATCAATGAGTTCCACGCTTCTTACTGTCATAAACTGTATGTCTTTATATACATGTTTTCCTCCATCTTGGAGGAGAGAGAGATTTAGAAAGCTACCCCTATGGTACGCTCACTGTTTGTCTCCTCTGTCTGACTCCTCTCAAAATACAGCAATCTATGGACTGTCCTTTGGCTCGTGTCTCTTCTTTTGGTTATGGATTTTATCCATAATCCATATTTATTTAACATTAATAATTTACATTTCAATATATATATATATATATATATATATATATATATATAATATATATATATATATATATATATATATGTGGCGGAGAGAGTCGCAGCCCCAGCCTGAAGCCTCAAAAGTCTAGTATCTGCTCTCGTTCCATAGGGATATCCCTTTGGAGTGATGGTTAAGATATTGGACTTTCACGCGGGAGACCCGGGTTCGAAGCCAGGTGGGGAGGTTCAGATCACCTCCATTACATTGGTGCCGTGACCCGGATCCGGGCTTCCCTATAGGAGGAGGTCAAAGGGGGGTGAGTGTGGCGGAGAGAGTCGCAGCCCCAGCCTGAAACCTCAAAAGTCTAGTATCTGCTCTCATTCCATAGGGATATCCCTTTGGAGTGATGGTTAAGATATTGGACTTTCATGCAGGAGACCCGGGTTCGAAGCCAGGTGGGGAGGTTCGGATCACCTCTGTTACACACACATATATATATATATACACATGCATACACACACACACAAATATACATACATTCTTCTATTTTCTACTTTTTTCATGTGCTAGCATGCAAATGACAAATAAAATTAACCATGAACCTTGATTTACAAAGACGATTGTTGAGAATAAGCACAGACCTGGTGGCTGAGTGATATCCATATTTGAAGAACTCTCTGTATTGACATGTTCCCATTGGTCCTGGAGAGAGCGCTGGGAGAAAACAGAAAGAAAACAAAGAAATAAAAGCATTAAAATCGATCAATCATCATTACCAGTTCCTGTAGCACTTGTAGAATTGTTTTAAAGTGACAAAGTGAGTGTTGGCTGAGTGCATTCATTACCAGCTCTGATACCACTTGGTGGACAGCATCCTTAATCCCAGGCTTGTGCTTCTCATACAGGGCTTCTGTCACAGCAGTACATACTGGGAACAGTAGATTCAGCTTATCAGACAGACTGCAGCTGAGTTCCTAGAACCATGCCTAGAACACTGTTCTATTCCACCACTCTCTCTCTATTCTCCTCTCTGTTCTATGAAGGCAGAACTTGTTCTATGAAGGCAGAACTAAGTTCTGCCATAGAACAGAGAGGATGTAATCTGGCACAATATCTGGCTTGTGTGACATGTCATGTAAAATGGGCTCCTCCCGCAAACATTGTTCAAAGCCAATCATAGTCAATTGGAATGGAATATGAAAGACACATCTTGATCACTTGATAGGTGGAAATGGGTGTAGCCTATTTGGGGAGCAGCGTAAAAAACATATATATATATATATATTTTTTTTTTATTATGTCCTATTAATTAAGTATTGGATAACTTAAAGGGATATTTCACTTTCAAAAAAACTTTTGGTAATTCTATCATGTAATCAGGCTTTTATGAACACCCTGAACAGTTTTTAATTAGCTTGATTGAATATTTAAATATTTGATGTAAATGTTACCAGGCCCTCCAGGCCCAGGGCCTCTCCCCACACACACCCATTGTAACTTCAAACTTCATTTTAACCATGATAGATTCATTAAAAACACCCATTATTTTTTCTGGTGACTCATACTACCCTCCTAATATGTGAGCAGACCGTGTTTTTCTGATAACTCTTTTCATTTATTTTTAATGATTTATTTTTTGTATTTCATTTTTTCCATTTTCCCAAATAATTATTAAAAATAAATGAAAAAGTTATCTAAAAAACATGGCCTGCTCACGTATTAGGAGGGTAGTATGAGTCACCAGAAAAAATAATGGGTGTTTTTAATGAATCTATCATGGTTAAAATGGAGTTTGAAGTTACAATGGGTGTGTATGTGGAGAGAGGCCCTTCCACTGCTCCCTGTTGAAAGTGGAATATCCCTTTAAGTATGACCTGGGGCAGCTGTCCACCCACCAGACCACTATTGATTTCTACAGACTGGAAGACGAATGAAGTCGGAAGATCAGTCGGTTGGAAGGTGTATATATACATATATATCTGAATGCACCTGAGAGCGAACACCAACAGACTATACTTAACTAAAAAATAAACACTGTGTGCCTGCAGCAAGCAGCAACACAATGCGCACACTGTCATATCATTTTCCTTCAACTAATGATCAATATAATGTAATAAATCAGTGTCAGCAAGCATATCTCTGCAGGTTGGAGGTATAAATGTATTAAACTTTCCATCCAAGTAATGGTTGTTGCATGTCGGCCCTCTCACCTAGAAAAAGAGGTCTTTCCTCTGGTTGTTCGTGCCAGCAACTCTTGCTGAGTTCGACCAGCTCCTCCAGCCCAGGGGCCTGCTCTAGGTCAACCTCTTCCAGGGACGGCCTTTGTCCCATAGGGATCAGCAACCTTATGCGGGCGTGGTCATTTTCTGTGAGAAGTGGAGGGTAGATGATGGGAGGGGATGGAAGAAAAGGAAAGAATACTTAGTAATCTATAGGAGAATATGTACTTGTTATCAAATAGTGTGTGTATTGCTATTGTTGAGTTAAAATTAAAGGAGTAGTTCACCCCCCAAATTACTTTTTTTCTATTGATTACTCACACCAAAATTTGCTTTAGGAATGTGACAAATACAAATAAGAAATATTATTGAACTCAATTCTCCATGGCGTGAGTGATCAATAGAAAAAAGTCATTTTGGGGGTGAACTACTTCTTAAGCCAAAGAGTGCCATCTGTGTAAAATAAAGCGAAACACCACTTGCCATATGGTTCTTTCCCCATCACAATGGAATACAGAAGTATCCCATAGCTAAAATAGAAAGAGAGAAATAAGCAACATCAGCAATTACATTATAAAGCATACATGTTTCACTTGCCAATGCCAATACATCTTCGTCAGGTCTTGATTACCTGACGAAGATGTATTGACATCAAAATGTTTGTTTACAAAAGCTTGAGCAGTCTGAGTTTGCTCCAGTGCCTTCCTTCAACACAATTATTCACAGGGCACAGGCAGCTGAGTTGATTCAGGGGATGTAACCGCCCGGACAACCTCCTTAATCCATTCTGCCAAAAAAAAAATACTTGGATGAGAAAGTTGAGGAAAACATCCACAAACCACGAGACCTATGGAAGCTATTTAAAACCCAGCTAGGCTGTGGCGCTAAACTTAGATCCATAGCCAGCAACATATCCATCCAAACTCCCATCACCCTCCTCACTGACAGTCTTGATGTAGCCAAAAACCTCAACATCTACTTCACCTCCATGGTCAAAAATCTGGTCAATAAACTGCCCGCTCCATCTGGGCTGTTTGGTGTTAGGCACATCCTGAAATTCTACGGGAAGCTTGGGGTATGCAAAGACAACTTTAAACTTGCCACGGTGACAACTGATGAAGTGTTTAAAAAACTGTGCACCCTACCTCAATACAAGGCCGCTGGCCATGACAAAATCGCCCCCAAATTTCTCATAGACTCAGCTGCCACCATTGCCCCAATCATTACCCACATTATTAATCTATCTATCAAGCAGGGTTATGTCCCCCAGGACTTCAAATTAGCTAAGGTAACCCCCCTGCACAAAAAAGGCAGTAAACTTGACCCTGGTAACTACAGGCCAATCTCAATCCTTAGTTCCATCTCTAAGGTAATGGAAAAAATTGTCTATGAACAGGTGGCTAAATATCTTGAAGAGAATAAACTGATCTACGAGTTCCAGTCTGGCTTCAAAGAGTCCCATTCCACAGATACATGCCTCATCTATTTGAATGATTACATCAAACGTGAAATTCACGATGGCAAATATTGCGGCATGGTCATGCTGGACCTCCAGAAGGCATTTGACACCGTCGATCATTCTATTCTAATTGAAAAACTCAAAGCTATTGGTCTTGACAGCACAGCAGTGAGATGGATGCACTCTTACTTGGTGGGGAGGGAACATATGGTGGAAGTCAATGGAACCCTGTCCCCCCCCCCCCCCCCCCCTCCCTGTAAACTGTGGAGTACCTCAAGGGAGTATACTAGGACCACTGTTGTTCTTAATATACGTAAACGACATGTCATCTGCTTGTGACTGCAATCTGTTTCTGTTCGCGGATGACTCGGCTCTCCTAGTCTCAGGCAGAGACATATTGCAGGTTGAAAAGGCCCTTAACTGTGAACTAAACATGATCTGCACCTGGCTCAATGACAACAGACTCTCAATTCACCTAGGTAAAACTGAATGTATCCTCTTTGGATCTAATCAGAAACTTAGCCTAGTTGAGAACTTCACAATTAAAGTAGGTGACACTGTGATTGAAAGAAAAATCGCACCCGTGCGAAGTGAGCGGTGCAAAAATATTTAGGGAGTATGATATACTGTGGACTTTGATTTTCAAGCCTTTTCTTTAAATAACTAGACCAGGTCAACCTGGTTGTGCCAGACCCTGGTTCTGCCAACCCTCTGGGCCTATAAATTTAATGCTACATTTATAGGCTGTCTGTCCCTTTATAGGCTGTCTGTCCCTCCCTCATGTCATCATCATTTGTGACATCATTGTGACCAAATATGGAGAAAAGAGGGAGGGACAGACCGACAGACAAAGCCTTTTGCTTTGTCTGTCGGTCTGTCCCTCCCTCATGTCATTGTGATGACATGAAGGCTTTGTCTGTCGGTCTATCCCTCCCTCATGTCATCATCATGTCATCATCATGACCATCTATGGAGAAAAACCGGACAGACCGACATTTGCTTATGTAGGCCTACCCATTTCATGGGTCTGGCAATCATGAATGTTTTTCCCTTTTAAATTGAAGATATTAAATAATATCAGTTTGGAACGTTGTGTATTTGATAATATAGCCTCTTCTGCATTAATACAAATTCCCATAACATTTACCAATGTATCCTTTTCTATGATTAACCTATTATATAACATTTATTGTGATATCACAATAACGTCATCTCTCAGATGAAGTTTAATTGGTTAATACTAATGGTGTATATATTGAGAAACACATTTAATAAAGCTTTCAAAATATTATATTAGAAGATATGACATAGGTCTTACATCATTCACAACATAAATAATAGATACAATTAAAGGTTAACTCATTTAATGCCAGCCTATCACCACTAGAGGGCATCCCAGTGGCCAGAGAATAATAGAGATATGCTGGTAATGCATGCCCAAGCCCTGGAGCCATGACTTGCCAGAACACTTTCCTTTGTGCATTTACAGGAAGAGGATGAAGTTAGCTTGAAGTTAGCTATTGGCTACCAAGCATTTTAGAAGATCTATTTTCGGCAATTTCGCCACGATTAAACCTTGCACACCTCATGCATGGGAAAAAAACAGAGAAGAATGAGCTCTAAAAAATCCAATGCAATCCTGGATTGCATTGTTGTGGTTTTGTGCAGTTTGTTCACAGCTTTCAAACAAAAAAATCCGATTGGAAATCCGTTCAGGCATTCTTGAGATAATAGCCATTATGTTATGTTGTTATGTAAACAAAAATGGCTGCCCTGTATGTTAGATGGGGTTGTATGGGGTTGGAACATGCAAAATCGCGATTGAAATCATGTTCACTAGTTTTGATGGGGTCAAAAAATTTTTTTTTTAAAAAAAATCTAAAAAATAATAATAAAAAAAAAAAAAAAACAACAAAAAAAACACGAATTTATTCGGTTTTGGCACTCCTTAATACGTTTTAATAAACCGAATTTATTCGGTTTTGGCACTAGAAGAGTTAAGTGTTATTAAGTCATTCAATGTTGGAGGTAACCAGAATACTCCCAAAAGAGTGAGGAGGATCCAGAGCAACAGAACCTGGGTCAGGAGTCTCCAGAATTGCAGGCCCGAAGAGCTGGGCCCGAAGAGCCCGAAGAACTGGGCAAGAATACAAAAGAACCATAGACCCTTGTCAAGGAGATTCCAGAACCACAGACCTTGAGTCAGGATGTTCTAGAAAAAAGATCCTTCTTCAAGATGGTGGAGGGTCGAACCATAGAAGAGCATGGGTGAGGAGGATCCAGAGCAACAGGACCTGGGTCAGGAGGCTCCAGAAGAGCAGGCCTTGTATGTTCTGGAACCACAGACCTTGCAGCAACAGCTGTACAACCAAGTACAACAGCTGTCAGCCAGGTACAACAGCTGTCAGCTATGTTCAAGACCACTGACTTGACTGAATCTTTCAAGAAGACCTTCTGTAAGTGCCCGAACTGTCTTAGAAGATATCACTCTCTCTTTCTCTCTCTTTCTTAGATGGTAAATGGTAAGAGCCTAGTAGCCCTAAGAGCAATCAAACGACGAATCCATATAGAGGACGGAACCATCTCTGGACAGAACCAGCTCTACCACCAGAGCCAGTTAGGCAACCAGGGACCTTATTTGCCTCTAGATTTTGTTTATGACCCTGTAATAATTATTTCGGCAAAGCCGAAGTATTTGAATTTCATACCACGATTTGCCAGGATCTGCCAAACATGACATTATTATAGGTATCACCTTCATGATCACTGTCCCAGTTTAGCCAGAAGGCCGGCAAGATGAGAGACCGATTGTACAAAATTCAACAGTAGTTGCAGATCCAAAGAGGAGAAGGTTTATTTATTGTTTATTGTTTATTTATATTCTTTGAATTTCAAAATTGTCTTGAGCTGGATATTCTCTATAATACATGAAAACAAACCACACTTTTAGACAGGGCCCTGTGATTAAAGCGCTCTGTCTAAAAGTGTGGTTTGTTTTCATGTATTATAGAGAAAAATTCAAAGAACGTCCTGACCTGACTCCTGTCCTGTCCTGATCTAATACAATTTTGAAATTCAAGGTTAGCACCGCTCAATAGTTTTTTATGACGTATTTAGGCGGCCTAAACGCGTTCTAAATCAGAGTTAACCAATCAGGTGCCTATGTGACTATGACATCATGGACAGATCAACAGAATCGAAGTGTTTCATTGGTCTAGCGGACTCATGTCATCATCATTTGTGACATCATGGTTTTGGTAGAAAAACGGTCTATAGGAGCGGTTAGCACCGCTCAATTAGAATACATGAGGATAGTGCATTCTAATGACCCTGAAAGGTCATGTTCAGATACTTTGAAGACAAAGTCATTCGAAATGACAAGTCTGGCATGTGGCAGAGTGTTATTTCTGTTGGGACGATATTTGATGTCTTCTTGCAAAATGATGGCTGTACTGTATTTCCGCTCCCATGAAGTGTCCAGGATATAGGGTTGGTTAGGCATGGTAAAGCTCGTACTTCGATCTACATGATAATTATAAGCTGTTTATTTATATTCTTTGAATTTCAAAATTGTCTTGAGCTGGATATTTCTATAATACATGAAAATAAACCACACTTTTAGACAGGGCCCTGTGATTAAAGCGCTCTGTCTAAAGGTGTGGTTTGTTTTCATGTATTATAGATAATAAATACATGACCCATACAATTTTGAAATTCAAGGTTAGCACCGCTCAATAATTTTTTATGACGTAATTTAGGCGGCCTAAACGCGTTCTAAATCAGAGTTAACCAATCGGGTGCCTATGTGACTATGACATCATGGACAGATCAACAGAATCGAAGTGTTTCATTGGTCTAGCGGACTCATGTCATCATCATTTGTGACATCATGTTTTTTTTTAAGCGGTCTATAGGAGCGGTTAGCACCGCTCAAAAAACACATCTGCTACCTGGGTTGCATCCTAGAGGCTAACCTATCCAGTGAAAAAATGACTACCAAGGTAATCAAAAAAGTCAACCAACGAATTCGTTTCTTGCAAAGGGTTGCCCAGCTGATCAGTATTACATCTCGAAAGACACTAGGAGGTGCTCTTATCGGGCCCCTCATTGATTACGGAGTCCTTGTCTGGTATCGCGACGCCCCAGCTGCCTTAAAGTTAAAGCTCCAAACAGCCCAGAACAAACTAATTAGGGTTGTGCTTGGTCTTCCACCTCTGACCCACCTTACCGATCATCACCACGAAAGCGTGGGGTGGCTCAAAGTAGCTGACAGAGTACAGCATCTTGCAATGGGCCTGGTGTACAAGATTCACTACACCTCCAAGATACCCATGTACCTGGCAAACTACTTCTTAAAGGTCAAGGATGTTCACGATCACAACACCAGAGGCAGCTCCACTAATCATCATCAACGTAGATTTAACACTAAACAAGGCGCTAACTCGTTCTCCTGCTACACCATCAACATGTGGAACGCCCTTCCACAAGCCTTAAAGGAGAGCAAATCCCTAGCCTCCTTCAAAATTGGTATGAAAAGTCACCTTCAGACAGCTGCTACCTGAGACTTGTAAATAGACTAAGCCCCCATGCCCCCCCCCCTTTTTTCTTTCTTTTCTGCCTTTGTATTTGATGTTATGCTTTTGAAACTGATATTATCCTAGATAAAGTATGTTCTATCCGTCTGTCTTTCAATGTTATATGAGATACTTAAAGTGTGGTTCCTGTGGAAATAAGCCTCGGCTTTCTAGGATCTCCTTTTAGTTGACCTTGTACCAGTGATTTGTACTGTCATGAAACTGTACTTTTTTCTATTGCAAACTTCTAATAAATTCTTCAATCAATCAATCAATCAATCAATCAATCAATCAATCAATCAAATGTAATTAGATACAGACACAGACAATCCCACAGAAAATGCTGAATACCTGTAGACATCAAAGGAGGTTGTGGATTTGTATGAAAAGTCTTTTAAGGCCTCTGGAGGCATGTAGCTTGTCGTCCCCGCCCCCTTGATATGAGAGGACGTTGAACAGTTGATGAACTTGGAAAGGCCAAAGTCAGTGATCTGGATGAATAAGAGAGGAGAATGGAGAGAACTTAAAGTGAACAGAGACGGAGGAAGAGAGACATGCAGAGAAGTGGAAGGAGAAATAGAGAGAGGGTTAGGAGAGATAATGTGTATGTTTACATTCACCAGTGAATTCACCATATATGGAGATCCCTGATCATCAATGTTAAGCACATACAGTGCGCAGATGATCACAGCTCATCCATTTTGGGGAAAATATGGCCACATTTTCTCCAACTTAAACAACCACAACGTGAGTCACACAAATTAATTCCGTCCTTGTGCCCATATATGGATATCCCTGATGTCATCAATATTAAGCCCATATCTGGGAATGCCCATATATGGACATATTGTGTCAGTCTCATGTGGTCTATAACATCAAACATCTATGATGTCAGATGCCACATTTTTATGGAGGACGAAAAATCACTTTATTCAAAATAAATAAATTAATAAATAAATGAAATTATAAATAAAGAAATGCAAAAATAAATAAATAAATATGCAAAGAAATGTAAAAGAATATAGATACATATATATATTTATGTGAAAATGTATTTATTTATATATATATTTATGTATTTGTGTATTTATTTATTTATTCATTTATTTATTTATATATATTTTTATTTTTTTATTTGTGTATATATTATTTTTTTTATGTATTTGTTTGCATATTTCCTTATTTTAAATTTTTTTTCCTCATTTATTTTTGTATTCTTTTATTTTTGTATTCTTTTATTTATTCTTTTATTTATTCTTTTATTTATTCTTTTATTTATTCTTTTATTTATTCCTGTATTTCTTGAACCGTATGGCCTTTCAGGCTTTAGCAATCAAACCCAGAGTGATCAAAGCCACACATGCCACAATAGCTATGAGGAGATTTCAGTGCCAGATTTCCATTCGCAGACTCTGGGGCCTCGGCCTCGGACCGCAGAGTGGCACGCGCTCGGGGACCACCTCCAGGGACCCCCTGGAGCTCCGGGGACCCCCGCGGACCCCCTGGCGCCGCCACCAAAGGGCTTAAAAAGTGGCCAAAAAGTGTGCCACTTTTTGGGGAAATTCGGGACTTTGACCGTGCGGACCCCCTCCATGGGTGCTGGGACCGGGACAAAAGTGACAGCGCCGCCTGGTGGCGCCCCCCCCCCACCCCCCCCCCCCCCCCGCCACTGCAGCGCACATAAAAATCTATAACTTGGGCTAAAAATAAAATTAAGTTTTCGAGCTTGGGGGTCTGCTACCACGTTTGGCATTATTTTTGGCCCTGGGGGTCCCCCGGGTGGCGCGGCGGGGCCAGGGCGCTCGGCAGGCGGCCTGGGACCCCCAGAGACCCCCCTAAGAAGCGGGGGTCCAGGGACCCCCGGGAGGGCCCGCGGAGTGGAGCTGGAGCTCGTAGATTGGCTACTTTTGGATATTTTGGCCTATTTCTTTTGGGCGGCGCGGGGGTCCCCCAGGGTGGGCCTGCCTCCGGGAACCCCCCCGGAACCGGCCCCGTCTCTCCCAGTGGCTCGCTCTGCGCATGGCCGGCTCCGGGGCCCCGAGCCGGACGCGTGGGTACCGGTCCCATCTCAAACGGTCGCTCCTAGCCCGAGTTATGGATTTTTATGTGCGCTGCAGTGGCGGGGGGGGGGGGGGGGGGGGGGGGGCGCCACCAGGTGGCGCTGTCACTTTTGTCCCGGTCCCAGCACCCATGGAGGGGGTCCGCACGGTCAAAGTCCCGAATTTCCCCAAAAAGTGGCACACTTTTTGGCCACTTTTTAAGCCCTTTGGTGGCGGCGCCAGGGGGTCCGCGGGGGTCCCCGGAGCTCCAGGGGGTCCCTGGAGGTGGTCCCCGAGCGTGTGCCACTCTGCGGTCCGAGGCCGAGGCCCCAGAGTCGAATGCGAATGGAAATCTGGCACTGAAATCTCCTCATAGCTATTGTGGCATGTGTGGCTTTGATCACTCTGGGTTTGATTGCTAAAGCCTGACAGGCCATTAGCATACGGTTCAAGAAATACAGGAATAAATAAAATAATAAATAAAATAATAATAACAATAGGGGTAACAATAATAATAATTAAATAAAAATAAAAATAAACTATGTCAATTCTAGTTATTAAATAACCTCAGTGCATTCAGTTTTCCCACGACCAGCAAAGGCACTTACATCCTGTAGACATACAGGAACGTAGCGCACAACCACTCTCAAAGATGTTTTCTCCAAAAGCAAGGTATAATGTGTATGTCCATAGATCATGTGAGGTTTTGTGTTTTACATTTCTGACTATCAATCAATCAATCAATCAATCAATCAATCAAACAAACAAACAAACAAACAAACAAACAAACAATCAATCAATCAATCAATCAATCAATCAATCAATCAATCAATCAATCAATCAACAACAATAACTGAATGGATATGAGCTTGAACAATCACAGAGGATTGGCATGCTTGACACATCATCACCTTGGTATTTAGATGTGCGTCCAGCAGCACGTTGCCAGGCTTCAGGTCCTTGTGGATGATGGGAGGGGTCAGACTGTGAAGGTACTTCATGCCCAGAGACACTTGGTAAGCCAGTCGAAAGACCAGGGACCAAGGTAGGGGGTGGTTTAGTTTTTTCTGGTGAGGAAGGGGGTTTCAGAATCAGAGTTTCAGAAACACAGATAAAAATACAAATTAAAGGATAATTTAAAGCTACAATCCTTAAGTTCGTTGTCTCCCTCTTCCAACAGAGAGAGGTAATTGCATCACCAGTCTTTCCACCTCGGAGGAAAGCCTAACAGGTTGTTTGATCCGGTAAACTGGAAACAGGGAGAAGAACAGGTAGGCTCTAAAAGTATGCCTTTGAGCGCAGGGGAATTATTTTGGGTTAAAACTGATTCCGGTGTGATCTTTACGGCCAAAGTGTAGTTAAGCCAAAAAAAAAAGGCCCAACCCAAAAGAATATTGGATATTTGTTTTATTTCATTTAATTAAAAATTGCAATGGTGTGCATCTGCCAAAAATATTACATTTTAAACATCTATATAGAATAAAAATATCAAAAAGACCAGAGGCATATTAGAAAATCACAGCATCACATTTAGTAAGAGTTCATCATTAAGACCTTTAGGAGCTAGAGTGTTACATCTATACTATAATTTTCCGAATGTCTGTCTGAGTGAGTGAGTGTCTGTCACAGCGTTTCTCCTCACTGGCTGGAGCAATTGATCTGAAATCGCATCACCATTAGCATATGAACACACCTGACATAACTGTGAAGCCCGTTTGTCACTTTCACAAATCATATGCTGTATATTAGCATTTTTATGGTGTATCTACTATCTATTCTGCATCTAGCATGAGGCATATCTATTCTGCATCTAGCATGAGGCAAAATGTTTAACAAGCTCTGTGTGTGTGTGTGTGTGTGTGTGTGTGTGTGTGTGTGTGTGTGTGTAGGGGGGGGGGGGTTGTTGTCTGGCCCTGTTACAGATGTTGTCCAAAAATCATGCAGATCGGTACACAGTATCTCTGTAGCCATTAAACGAAACCGGTATTTCTTACATTGATGCTCCTACATATTATCATGCAAGCACCAGTTAAAGTTACTTTCCATCCCTCATGTGTGCACAGTGCACACCCCATAACCCACACACTGCACATCATTTCGGAGCTCATATCTTTGAACGGGTAAGGACTAGTGTATATAATACAGAAGGCCTCCCTTCTTTTTAAAAGTAGGTTGTGGTTTCCCCCTCTAGGTGGCAGTGAAACCACATCCATACCAACAAAGGTAAGGATGAAATGTCATGTTTCATGTCATTAAAATGAACAGCCATGAATCCCTGTCATTCCTGCGAATGGAGCTTTTGTGCTCGCTGATGCGTATCTTAAGTTTTCTGGTGGTCTTATAGGCCAGACCACAGGGGCATCGTAGCATATAAATCATGTGTGTGGAAGCACATGTGATTATACTTTTGATTGAGAATGTTTTGCCGGTTAATGGATGATAAAAGACTGATTCTTTGTTGGTAGGCTATTATTACATTGCACGCAATGGCCAAGGGTAATTGCAGTTCGGAATGGGGCTGAGTAGGGTCTGTGTCAGTTGCGCTGGTCTGCCACTAGAAAAGTGTGCTTTTATGAGAGAATCTCTAATATTTCTCCCACGTTTGTTAACAAAAAAAAATGTGTGTGTTAATTCAGGATCAGACTGGCAGATGCCAGTGTTTCTTAAAGACTGATCGAATATGATGAGAGTGTGGGGAATGAGTAGTAATGCAGGTGACTGAGAAGTTCGTATCCAGTTTTTTGCTCTTTTTTTTAGTAATTCAGACAGGGTTTGTCTAGAGCTGCAGTGAACCCCTGTTCAACCCATTCCGAGGGGTAGCCCATTTGAGCAAATCTGTGCTTCATTTCGACAGATTTGTTCAAGTAGTCGTCTGTGGAGTGACATATTCTCTGGAGTCTATAAAATTGGCTTTTGGAAGTTTTGGGCAAACCTTTCTTTAAGGTAGTTGGGTGTGCGCTATTGGCCAGCAATAAAGTGTTCCTATGTTTCCTTTCTATAAAGGGTGGTAGATAGGCCGCCATTGACAATGTCAACCAACATATCCCAAAAATTTACCTTTTCATGGCTGAAGTCACAAGTAAAAACCAAATGACTCTTAGAACTATTTAGTAAATCTATAAAGCTATCCAACTCCTCTATGGTATCCTGAAAAATACAAAAAATGTCATCAATATTATCTGAAGTATTTTAGAATTCGTGGGAGGAACACTTTCTTCTCTGTGTTGAAAACAAAGTTATTCTCAAATGAACCCATAAATAAGTTTGCATAAAATAGTACCCATACTGACCCCAGTATCAAAACAGAAATATTGTACTCCATAACAAAGGTGGCTAAATCAAATGTGTTAGGAGGATTAACTGTCTGGTCCCGGTTGTTTATAAACTGATTCAGGGCTTCTAAGCCCATGTGGACTTATTCAAATGTTTTAGGCAAATTAAATTAAGACACATTTTCTCTTATTTTTCTCTTCTCTTCTGTCCCTTTACGACTAACCCCTCCATTAACACTTTTTGCAGGATTGTCGAGCAAGTCATAATGAAAATACATGAGAAGCCCAACCGTATTTTACATAATTTATCCAGAGCAGAAAGGTGAGAACTAGATATTTTGGCAAAATGATAAAGATTGTAATTAAGCCTGCAGACAAAGGAGGGGCTATCATTCAAGACGCTGCTAAATATAAAACTGAGATTTTGTCCCAATTGTCCAACACACAGTTTTACCACAAACTTAATGGTGACCCCACTGTTGATTTCCAAAAAGAAATTGTCACATTTTTGGAAACGGCAAAAGAGAGGGGATGGATAACTAAATTCGAATTTGATTTTCTAACACCCCATTAGACTTGTATTTTACACACTCCCCAAAATACACAAATCCTTAATAAATCCTCCTGGACGCCCTATCGTGGCAAAGACAGATTCATTATTATCTCCTCTATCGACAAAATGTTGATTTTTTTCATCAAGCCTTTTGTTCATGCCTTGCCGGCGTACATTAAGGATTCTACTGATTTTATAAATAAACGTTCTTCTGTAACTGATCTTCCTATTGATACGTTTTTGCTTACTTTGGACATCATTAGCTTTTATACGAACATACCACATTCAGAAGGCTTAGAAGCCCCGAATCAGTTTCTAAACAACCGGGACCAGACAGTTAATCCTCCTGTATTGCTGATTTAGCCACCTTTGTTATGGAGTACAATTATTTCTGTTTTGATGGTGATTTTTATTTAATATTTACAGACCTCTGGGGTCAGTATGGGTACTATTTGTGCGCATATTTATGCAAACTTATTTATGGGTTCATTTGAGAATAACTTCATTTTCAACTCAGAGAAGAATGTGTTCCTCCCTACAAATTCTAAAATACTATACAGATATATTGATGATTTTTTTTGTATTTGTCCGGGTACCATAGAGGAGTTGATTTTTTGTTAACAAACGTGGGAGAAATATTAGAGATTCTCTCATAAAAGCACACTTTTCTAGTGCCAGACCAGCGCAACTGACACAGACCCTATTCAGCCCCATTCCGAACGGCAATTACCCTTGTGGCACTTGTGATTCAGACCCTTACACCTGTAATTTAACTGGTCTGACCCAAAGTACATATTGGATAACATTCACTGATATTGATTATCCATGCTTGTTATATTCTGCTTACCCTAGTGTAGACGGTATAGGTTTTACTCTTAATTTTTGTATTATTGATTGTATTACCTTCCTTATTGACTTATTTAATTAATGTTTTGTGGCTTTTCATGATTTTGTTCTCTCAGAATAGTATTTTCTACTGTGGGCAAAAATACCTTGTGCATCTACCTGTAAGGGCTGCCCCTCAGTCTAGGTATCAGAGTGGTGGGGATCTGATTGCCCCCACCATCCTTGTTGGACTATATATCTTGGCTCAGTGCCATCTTACTTCTTTATGCCTGATGAAGGTCTGAACGATCGAAACGTTGTAATACATTTATTGTGAGTGAAGACTCTTTTTCTCCAGCTCCATTAGATTGGAAATGGTTCAACATCACCGAATCATTGAATGAATCAGTCAATGAATAAAATGGGAAAAGCTGACCTGCAAAGAGGCGAGGGATCCTCTCTCCATCAGCTCCATGACCAGGCCAATCTGTATGCCAGAGACAGAAGGTGGACGGCCCTTGAAGACTGCCAGGACCCGGATGACATGGGGGCTCTGTGCCCGTCGCATCAGTTCACACTCACGATGCAAGGACTTATCCTGGTTGGACCTGAAGAATAGTAATAATAAGACAAACTAGAAGCAGTGCTCTTCCGAGTATAGGTCTCTTCCAGGTCAGGAAGGTTATTGTGACCTCCTGGTGGCGCTAAAATAGGTAAATGTGAAAAGGGTGGCGTGTCTTCTTCGGCCTTTCATGGCAATCGGACGCTGCATGCATGATTTTGTTGCTAAAGTTGATCTGCTGGTGGCGCTATAACAGGCCAATGTGAAAAGGACAGCATTTGTTTCTTGACCTTGTGGGAATGTGGGTACAAAGTTTTACGTAAAGCGCAAGCTGCGTTCATGATTTGAGGCATTTTGTTCAAAACGGACCAATCCTGCCAACTTTGGAGGCCAATGTTAGCCAATCAGGATGGAATATGAAATATCTGAGAGATACTTCTTGATCACATGACTGTATAGATACACTGTACTGATTTGTGTGTGAGTAATATCTAAAAATGTGTTTTACATAATAGGTCGTATTGCGTGGCTGGTATCGTTCGGTTTCGTTCCCGCCCCATGGGCACTACATAAACTTTGCTTCATTAGAAAGATCTATTGATAGTAAGTAAGAAACAAAAAGTTATCCGCGTGTCACTTGCACAATCTTTGTCACCAGCCAGAAATGTATTTAAAGGGAATAACAAAAAAATGAAAATCTTGTGCTGCTGTTTTTGCTGATTTTGGCAACACAAAATCTTTCTCAAATGTCATAAATACATCTACCTAACCTCTGAAACAAGTATTGGTGCCTTAGTATACTCATATGCGAATTTAGATCATATAATGTAGGAAATTTGTTGAAGGAAAAGCTTCAATGTAAGTGAGTGTCAGTGATTGTAATTTTGTTATAATGACAAGTAAACGTGATGTCTATTTCATGGTTTCACATCAAGAGAAACTCAATGGAATACTTATCTTCATGATTGGGTGTGTCTGGACCTTTAATTTACATATTTCCAAGATGGAAGACACCCGAAAATGAGCTTTACTATGACTTTTACAGTGACGGCTGGCTGTTATGACAAAACATCTGCTTTTTAAGCAATATGAACACATTTGGTCAGTTTTACCTCAGATTCTATGAAAGTGATCCCTGACTAATACGACAAATATGCCTAAATACATTATAATTGTTCTCTATAACTACAATGTAAAATTAAAAACACCTCAATTATTTTATTTCTTCTAGAAATAGCGAATCTTCCACTCAATAGGGGAAATGCCCGTCGCAAGTTGATGATGTCATAAATGTCAAGTGTGATCTATCCCTATGGAATTTATGGCCTGCATGTGAAAATAAAAAAAAACGTAATACTTCCTATGGTTAATATGAGCATCAAATCAATATTTCAAATGTGTTTGTGTTTTGTTTTTTTACACATGCATGCCATAAAAATGACACATGACATTTATGACATCATCAACTTGCGACAGGCATTTCCCCTACTGAGTGAAAGATTAGCTATTTCTAGAAGAAATAAAATATTTAAGGTGTTTTTAATTTTACATTGTAGTTATAGAGGACAATTATAATGTATTAAGACATATTTGTCGTATTAGTCAGGGATCACTTGAAGAGTTGCGGAGAAAAATCTGAGAAAACGTACATACAGCTACTGTCTACAAGACTGGGCTTGTATATCAGCGTTTCAACCCTGTTTTTCCTTAATTATAGATCAAGCTGAAGACAAGCATCTTTGTACTACTTAAACGCAGTTTAAGCTGAATATTATGTGTGGGTTGTTGCGAAATGTGGCTAAATGTGATGGGAAATGTACGGACGGATTACCACACACTTGCATCCTGTTATGAAGAGACACACATGGGGGAATTTTGGTTGAAATGGAAAAACAACAAATGCAGAAGTAACTTCTGCATTGTAACTTTCATTTGTAGAGTCGGATCATTTGTATTTTGTTATTATGGTCACTTTCTCGCTTGACATCTGTTTCCTGTCTGGGAACGGGGCCAGCTCTTTCTCTGTGCCACACGCTAGTCGATGTCGTAATGGTTCACGTCCTGTCTAACAGAGAGGAGAAGGGTGGTGGAGAGCAGACAGTATCAAACGATGTAAAAGATCAACTAACAGTGTTATGATGTCACTATAATGGTTAAAAAGATTGTGATCGTGTAAACTGTATAGAATAATGGGAACAGTAAGATAATGGGACCTGTTAGTGAAGAAGGGTGTTGGTTAGCACGCCCCATAGAACGGAGCTTAATAAACAGGGTTTCATGTATTGGCTTTTCAGGCCTTATATTGCTTACCTATAATACTACATGTATCTTACAGTTGACATTTTAATTTATCACATTGCTGAACCACCTACTCCCAAATGTTTCTTGTCAGCAAAAGACAGACAGAAGTCCAGGTCTCCTGAGCACATTGGGAAGTTGGAGATTCTAGAGACCTTTTACTTGTGTGCCGCCTGCTGTAGGTAGAATACCTTCAACATCACAGTTGCTGAATGCTCCTCCAGATGCAGCTGGTTTACCTGGCTGTTCAGCATTCTGTGTAAACTTTCACCCACAGGCTAGCATTATTGGCTACCTTCCACTCATCCCAGCATCGCCAACTGATCCTTCTGTCCTCAGAAAAGAGATGAAACGACTCTTCACTACATAAGTACGCCATTATCACTGGAGATCAGGCAACACCAAGATGAGTTTGGCAATGTAGTCCTGTTGCTGGGAGGCTTCCACCAAGCTCACAACTACTGTACATGTTTATGTTTATGTTTATGTTTATTAAAGGATCCCCATTAGAGACTCACGAATGAGCCTCTAGTCTTCCTGGGGTCCTGAATCAGGCAAATACAATACAAATATACAATTAAAAAATAAAAATAAAAATAAAGAATAAAATAAAATATATATAAATGAATACAAAAAAATAATAATTAACAATTCAAATTAAACAGTCCAGTAACATCTAAAAATACACATATAAAGTTGCATAGTTATATGTCACTTGGCAAGATATTTTTTGATATGCTTTCTGAAAGTTATTTTGTTATGTATTATAGACAAGATGTTTTTCGACAAGGCATAGTTCTATTGATCTATATATACCAGTAAGCTTAAGGCAATTTGATTTTGGTGCTATTTTTGTTCTTAGTTTACCAGAAACTGCTCCTCTGGTGTTGTACCCATGCTCAGAAGTCATTTCAAACTGTTGAGCCAAGCTAGATGGCTTATTGGTGCTAATAATGTTACGTAGTAGCATTAAAAGACTCACAGATAATTTCTGTTCAACCATTAGCCAGTTCAGATTTTCATGCATATATATAATGCTGGTCCTGTATGGACATCCTAGTGCCAAACGGGCTGCTTTGTTCTGAGCAATCTGCAACTTTCCCAAATCCAATTTTGTTGCTGACGACCAGATTACAGGGCAGTATTCTAAATTAGACAAGACCAAAGAATGAATAACTGATTTCATTATGGAGGGAGTGATGAAACCAGAGCACTTTCTAGCCATCCCGATTCCTCTTCCCATTTTAATGACAATATTATTTATATGTTTAGACCAAGATAAAGAGCTGCCAATAGTTACTCCCAGAAGTTGTATTGTGTTAACTTGTTCTATTTGTGTGGTACCAATTGACAGCTTTAACTGAGGGTTCTTGCCCAACGTGTGTCTAGATCCAAGCACAATGGCCTTTGTCTTAGAAATATTTAATACCAACTTGTTGTGCTCAATCCATTCATAAATGTCTGTTAAGGCACTACTTAAAGTGTCAGTTACAGCTTGCTCAGATATAGCAGCACTATATAGTGTTGTGTCATCAGCATACATAACAGTTTTAACATGTTTTACACACAATGGTAAATCATTAGTAGAAATTGAGTATAACAAAGGCCCTAGGCAGCTCCCTTGTGGAACCCCACAGTTAATAGGGTTCCAGTTTGAATAGCTGCCATTGAAGAAGACTCTCTGTTGTCTCCCTGAGAGATAATGAGTGAACCATGCCAATGCATTGGAGGTGAAACCATAACACTTTAACTTATCTACCAGCAGGGTATGATCAATCACATCAAATGCCGCACTGAAATCCAACATAACAGCACCTACTAACTTTTTATTATCCAAGCATGTTAACCAGTCATCACTCATTTGCAAAAGTGCAGTGCTTGTAGAATGGCCTTCCCTGTATGCATGCTGAAAAGCTGACAATAGATTGTTATCTGAAAAGTAATCCATAACCTGTTTGAATATTATTTTTTCTATCATTTTGCTTAGCAAGGGTAAAATACTAATAGGACGGCTGTTTGGACCATTAAAAGTTTTATTTTTGTCTTTCGGAAGTGGGATGATTTTAGCTTCCTTCCATACCGTTGGATGAACACCACTGATTAAACACTGATTGAATATATGACATATAGGAGTATCTACAGAGTTAACAACAAGTGTGAGTATTCTACTATCTAAGTTGTCTGTACCAGAGGAAGTAGAATCTGCTTGTGACATGATTAATTTCTGAACAGTTTTTCTATCAACCTGATTAAAGTTAAAGAGACAGTTTTTATCTTTCATTATCTCACTATTTATAAGTGTGTATGAAAGTGAACCATCACTGCTTTGTTGACCATCTCTTAAATTATCAACTTTATTTTAAAAAAAATCATTGAAGTAGTTTGCTATATCAGAAGGTTTGGTTATGAATATCCCTTCAGATTCTATGAATGAAATGGATGTATTTGATTTCCTACCCATAATTTCGTTCAGTGTTGACCATAGCTTTTTCCCATCATTTTTTATTTCACTAATCCTATGTTTATAGTACACTTTCTTCTTCTTTTTATTTAATGATGTTACTCTGTTCCCCAATTGACAGTAGATTTGTCTGTCTGTCTTCAGAATTAGTTTATTTGCTGTTTTCTTTGCGTCATCCCTAGCAGTCATTAATTCAAGCAGTTCTTTATCTAGCCATGGAGCATTTTTGGACCTAACAGTAAATTTCCTAAACGGTGCATGCCTATTTACTATTTCCATAAGCAGATTCATAAATACATTAAGTGCCCTTTCTGGGTTGTCCTCTTTGCACACTATAGACCAGTCAACTTGTTCTACCTCACCAACAAACAATTCCTTGTTGAAGTGTTTGTAGGATCTCTTATTAATGACTGTACTACCTCCTTTAGGGATTTTAGTACTCCTAGACAATGCAACCACATTATGATCACTAAATCCTACTGCTATAGAAACAGCTTTAGAACAGCGTTCTGGATAGTTAGTGAACACAAGATCCAAACATGTAGACGAAGTACTACCTTGCTTATTAGTAACAATTCGAGTCGGATGAGATACCAGTTGTATCAAATTGCATGCTTGAGCCATAGATAATAATTTGCATTTCATATTACACTCAGAAAGCCAATCGATATTCATGTCGCCCATAAAGTAAACTTCTCTTTTTCCATCAGAGGCTTTATCAACCATGCTGCACACATCTGACAGATAGTTCATATCAGAACTTGGGGGTCTATAACAGCATCCTATTAGAAATGGTTTAGTATATGGTAGATGTACCAGGACCCATATTGCTTCTATACCATCTATAGTTAAATCATCCATAATTGTAGCAGGGATATGACTTTGAATGTATATTGCCACACCACCACCATATCTATTTCTGTCATTTCTAAATATATTGTAACCATGTATTGACACCACTGCATTACCAAATGAGGGATCAAGGTGGGTTTCTGATACAGTATAAATATGGATATTGTGCTGACAAGCCAGGCGCTGTACCTCATGAACTTTATTTCTAAGGCTACAAACATTTAGGTGGACCATTATCAGACCCTTTGTTGGAAATTTAGACATAGCAACTATGTGATATTATACAGCCTCCCTTGACACAAGTATGTACATTTTCTAAGTTACTGCCATACATTAAAAAGTATATTACCAAGTACCTGCCAAAAATATGGCCACATTGAGTGCATTTGAAATGACAAAAATAAAAAATGTAAACCATGTAATAGGAAATAGTGTTAACTATGATCACTTCTCTGTTAAAATTATACATAATACAGATCATGATACACAGTAAATCACCTAGTCATCATAGCCATAACAGCGTGACAAGCTCTAGTCTGACACCTGCTGGCGACCAGGGCGAACAATGAGCTTGTCATGTCTCAGAACAGCAAAAAGACCATTCTTTCTTGCCTCCATCATCTTTGGTAGAAGCTCCTTTCTCCTAAGTCTGACAGCTTCTGTATAATCCTCATTAATATAAATATTTGTGCCTTTGAGTTTGTTAGCCTTTCCTAGCACTGTTTCCCTATCCTTAAATCTCAGGAGTTTAATAACAATGGAACGCGGCCTGTCATGTTTTTTTTCCAGACCCCTGTTCACTGTTAGCCTCAGCTTGGTCACTAGACCTCTTGACAATTTTTCCTGTACGATGGGCCCTTTCAATCTCTATCTTAGCAGGGTCTAGATCGAGATGTTCACTGAACATAGCCTGCACTTTCAATTCAGTGTCAGCCCATTTCTCACCATCAACCTCTGGAATACCATCAATAATTAGATTATTTCGCCTTGATTGACCCTCAAGATATTCAGATTTAGAATCAGTTGAGATGAAAGATTGACCAAGTTTCCCAATGTCTTTGTCAAATGTTTTGCAGCTCAAAGAAATCCTGCTGCATGACTCTTTGAGTTGATCCACATCCTTCTGTGTATATTGGAGACTAGTTTTAATTTCCTCCGCCTCTTTCAGAATACCATCCAGCCTTTTGCTGGTGTTATCCATTATAGTAGTCACAAAGCCCTTGTAGCTATTCTCAAGTTGATTTAAGGATTCTTTAAAATAGTCTTTTTGTTGCTCCAATAGCTCATGAAGCTGAGCCATGGACACATTTTTAGCCATAATGGAACTTTCTGACCTGGAGGTGCCGAGTGAAGCCCTGTGGTAGCTTGGCTACTGATGGCTAGGTGAAGCCCGGTAGACCTAGTGTAGCCCGGTGGCAGGTGTCCAGGTGGAGCCCAATGGTAGTAGTAGGCCACTGCTGTCCAGGTGGAGCCCGGTGGTAGCTAGGCTGCTGCTGCTGCCCAAGGTGGAGCCCGGTGGTAGCTAGGCTGCTGCTGTCCAAGGTGGAGCCTGGTGGTAGTAGCAGGCCACTGCTGTCCAGGTGGAGCCCGGTGGTAGCTAGGCTGCTGCTGTCCAAGGTGGAGCCTGGTGGTAGTAGCAGGCCACTGCTGTCCAGGTGGAGCCCGGTGGTAGCTAGGCTGCTGCTGTCCAAGGTGGAGCCCGGTGGTAGCTAGGCTGCTGCTGTCCAGGTGGAGCCCGGTGGTAGCTAGGCTGCTGCTGCTGTCCAGGTGGAGTCCGGTGGTAGTAGCAGGCCACTGCTGTCCAGGTGGAGCCCGGTGGTAGCTAGGCTGCTGCTGCTGTCCAGGTGGAGTCCGGTGGTAGCTAGGCTGCTGCTGCTGTCCAGGTGGAGTCCGGTGGTAGCTAGGCTGCTGCTGTCCAGGTGGAGCCCGGTGGTAGCTAGGCTGCTGCTGCTGTCCAGGTGGAGTCCGGTGGTAGTAGCAGGCCACTGCTGTCCAGGTGGAGCCCGGTGGTAGCTAGGCTGCTGCTGCTGTCCAGGTGGAGTCCGGTGGTAGTAGCAGGCCACTGCTGTCCAGGTGGAGCCTGGTGGTAGCTGGGCTGCTGCTGCTGTCCAGGTAGAGCCCGGTGGTAGCTGGGCTGCTGCTGCTGTCCAGGTAGAGCCCGGTGGTAGCTGGGCTGCTGCTCCTATGGAGCCCGGTGGAGGCTAGGCTGCTGCTGCTGTCCAGGTAGAGCCCGGTGGTAGCTAGGCTGCTGTAGGCCTTTTACTTCCCAGTGTCAGCAGGCTGCTGTAGGCCTGGTGGAGCCTGGTGCTAGCAGGCTGCTGTAGGCCTGGTAAAGTCCAGGAGTAGCAGACTACTACTTGCAGGCTCTTGGGTTTAATCCAATTTCCGTCCCAAATTCCAGTTAATCTACAAGTTATACTTTGTGAATTATAGGAGAACTCTAACTAACCACTGGTAAAACTTTGAATAAAGAAATACACAGGATTACTTAGATATTTGCTAGATTCCACACAGAGTGTTGCTGCTGTGAGCTGCTGCTGCTGTCTTCGAGACATCCAAGACGAACATGAAGGCTATTTGCAAGAATATCAGGGAAGCAAGGGCAGATGATCTGCTTGTTGCAGCAAGTCTTTGTCGTGAAGGAACTGTCAAGAAGATGTTTGTTAATAAGACATAATACTACCTAACTTTACATGCCCTCAAGGTCTTCAGTGAAGCCATGTGGCCCTGGGAAGCCTTTGAGGCATGGGCAGCAGACAGGGACAGACAGCCCTGGAAGCCACAAGTTGAGTCGGTCTTGAAGATCCTGTTTGAGAAAGAGATAACTGGCAGAAGTTAGAAATGATGAGGCATCCAGAGATGGCAGTCCTAGGAGATCAGCTGCTGCTTTTCAGGAATCATTCAATGGGCAACCAACTACAATTCTCTGGGCAACCCTCCTGGACCTTCCTGGAGATGTCAGATATTCTCCAAAGGTTTAACTACTACGAGCGGGAAGGTGACTGGACAGGACATCTCTGTGAATCAGCAAGAATGATACCCTACCTCACTTCAGTTGGCCACTAGACAGGCAGCAAATCTTTGTATTTGCCTTAGATGAAGAAATTACCAGAAACAGCTTCAGAGGTATAAGCACTTGTTGGCTGACGAGCAGATGGCAGCCACAACATTAGTGTTTCTCTTGACATGCTACTGAAGCAGACTTATAATGCTGATGCCAAGGAAGCAAACGGTCTGGATGGCAGATTTATGTCAGTGCCAGAACTGTGAGAATGTTTCAAAAGAAACAGAAGAACAAACTTTATGGGATGATGACTCTGATTAAGCAGGGTCGTCGCCATGCTGGCTTTTGGTGGACATTTATGTTGAAATATCTTCTTTTTTTTGCCATGGACATACTAAATGAGTGGACAATAATATATACCAGAAACACATAGAAGAGCAAGCCCTGAATTACCAGTGTGTAACTCTGAGAACCATTTGGTACCATTTGTACAATCTCTTAAGGGCGTCCTTTGCAAATAAAACATTTGAGAACCAGCATTGGTTGGACTCCTAATATGCCAAAATGTCACAATTACCATAGATATTCTGAAGAAAACCTGTTGACTTCAAATTCAGTAATTGGATCTTATGATCAAAAACAAGAATATTATTAGGTATAACATCAGCCACTGACACATTTTGTCAGTACAGACATATTGATGACCCCTGGAAGTGATAGAGATGAGTAATATACGCACCATGTCAGCATGTAAAATTAGCTAAATACTTGTTTTATTTCAAGATTTGCTTTTATCACATTTAAATGCAATACATACATGTGGGAGGAAAAAGCTTAACATTTGCTGTATTTTGTCACAGCACAGCCTTACGTTTACTTCTGCTGCCAACATTTGTATGCGTTTTTGTTTTGGTTGGGGGGGGGGGGTCTTGATGTACAAATGACAGATGTTGGGACACTCTGTGGTACTTAAATACATATTTTAAACCTGACATGACCTTTTGTGCATTTATTATAGTCTTGTCCATTTTGGGCATTTTTCCAATTTAGGGGGGTGTGAAAGCAATTTGATAGATTTTCATCCATTTCTGGCCAAGGTGTACTGTTTTTCTTTTCTTTTTTTTACCTTTCATTACACAGTTGGCTGTGAGATTTTTTATGTATGAGACAAATTTACTATGTGTATGTTTCATTTTGATGGGTGCCAATCACATACAGTACATTGAGGTGTTTTCTTCAACAAATGTTCTATATTTCATGATCTAAATTCACATATGAGAATACTAAGGCACCAATACTTGTTTCAGATGTTAAGTAGATGTATTTATGACATTTGAGAAAGATTTTCTGTTGCCAAAATCAATATAGAAAATTTTACAAGCAAAAAAAGCAGCACAAGATTTTCGTTTTTTTGTTATTCACTTTTATATACAATTCTGGCTGGTGACAAAAGTCGTGCCGGTTTCGTGCGGAGAACTTTTAACCCAAAGTCCACAAGGGTATTGTCTATGCAAAAATGCATTGAACGAGTAGTGCCCAGACGTGGGAACGAAATTCATTTTCTAAGCACTTTTTCTCATAAGGCAATACCACCTATAAGTCGGCCTCCTGGTGGTGCTATAAAAGACAGATGTGAAAAATGCAGGGCAAAGGTTTTCCCTTGGTCTCTAGGGAGTGTGCATACAAAGTTTTACACTGATCAGTGGAGTTATAGGTAAAAACAAGAATCGGCCTGTTATAGCACCACCATGAGGTTGATTAGAAAAGAATCGAGTGGCATTTCAAAATGTCATGGAAATCACACTCTGTGTTCATGATTTGAGACATCATGTTCAAAAGGGAGAACTCTTGCAAACTTTGGAGGCCAAACTTAGCCAATCAGGATGGAATATGATGAATCTGAAAGACCCGGTTTGTTTAATGGCTATAGAGATACTGTGTACCGATTTGCAGGATTTTTGGACAGAATCTGTAGGAGTACTGTCCAAAAATGTGTTTTGCACAAACCCGCCTTCTGGTTGCGCTGTAACAGGCCCATGTGAAAAGTTGGGGACAGAGGTCTGATCTGGCACCCAGGGAGTGTGCTTGCACAGTTTCACTGCCATCGTGCCAACGGCGCCGGAGATTTAGCCTCGTAAACCAGACTTTCCTTTCAGAATGCAGGAGGAGTCAGTTTACTAGACTACCGGAGATTAGCTGTCCACAGACGGAAGGACCAACGGACATGCAGACGGACAGACGGACAGGGGAGCCTTTTGGCCTGGTCGGAGACACTAAGAAGTATTTAATGTGAGCAAACTAGGCAAAATCCCAACAGTCCAAATGCAACAAATGAATCTAACTCGTTAATAAGTGGGACCAAAATAACACACCAGCCTGGAAACACAAAGTGGCATGGGTCCAAAAGAGTGCATCAGTTGCTGCAGTTCATGATGTTCTTGTTCTAAAACCTTTACACACCTGCTACTGCATAATGCTAACTCTATATATGCAGTATTTATCCTGTTGATTATTCAACAACCTATACAATTTAGGCTCCATGACCTCTTTCCTTTTGTTTTTACAATGTACGCATTTATAGCAGATGCTC
Source organism: Nannobrachium achirus (assembly GCF_963921795.1). Classification (NCBI taxonomy): domain Eukaryota; kingdom Metazoa; phylum Chordata; class Actinopteri; order Myctophiformes; family Myctophidae; genus Nannobrachium; species Nannobrachium achirus. The sequence goes on from NC_137825.1 coordinate 48,543,479, forward strand.
TTTTCACATTTTCTCTCCCACTCTGACCTATATCTTCTCTCTTCTAATGAAAACTAAAAAATAATGGAGCACACAAAAATGAAATAAATTATAATACTATATTATAAAAATAATAGAGTATAATACAATAATATTCACCCACTATTTTAAACCTTTAAACCTGTAATGTGACAATCATTCTGATTCAAACTAACTCAATTATTTTCATCCAGGAAGCGCTCCTATAACATTTTATAGGCTACGTATATAATCATTCAACTATAATACCAATTATCAGAAGTGGTAAAAAGCTAGCTGTTCAGTGCACATTAGCCACTTGTCACTTATTGCAATTCAAATTAGGTTTTCACACACAATATTGATTTTTTTTTTGTGTGTGTGTGTGTGTGTGTGTGTGTGTGTGTGTGTGTGTGTGTGCGTGTGTGTGTGTGTGTGTGTGTGTGTGTGTGTGTGTGTGTGTGTGTGTGTGCGCGCGCGTGTGTGTGTGTGTGTGTGTGTGTGTGTGTGTGTGTGAGGTTACCAAGAACACATTGATTGAGACATTTGAAATAAAGCATGTATCCTTTACTTACCCGTCATCAAGACATAATAGTTTAACGGCCACATCTAATCTCCACTGAAGATGTCTGGCTTTATAGACTTGCCCAAATCCACCTGCACCAATCACCTTCCAGTTCTTCGTGTCCAGACTCTTCTCATTGATCACTCGTAAACTGGACTCTGCCATTGTTCACTGAAGAGATGTGATAGGGGATTACAGAGTGACAGGTCATTCATAGCACACACAAATAGGAAGAAATTTACTACTGCTCCGAAACATTGTGGGCCGGCATGTTCAGAATTCAGTCATGATAGAGGTGAGTCGAATCTGTAGAAGTTATGGGAATTGCAAATTAATTATGTCCTTGTCCTTTATATGTCCATATATGGAGATCCCTGATGTCATCAATATTACTCCCATATCTGGGAATTCCCATAGGCCTATGTACATAATGTGTCAGTCTCATGATAACCGGTGTGTTGCGGCGACTCCCTGGCCCGGACACACTGTACGATAATTAAGTGATCAGTAATTATCGGACACTTTAAGATTGATCGCCGGATCAGACACTGCCAGGATGCGATCTAGACCCGAGACATATACTGTTTTCCTGAGCGCTTCCCTGTAGATGCAAACTGCAGTGCAACTGCGGTGCAAACAGCAGCCAGTGGTGGAGTAGAAGTAAAATTATTGACATTGGGAAATACTCAAGTAAAGTACAAATACTCAAAATTGTATTTAAGTACAGTACTTAAAGTGCCGCTGAACACACCTCGCTACGGGGGTGTGGGCGGAAAAAGGTGGCAAGCCCCCCACTTTTAGAGCCCCACTGCCCGGCAAGAGGCAACATCCCCTCTCTGTGAATTTTAGCGATTCCGCCATTTCAACAAATAAACATAAACAAACATTCTCATGAACAATGGGAATGTAACAACCAGATTTGTGTGGAAATATAATTTTTATATGCACAGATTTATACACATTTTCGTGTCTTTAGCTTTAGCATTAGTGCTAGTAACCCTTTGTGAGCAGAGGAAGTTGATTTCTGTGGGGTACGAGTGCGTCCCTGCGGGCGATGGGAAGAGAATGTACATTGTAGGTACAGTACATTATAACACTATGGTACAGTACGGTCACGATGTGACGTCGTAAACAATTTTAGCCAAAAATTGCCAAAGATTATTGGTTTTTCGTGACACACCACTTTAAGTAAATGTAGGCTACAAGTCATATAGGCACCGGAGGGGGTGTCATTCGGTCCGGGATGTCCCCTGACTTTTGAGCTATCAACCTATTTTTTTTCTGTCTTTTTCCCCCCAACCTGCGTGGGTCCTAACGTCTCCATTGTCTTGCTATTGCCTTGGCTGAATCTGCTGGAGGTTGCCATGATCGACCGTCTCAAACATGCAAATTGCTTCCAATAAACACTTTGTGATCTTTCTGTGCTAAACGGGTTCTACCGGTTCTAACTTCTGCCCCTTTGAAATAGACGGCTTCAGTGGTGTGTAAAGTAACTAATTACATTTACTCAAGTAATGTAGGCCTAAACTTTTGAGGATTTTTTACTTTACTGGAGTATTTCCAAGTTTCATTTTGATTGATTGATTGAAGAATTTATTAGAAGTTTGCAATAGAAAAAAGTACAGTTTCATGACAGTACAAATCACTGGTACAAGGTCAACTAAAAGGAGATCCTAGAAAGCCGAGGCTTATTTCCACAGGAACCACACTTTAAGTATCTCATATAACATTGAAAGACAGACGGATAGAACATAGTACTTTATCTAGGATAATATCAGTTTCAAAAGCATAACATCAAATACAAAAGGCAGAATACAAAGAAAAAGGGGGGGGGGAGCATGGGGGCTTAGTCTATTTACAAGTCACGGGTAGCTGCTGTCTGAAGGTGACTTTTCATACCAATTTTGAAGGAGGCTAGGGATTTGCTCTCCTTTAGGGCTTGTGGAAGGGCGTTCCACATGTTGATGGTATAGCAGGAGAACGAGTTAGCGCCTTGTTTAGTGTTAAATCTACGCTGATGATGATTAGTGGAGCTGCCTCTGGTGTTATGATCGTGAACATCCTTGACCTTTAAGAAGTAGTTTGTCAGGTACATGGGAATCTTGGAGGTGTAGTGTATCTTGTACACCAGGCCCATTGCAAGATGCTGTACTCTGTCAGCAATACTTTTACTTCTACTCCACGACATCTCAGAGGCAACATGTACTTTTACTCCACTACAATTAGGTCTATATGACAACTTTAGTTACTTAGGCCTGCTTTGCAGATTTCGATTAATATTAACACGAGCATACATTAACAACTTCAGCCCTATATATATATTGGCCATTTGAAAATAGCCGATCTACAAGCTCACAATGTGTTGCACAAGGCATTGTGAGCTTGTAGATCTGCTATTTTGAAAAGATGTTTATACAAATTATACATTTGAAAACTAGTGAAATGGGACATTCTGCATAATGAGCCTACTTTTAACTGAATATGGGACTTCTACTTGTAACAGAGTATTTCTACTTTTACTCAAGTAAAACATGTGAGTATACCGTAGCTATCTATAGCCTACTTCCATCTGACGGGCTTGCTGCCGCGGCTCGCTCACTCTCATCACTCTCTCACTGCATCCGTGCATGGCAGATGAATGATTGCACGATGCAGTTCATTTCTGAGTTCATTTCTACACTATAAAGTGAGCTTGAACATCCCTTACTTTATTCATTCAAACTTAATTTATTTTCTCTGAAATACATTGAGGCAAGAGCCCTCATTTTCAATGATGCCGAGATTAAAGAAGGCATAATTAAACAGAATTGGCCTAATAGGCTACTTGAAATAAGAACAGCAGGATAAAACAAGTTATGTATTGTGAAAACAACATGTATGTATGTATGTTTAAAAAATACTAATAATCCAGAGCTACTTATACAATTGGCATCTAACAACACATTATGTGCTTAGTAACCATAATATACTGTAGTTACTTGACTAGTCCGAGTGTAGCCTACATTTGGTCACCACATGACCATGCCCACTATGACATCACCAATACATTGAATGTTTATTTATATCTGAGTATCTCATGGGGCCTCTTGGGAGTTTGTTTGAGAGATTGAAGGGCATCGAATGGATAGGTTTGGACGCCCTCAAAATGTCAAAAATAACAATATTTGTTTTTCTTTTTTAAAAGGGCACAAAGACATATTCTTAAGGCAACTATAGTAATGTGACATTAAAGCTCCTTCAGTTAACCATGCAGGGCCCATTGTTCTGTTGCAGCGTCATGATTAGGCCAAGCTCTTTCTAAAATGTGTTAAAGAAAAGAAAACAAAAATGTGGTGCCCCAGGCAGCTGCCTAGTTTGCCTGCACGGCCCTGCACACACAAAGAAAGAGAGAGAGAGAGAGAGAGAGAGAGAGAGAGAGCTGTAAAAGACCTGAGAGACAAGGCAAGAAGGGCTTTCTATGCCATCAAAAGGAACATCAAAATAGACATCCCAATAAAAACCTGGCTAAAAATACTGGACTCTGTGATAGAACCAATTTCCCTCTATGGTTGCGAGATCTGGGGACCAGCCGCAAACCAAGACCTTGAAAAATGGGACAAACATCAGATAGAGACCCTGCACACAGAATTCTGCAAATCAATTCTCAGAATTCAGCGGAAAACACCAAATAATGCATGCAGGGCAGAATTAGGACGATACCCTCTCATAATCAAAATAAAAAAGAGAGCATTCAAATTTTATAACCACTTAAAAGAAAGTGACCCAGATGCACTTCATAACAAGGCACTCACACACAGAGAAACCCTAGAGAGATGCCCCCTCAGCCAACTGGTCCGGGAACTCTGTACACAAACACAAGCAGAGCCACCAGACAGACAATTCACCGGACTAAACCAAATTATAAAACAGCAGAAAGAAAGCTACCTGACACATTGGAGAGAAGCAACCCAAAAGCAGAGCAAACTAGAATGCTATTTGGCCCTAAACAGAGAATACACCATGGCAGAATACCTGAGCAAGGTGGCCGACCCAAAACAAAGAAAAATCTTGACTAGGTACAGACTCAGTGAGCACAGTCTTGCAATCGAGAAAGGACGTCACAGGCATACCCGGCTCCCTAGAGAAAACAGACTTTGCACCCACTGCACACAAATCATATCACTTCCCACAGATCATAACCACCCAAGGAGAGTTTCAAAATATGACCAATGACGAAAAACTCCCATACCTGCTGGGGGAAGTAAAACAATGTGCAAACACAGCAGCAAGATTCGTGAGCTGCTGTGATAAGAGAAGGATATCAAATGGAACCCAACCACCTTAAAAACCATTGTATATATCACTGCTCTGCCTGCACGTTACCGTGATGCATGAAAACTGTTTTCACCTGTATATATTCTGTTCTGATTGTATTGTATTGTATTGTATTGTGTACACTTCTGCTTTGGCAATGTAAACGTATGTTTTCTCATGCCAATAAAGCCCCTTGAATTGAAATTGAATTGAGAGAGAGAGAGAGAGAGAGAGAGAGAGAGAGAGAGAGAGAGAGAGAGAGAGAGAGCGAGAGAGAGAGAGCGAGAGCACGGGAAGGGGATCGCCAAGCGCGCGGGAAGATCTTCTCGCAGTGCCTTTGAGCTTTGACACACAACAAATCTGTGATTTTGTCGGGGAGCGCCAAAATTGGTCGGAGACAGCATAATCGGCTCAAAAAGTCAGGCAGTGTGTTTGAGCCTTTGATGTGCTTATTACCCTTTTAAAAAGTAAAATTATAGATAGGTACTTTATATGCTATTGTTTCCTGGTACAAGTCTTACCTGTGGATTCAGCAACAGATGAAGATTCAGTAGGCCTTGTCTGTTAGTTGTTCAATTACTTCACGTGTCAAAGTATAAAGTCCTTGCTAGAAGTTTGTAGTCGTTAAATAAAGTGTTACTAAGAGTTAGAACACTGTCTTCCTGCTGCTAGAGTTCCTGGTTTCAACAACAATTGTGCTGAGTGTGTGTGTGTGTGTGTGTGTGTGGGGGGGGGGGGGGGGGGGGGGGGGGGGGGGGGATGGGGGGGTGAGAGATGACCAATCACCTTCATGCCATTATGGCAACACACAACAGTAACTGCCAGTACTTCCTGTACAGTATAGGAGCAAGAGGAGAAGACACCGATGACGTGTTGGTGACCACGCCTATCCGCCATGACACTTTGGGTGGCGGTGTTGGCACCGGAAGTTTGGTGAATAACATTAGCGTCTATGAGCTTCGGCTGGGACAGCTCATGAACAAAAAATAATTCTGAACGATATAGACCTTTGTAGGTATTTTTTACATCACATCGTTCAGAATTATTTTTTGTTCATGAGCTGCCCCAGCTGGCGCTCATATACTCCAATGTTATTCACCGAACCTCTGGTGCCAGTTTTGCCACGAGAGTGTCAAGGCGGATGGCCATGGAGCCTAAAATGACGTCGGTGTCCATTCCTTCTTTGATCTTCCTTGTACAGTACTTCTGCAGTTCTACACCCTGCAGGAAGGGGCTTCTCGCTTTGGCACAGAGAGACAGAGAGAAGGGGGGAGGAGGGGGGAGGGGGGGGAGAGAGAGAGAGAGGGGAGGAGGAGGGGGGAGAGAGAGCGAGAGAGAGAGAGAGAGATAGAGAGAGAGAGAGAGAGAGAGAGAGAGAGAGAGAGAGAGAGTGAGTGAGTCATCAACTGACTGACACACTTCAGCCCCCGCCCTAAAGGTGGGCTCAAGTTCTAGAAGACCAATCATGTGATGGTGTTCTCTGTGTCTGTTCTGTGAGGAAGGACAAGCCTGTTGTGTCGTTGTCTGGAATGCCTGACTTCTCCCTGTGAGACACACCTGGAGCCTGAGCTGAGAGCTGAGGCCCTCAGGGGACACACTTTAACTCCCGTTGTGCAAAATATCTTCTAAAACGCTTTTCTGGAAAACATTTTCTATGTCAGTGGTTCTCAAACCTTTTAATGTCAAGCACCCCTAGAATCATGTATTTGACTGCAAACCCCCATCTCAGAATATTTCGTTCCAGGGACCCCGAGAAAGAAAGAATTGAGTACAGTAGGCTACTTGCACGCTCCGTTTGTGCAAGTAATAATAAGGTCCCACTCATTTACGGTATTTTTTGTCACTGTACATATTTGCAAATATATGAAATGTATCCTCTGCATTTACCCATCCTATTAGGAGCTGTGATGTCATTTACCCATCCTATAGGAGCAGTGGGGAAGTGTCATTAGTACAGTGCCTGGGGAGTAGGTAAGGGTTAACGTGTCTTGCTCAAGGATACTTTGACACACAGACACTGAACCGGGGACCCTTAGAACCTATAGCAGGGGTAGGCAACCTTAGGCATGGTGCCAACATTGGCATGTATGGCCTACTTGTGCGCCAGCAGAGTGTGCCATGAGGTGCACTCACCACTGGCATCACCAGGAATGCTGGTCCCTCTTTGGCTGTTAATGATGATGTTGCCAGAAAACAGACACAGCTACCAACCTACTTACAGTATCTACATACAAAGCTGAATGCAGTACTTGCACACTCTCGTGGCACAAGTAATAATATGTAAAATATGTCAAAAGGGTTGCAAACTCCTGACCTATACTGTAGTATACTGTATATTAATGCAAACGGCTCCAGCTGCTACAGGTGACATACAGTATTATTCCATTATAAAAACGACATCATTCTTTTGAGGAACAGCATGAAATGTGGAATAAGCACCAGTGATACATGCAGCACATCCATTCTCAACACTGGTCCAGGAGGATTGGGATCAGAGTCATTTGAACAACATTGACATCTTGTGGTCATTCTGGATAACCTTTCACAGCTGATATGTTGACAGGTAAACACAGCTGATAGTTAATTTATCGTGGCTGTGTTTCATTTACCTTTTCAAATGTCAAAAGCTTAACCTTTTTACAGTCTTTTCAAACTGTGTGCTATGGGAAAACAGGTTGTTAGATCAATCACTTGAAGCCTATAGTTTCCCCCTGTTTCTCTTCTGGGGCAAACATACTGAAAAACCTAGCAGATCTACAAACTCACAAGGCATTGTGTTGTGAGCTTGTATAAAACTGCTATTTTCAACAAAGAGGTTTAGGATTACTAGCCCTGGGGGACCTTAGTCCACTGGTGGAAAAAGTATAGCCTACTTTCATTTTTTACTTGGCTTTAACTCATTGACTGCCACCATTAAAAGTGAACTATCAAGCTAGGTTGCCAAGCATTTCTTGATTTCTTACCATGTTTACCATTTCTTTTTAAATTCTGTCTAATGATGACTATGTCATGCCATGGCCCAGATGAAAGAGGATAACTTCTAGTTTCCACAGAAAAAATAATTATGTTTTTATCATGTACACTTCTTTAGTTATAGCCATTTGAAAACCCTTGTTTCACCAAAACCAAGCCCTCTCAGAATAACAACTGGAGAAAAATACGTTTTTGTGAATGGTCTCTTTTCAAGCAAACAACTAATTTTTTTTACTCACAGCTCTTTATTTATTACATGAGATGCTTACTTTATGATCTGAAACAAAACAATATTTTCTTACAGTGTAATGGGCACATTGTCTGTCCGTCCGTCACACGTCACACTTTTGCACGTCACATCGTATCTCCGCAACCGTTGCCCAGATCCATGCCAAATTTTGCACACACACTCCTTGCCTGCCAAACTACAACCTCCACCCATCAATTCTCACATGCCCCTCTTCTAGCGCCACCTTGAGGCCGATTCTTGCAAAACACATTTTTGGACACTGCTCCTACAAATTTTGCCCTAAAATCACGCAAATCGGTACATACTTGCTCTACACTGATGTCATCAACATGGAGCTCTCATTTAGCGCCACCTTCAGGCCAATTTTTCAAAACACATTTTTGGACACTACTCCTACAGATTTTGCCCTAAAATCACGCAAATCGCTACACAGTATGTCTACACTCATGTCATCAAAATGGATCTGTCCCATATAGCGCCACCATCAGGCCGATTTTTTCAAACACATTTTTGGACACTGCTCCTACAGAATTTGCCCTAAAATCACGCAAATCGGTACACAGTATGTCTACACTCATGTCATCAAAATGTGTCTGTCTATCATCGATGTCGAGCACCGCTTGCATGCTCATAGTCAATCTCTGCATGGTACCGTTCGAAACAAAGCCTCCTGTGCAAAGGCACAAGACACAGATGGCAGTAGAATGAGGTCTCACTCCTTTTCTTGTGTATTTTGCTGCAGATTTAGCAGACCCTTGTAGGGTTTCTCCTTCGTGGTCTGGGCGGTATCTTTTCAGGGACATGGGCTGACCTCCTCACAGTCCGAGAATCGGGCCAGAGGGGTTGGGTGGGTCGCGGGGTGCACCAGGCTTCGACAATGGCTTCGGTGAAGCTCAAGCCAACACAAACACATCAACAACACAGCAACACCTCCCAGATGAAAGCATTGACAAATCAACACTCAAAATGTTATAAAAGTTTCAACATGAACTTACCTCAGTGTGATGAGGAGAGCGTTGGTGTAACACACACACAGAGAGAGAGAGACAGATAATTCCAGTGCCGTTTAGTGTTAGTAGATCAGTAATCCTATAGTTTCATTCGTGTAGTTTTCTTTTTCTTTTTTCGTTGTTTGTGAGCGGGTTTCATGCCCTCACCGCGGAAGCCTAAGGCCCCGGCCGGGCACAGCAAGCGCCCGACGGCTAGCCATGGTTCACCGGTCGCCTCTAGTTCTGGTTCCCGTCGCGAACCAGCCCGATCCTGCCCTGGACGCGGGCGAGGTAGAGACGGAGGAAGAAGAGGCGGCACCAAAATCAAATGATGTGTACAGGTCCGTGTCCGAGGACTTCTCCGATGCAGATGATGTCATCGGCAGCACTGGTGATGGAAGTGCTTCCATCACCAGTGCTTCTCTGTCAGGCACTGGGACACAGAGACCTTCAAGCAAAGGAACAGGCAAAGGTAAGATAAAAATAATGATATTTTATATATATATATATATATATATATATATATATATATATATATATATATGTGTGTGTGTGTGTGTGTGTGTGTATATATATATATATATATATATATATATATATATATATATATATATATATATATATATATATATATACATATAATATATATATATATATATATATATATATATATATACATACATATACACACATATATATATATATACACACATATATATATATAAAATATCATTATTTTTATCTTACCTTTGCCTGTTCCTTTGCTTGAAGGTCTCTGTGTCCCAGTGCCTGACAGAGAAGCACTTCCTTGATCAGCTTCTGAAAACGCATACCAAAATAAAATACATTATTTACTCCTCAAATTGAATGAAAAGTTCTGTTTCCATGTGTGTGTGTGTGTGTGTGTGTGTGTGTGTGTGTGTGTGTGTGTGTGTGTGTGTGTGTGTGTGTGTGTGTGTGTGTGCACGCGCGCAATGTGTGCTGCATGTGCACTGCATGTGCACAACTTACGCGCAAAGAAAGAGTCATCTTTGCTCTCCGGGGGGTGCCACTCAAAATCACCAGTGCTGCCGATGACATCATCTGCATCGGAGAGGAGAAGTCCTCGGACACGGACATGTACACATCATTTGATTGAGTGAATAATTTAGCGAAAGTTAGCTCAAGAAAGTAGGATACAAAGTGATGCGCTGTGAACTTGCACTGACTGCTATCTGCTGTTTTTGAATGGATCAATGATATGGATTAGGATAATACATACATCTCACTCTGGGACTGGGAGAGATATGTGTCTCGATATTATCTCTCGGCGACATGGGCATGGCAGAGCGTTCTTCGCGTGGCCTCAATCCGACGGCGAGCCACCGATTCCGGCGTGAGGAGTGCGGGCAGTGGAGCCGTGTCTGCCCGCGGTGTGTGTTGTTGGGACGGCGACGCCGCCTCTTCTTCCTCCGTCTCGTACTCCGTATCCGTCTCCGGACGGGGCAAATTGGCGATTAGAAAGGAATCCATGGTGGTCTGACCAGGACCGGGGTTCGATGGAGGCCCTCTATCCCTGCAGGATCGGGCTGGTTCGCGACGGGAACCAGAACCAGAGGCGACCGGCGAACCATGGCTAGCCGTCGGGCGCTTGCTGCGCCCGGCCGGGGCCTTAGGCTTCCGCGGTGTGGGCATGAAACCCGCTCACAAACAACGAAAAAAGAAAACTACATGAATGAAACTTTATGATTACTGATCTACTGGACACTAAACGGCACTGGAATTATCTCTCTCTCTCTCTGTATGTGTGTGTTACACCAACGCTCTCCTCCTCACACTGAGGTAAGTTCATGTTGAAACTTTTATAACATTTTGAGTGTTGATTTGTGAATGCTTTCATCGGGGAGGTGTTGCTGTGTTGTTGATGTGTTTGTGTTGGCTTGTTTTGGTATAGAGAGGCCTGAGAGGCCGGGCGGTTGCTACGAGGCTCTGATGTAGCCATTGTTGTCTTGCTGTTTTGGTAAACTTTTGTTGTAGAGACTTTGAACTTTTTTGAGCTGTGAGTGGGTTAGGGTGACTCAGTGCAGCAGGTCACAGCTTTTCAAGTGAAAATGTTTTTGATTCATGCAGAATGGTCTGCTTGAAGATCTGCTTGTTTTGTTTTCATTGTCTGACACCACCACTGCTGCGGCCGCGCCGCACTGTGTCGGCGGAGCCGTGTCCTGATAAATGAGTTCACTTTGGGTTCATGGGGAGGTCGATTTCTCCTTTGTTTTCAAACAAGCTGACTTTGATGTGTGATTTTTAACCACCCTTTTATCATAGCAACATGACATTTTGTCACAGGCTACGGGAAAGTGTACTTTTGCATAAACCTTGAAAACAGCCCCAACTCGTGAAACTCGGGCGGCGCAGCCTCAGACAATGAGAATAACTCGGGAAACTCGTGGCGGCGCAGTCAATGAGTTAATAAGAAAGTATCAATACTTCAATGTAGACATACTGTTGGAAGTAAATATATGTTTCATAATAATGTGTTTCATAATAATGTACCGTGCATGTTCACATCATACTTTACATCATACAACCTGTTTTGGTTCATAACGGGACAGCGGGACCCTGGTCGGTAAAGTAGCCTAACTTGGAAACTAACTAAGGTTAATTGTTGTAATTGCGACCGAAGATCGCAGTATACCATGAGAAATGTCGTAGCTTGTGGCTACATAAAAAACGTAATTTGAACTCTTTCTGTACACTTTTTTGGAAAGAATCTTCCTCCTAGTATAACTAGTAAGACACCTCAGGGCGACAGTCGTGCCAATTATTGGCCAACTGGCCAGTAATCGGACCAGTTACCCATATATGGAGACCCCTGCATGATAGTCAACAATGTTATATCAAAACATGCCCATAGGCATTCCCAGATATGTCCTTAATATTGATGACATTGGGACAGAGATGTATTTTTCTCAAAGATTTCTGAGATTTATGTGGCAAATTTGTGAGATTAGTAAATCAGAAAATGTTCGATTTTTCTCAGAAATCTCGGAGATTAATGTTGTAATTACGTGAGTTTTTGAAATCAGAAATATACGTCATTTTACGCCGAAATTTCTGACTTAAAATGTCAGAAATTTGCCCCGCCCCTATCGGAGGATTTTGTTTTTTTCTCTCATCCAAATGGCCCTAATACTCCTCCGTAGGGAGGTGTACTGCACTCTGATACATTAAAACCTTTTTAGAAAGTGGTGACCAATCGGATTAAAATGCGTCTTATATCATAGCCGGGGACTCAGTCACCCAAAATGTGAGATGACCTGTGATGTCATGCCATACTTTTTATTTCTGTTTTATCTATTAGTTTGGACGGTCATTAAGCTCCACAGAATGAGAGGTCTGCTCTGCCGGAAACATCGCAAAAGAAAGTTATGGCCATTTTGAAGCGAACCCAGCTGGACATGAAAGAGTTGAAGCTCGACTGATGATTTTGAGTTCTTTAATAAATCAATGTGAAGACTGTAAAACAATACATAAACCAAACGTCAATCAATAAGCATCACGTGTACAAATATATTAAAAGCAAATTTCATATAAATTCCAAATAATCATATTCCCATATCATGAATAAACCTATTTCCAATACATAGACCACATTTCCATTACTAATAAAACAACCATACATCCTAAACCACATTACAAGCCCATAATAACAATTAACAAATATAGCTGCAAGCAGCGATAAAGTGGCCAAAGCCAAAAACACCTCAAATCATGAACACAGCCTGCAATGTGCGTGAAATCTTGCAAGCACATTCCCAATAGGTCAAGGAACAGATACCACCCTTCTTACATTGGCCTGTTATAGCGCCACCAGCGGGTCAACTTTTGCACAACACATTTTTGGAACAAAATGGACCAATCTTTGACGTCAGTAACGTCAAAGAGAGCACTGCCTGCGATCTTGACATTTTGTACATTTATAGCCATTGTTTTCTGGCTTGAAGCGAGCCCACAATTGTTTCGAAGGAACAATATTTTCTAGTTGGTGAATGAGGCCCAATGCTTGCAGGAAGGAATTAGGACGATAGAAAGAAAAGAAGAAAAGGGAGCACTATACCAAGACATCAGACTAATACAGTACCACAGATTACACACACACACACATACACACACACACACACACACACACACACACACACACACACACACACACACACACACACACACACACAAAGTGAGTTTGTAAACATGACCAACGACAAAAGAATCCCATACCTACTGGGAGAAATACAACAATGTGCGAACACAGCAGCAAGATGTGTGAACTGTAATGATGAAAAACGGTTAACCAATGGAATACAATGACCCTAAGAACGACTAACCATTGAGTGTCCCGAGTAGACCTCTAGACCTACTGCAAATATAAACAGAGCTGTTACACATTTTAAATCTGAGGCTTTTTTTGTATACAATTTGAACAGTTTTGAAGAAAAAATGCTGCTATTTGTCCCAAAGTGGCTGCAAAAGATTGCTGCTATATACTGTATGTCTGTAAGCTTTATACCCTTATAACAACGCAATGTTACTTATAGCTCTGCTTTCACAATACTGTACCCCCTCCAACTGTATATACTTTACCCATTTTCAACTGTTTTTATTATATTTTGACTCTTGCTTTGGCAATGTAAACGTTTGTTTTCTAGTCCCAATAAAGCTCCTTTGATTTTATTGAGACTTAGATAGCACTGAGAGAGCACTGCACGCACACAACGTCCGGCATCAGGACCAAGTGAGCTGATATGCCTCGCGTGTCGACAAGCATTCCCTCCGTCCATCTCAGCTAATCACAGCGACTGGGGTGGGGATTTGAGGAAACTGGTCACTTACACACAATAAAACAAGGTGTATACAGTATATTTAATTGACATAGACTGTCACAGATTGTTCTTCCTCGACACTGGGAGGTAAACTGCAGCTGAAAGTTTGACGGAATGCATTTTTTACACATGAGCGCTGTGACGTCTTTTTAATTGTGTCTTATAACTTGGCGGTCGGTCGGCTTCTTCGCACGCCTGCGGTATGTCAGTGTGATGTGGTCTGATAAGGGTGTCTGCACGGTGGGTCGTGAGCAAGCATGTTTTGGATGGTTGAGTCTGTGAGTTGAGGCGGCAGGATATGGGAATCACTCTGTCATGTCCGCCATGTTAAGGGCTGCCTTGACTTCGTACCCAGTTAGTGCGCTTGTCATGTAAACGCTAACCTATTCATGCCATGATGGGTCTCATGACCGGTGTCACATTTCATCTCCTCTCTCTTTTTCTACCCTTTATGTCAGTGGGTTCTTAAACATTTTCATGTCAAGAACCCAGAGATAGATTTTCATTTGGCCCCAGACCCGCATCTGAAAAGATTTTGTGCCAGGGTACCCCCATAAGAGAAGATTTTTGTTTTTTAAATAGCTGATCCACACGCTCACAATGCATCACGATGTGAAACCGGCAATTTTGGATTATAGGCAGAAAATAAAAGTGTTTAAACTGATCCTCATTTTGCTGGGGACCCCCTCAAGGACCACTTTGAGAACCCAATGCTCTAGTCCAGTGATACTCCAACTCGGTCCCTGCACAATTGGCACAATTTTTACTGGCCCATCAATCAATCAATCAATCAATCAATCAATCAATCAATCAATCAACCAAAAATATAATAACATTATTATTTTTTTAGACAGAATTAAGTTATTATCTTGACATTACTATTACATGAATAATAGGAAAACTTTGCACTCATTCAATGCAGCGGAAACCATGGAGTGGACATCAAGACACCTCGGACTCAACTGCCTGACCCTATTCAGAGCAGCAGCAAAGATGAGCCGCAGCAAGTGCCGAAAAGTTGATGCAGAGAACTGGCACTTTAACCCAATATGGACGGATGCTTTCGCTTTCATTTTACCATCTCATGCAAATTCAATACCATCAAACATATAATTTTCCGAATGTCTGTCTGTCTGTCTGAGTGAGTGTCTGTCTGAGTGAGTGTCTGTCTGTCACAGCGTTTCTCCTCAGTGGCTGGAGCAATTGATCTGAAATCGCATCACCATTAGCATATGAACACACCTGACATAACTGTGAAGCCCGTTTGTCACTTTCACAAATCATATGCTGTATATTAGCATTTTTATGGTGTATCTATATCTATTCTGCATCTAGCATGAGGCATATCTATTCTGCATCTAGCATGAGGCAACATGTTTAACCAGCTCTCTCTGTGTGTGTGTGTGTGTGTGTGTGTGTGTGTGTGTGTGTGTGTGTGTGTGTGTGTGTGTGTGTGTGTGTGTGTGTGTGTGTGTGTGTGCAGGCGGGTGGGGGGTGGTGGTTGTCTGGACTGGCCCTGTTACAGATGTTCAGTACACAGTATCTCTATAGTCATTAAACAAAATGGGTATTTCTTACATTGATGCTCCTACATACTATCATGCAAGTACCAGTTAAAGTTACTTTCCATCCCTCATATACTGTGTGCACGGTCAACACATAGGTTGACAGGCTTGGCAGAAAAATAAATGAAAAACAAGAAAGGAACATCAATATATTATATACAGATCCTTCTCAAAAAATTTGAATATTGTGTAAAAGTTAATTTTCTTCTGTAACATAATATATTTTTTTAAACTTTCATATAGTTTAGAATCATTGTGCATGCAGTGACATATTCAAAAGCTTTTTTTGTTTTAATTTAGATTTTTATGGCATACAGCTCATGAAAATGGTGTCTGGTGTCTCATCTTCCTCTTGACAACACAACACAGATTCTCTGTGGGTTTCAGGTCAGGCCAGTTGGCTGGTCAGTTAAGGCCAGTAATACCATGGTACACTACACCAGTTACTAGTAGTTTTGGCTCTGTGGGCAAGTGCCAAGTGCTTCTGGCTAAAATAAATCATCATCTCAATAAAGCTTGTCAACCTACGGAAGCATTAAGTGCTCTAAAATCCCTGGGTAGATGACTGTCTTGACTCTGAACTTGATAAAACGCAGTGTGGGCAAAACCAGCATTGCATTGTATTGCAGGTGTTGGTGCACTGTGTTTTATCAAGTTCAGAGTCAACACAGCCATCTACCTGGGGATTTTAGAGCACTTTGCGATTCTGTAGGTTGACAAGCTTTAAGGAAATGATTTCCTTTAGCCAGAAGTACTTGGCACCTGCCCAGAGCCAAAACTACAGTAAATGGTATAGTGACCATGGCATTACTAGCCTTAACTGACCAGCCAACTGGCCTGACCTGAAACCCACAGATAATCTGTGTTGTGTTGTCAAGAGGAAGATGACAGACAACAGACTCAACCACACAGATGAGCTTATGGCCTCTATAGAAGCAAACCTGGGCTTCCATAACACCTCAGCAGTACCTCAGGCTGACCACCTTCATGCCACGCCCCACTGATGAAGGAATTTGTTCAAAAGTATACTCCTTTGTGGAATATTTTGAGATATGGATTTTTGATTTTTATGAGGTGTATGCCATAAACATCAAAATTAAAACCAAAAAAGCTTTTGAATATTTCACTGCATGCACAATGAATCTAAAATATTTCAAAGTTTAAAAAAATCTATTATGTTACAGAAGAAAATGAACTTTTAAACAATAATCTATTTTTGAGCGGTGGTCACAACGCTCCTATACGTGGCCGTGTGTGTGGGTCTGTCTGTCTGTCTGTCTGTCTGTCTGTCTGTCTGTATGCGTGTCTGTATGGTGTATGTAGCCTGTATGTAGTACCTTTTGTGACCACACATGTTAAGGGAGGGGCGCTGTTGTTCAGGCCAGGCCAGGCCAGACACCCACGCACCCACACACACACACACACACACACACACACACACACACACACACAAAATATATATATTTGTTTTGCTGTTGTGCAGCCTCCACGACCACCGCTCAGTTCACACGGGTGTGATTTTTTTTTTAGAAGGATCTGTATACATTAAGTGTCCTTAAGCACAACTATCAATGTAGTACAGTGCCCAAATCAAAGTGACCATATGCAGGCCTGTCAATGCTCCTGGATTTCCCAGGAGTCTCCTGGATTTTGGCAGCATCTCCTGGGAATCTCCTGGATTGGCAAACCTCCTGGATTTCGTATCAAACTCTCCAAATTCACCAGAACACAGGAAATTACATCTACTATGTTAAAAATGTTCTGGGGGTCCCCCGCTTTAGGGGTGGGGGCAATGCATGCAACAGATATTAATATTATCGCTTAAGGATGAGAAGTCATTTTTGAATAAGTCTTACTTTGCTTCAGTCATCATCACATCTGTACAACTACATTTGGCATTTTAAGGCTGAAATTGTACGCATGTTAGTAAAGCAAGCCTGATATGGAATTTAAGGCTGAAATTGTACCCATGCTAGTAAAGCAAGCCAGATAAAAGTATCAAACATGCACAACATTCACCAGAACACAGGAAATTCAATCTACTATGTTAACAGATATCATACAGATATTCGGTGAAATAATGGCTTAAGGATGAGAAGTCATTATTAAAGACGTTTGCTTCAGTCATCACATCTGTAGATTCTGTACACCCACATTTGGCATTTTAAGGCTGAAATTGTACCCATGCTAGTAAAGCAAGCCTGATAAATGTATCAAACATGCACAAAATTCGAGTTCCGTGCACCCCCAAATAAATAATCTCCTGGATAGTCCAATGTTGACAGGCCTGCATAGCAGTCAATGCTACGCTAGTTAGTGCAATCTCACTGTCATTCTGTCATTATGATTTAGTTTACTGACATTGGTGAAAGCTGAATAAAAAATATATTTAAAAGATAGGCCACCTACCTGCTCCTCCATTACAGAAACGAGAGGGCAAACCACCAACACCATGGCATGATCTGCTGGCCATCGGCTAGGGTACTGGCGCGCAAGCAGGCGACACAGGGTCGGCCATGCCTGGTAGACTAGGCTCTTCCCATAACCTGTCGGCAGACAGGCAAGAACGTCTCTGCCGTTTGCTAAATTAAACAAACATAGCCGCTGGAGGTCTTTGAGGTTACTCACGCTATGAATTTGACATAATTCAGGGAGCGCTGAATTGAAAAAATGCTTTTTAATGTCCATAGTTGACGAACTAGCAGTAGCCATACGGAAAGTAGCCATCTTGGTTTGACTCGACCACGCTGACCCGCTGACTCACTTTGCTTCCAGAGGACACGTCTTTGCTACTGCACCATGGGAGCGGTTGCGTCACATCCGCTTTATCTCGCACTCATCGTTTCTTCCCCGGTTTGCCAGACTGTATGCTGGGAGCATTTGATCAAATCGCGGAGGCAACCGTCTGGCCACGCGAGACTAGCTCGGAGTAGTCTGATCTCCTTCAGTACTTTGTCGGAGTTGGCCATGCTGGCGTCTGCAGGCGGTGTGTTTGTTTGCGGCGTCGGGGTTATTTCAGCCCTGCCTTTGTTGGAACGTAGAAAAATATCACACACCTTGGCAGGAATGGAAGCAGAATCTTTCCTTGGCATATTCTGAGGCTTTGGTCGACAAATTAGCAGACAAACTTAAAGTCCACTAGGTCGCCATCTTAACGTGACGTCCTGATATACCTTAATCTAATTAATTACGTGACGTCCTGATTAAAACTTTTAATCTAATTAATTACAGGCTCTGTGATTAATTAATCGCAATTAATCGCATTTTAATCGCACATCGATATTTGACCTGAGAAGCATTTTTTTCAAGTAAAACACTGTACTGTTGTTGTACGAGTGAATCAACGAGTGAGTTTTTTAAATCTAAATTTCGCATCCACAGGGCCAAGCAAAGCGCTCTGATCGGCTACTTCTCCCTTTGCGTTTGTTGTCTCTTCTTGGTTGGTGCATCACTATTATCTGTATGCCCGAAACTGAAGGTTCTGAGGTGCAAAAACTAAGTGCGATTAAAATACGTTAATTTTTTTAATCGCGTTAATTTTCTGTAATTAATTAATCGCAATTAATCAGTTAAAGTCCCAGCCTTAATTATAATTTATACCTGCAAAGTAACGACAGTTTTAAGAAATAATTGAGTAAAAATACAATATTTGGATCCGAGATGCAATGGAGTAGGTAGTCCTAGTAAAGTACTGGGAATTGGACAAAGGCCTACTCAAGTAAAGTACAAATACCTACAAGTGCAGTCAGTACTCAAGTAAATGTATTTTACACACAAGCTGTTGCAAAATAAGTAAATAAATCATATAGACATATGCACATGGTGTCTAGAAAAAGCACCTGTTTTTGTTAATATTATGTTACAATTAGGTAAAAAAGAAACCTTAGAAACCCGTTAAAACAACAGGATAAACCGTACAAAATCAGAACATTCTCGTGCGTGCATGAGGAACCCAGCATGTCTTGCACGGCACCCCCTGCTAGAAGAGGCTAGAATCGCCTTTGAATACAACACAATACAATCAGATTCAGAACAAAATAATATATACAAGTGATAGGGGTGTAACAAAACATCTCTCTCTCTCTCTCTCTTTCTCTCTCTCTCTCTCTCTCTCTCTCTCTCTCTCTCTCTCTCTCTCTCTGTGCCAATAGGACAATTCACCCTTTGTCAAGTCCAGCCCATTGTCCTGCCCCTCTCCACACCCATTGGTTGCTGTGTCTTGGTGGGACATTCAGTGGGACATTCCATCCACTGCCATGTTAATTCAGTTGCTTCATATTGTTATTCTGTGTGCTCAATTCTAATTTCAAACTTTGTTTCAGTCAATTGGAGCTGCTCAGTGGCAGCATTGTGAATCAGCATGTTTTTAAATGTTTTTATTTCTCCAAAAATTATGTTTTAGCTAATTCAACATAAAAAAGGCGGAACCAGGGCAGGACAAGGCAGATAGGGCCTGCTGGTTGGTCAGTCAGGGACCAACCAGGAGGCTAACAAAGGGTGAATTTCCTGTTTGTAAACAAGAAAGGATGCACCATCAATGAGGGTGCACATAGAGGGCGCTAATACGCGCAGCAGCTCTAGTCAAGTTAAGACTATGATAAAAATTGGTCTTCACAAGTTTTTATCAAAGTAGATTAAATATGCATTGTTTGTAATAACTTCACTGATTTAAAATGGTGTTTCAGAGTTGGATAAGTCTTTCATTTGGCCGGGAACACATTTTGCCGTTTGGGAGGGGCTTACAGTACATGTACAGTATGTAGCAACATATTTGTTTTGTAGGCTAATTTCTGATTTAGCCCTATTCTATAGGTTAGGCCTAAATGGGTTAAAATGCTACAAGGTTTAAACCAAGGGGCTCTTGACTGTGTGGCATATCTTCAGAATATAGCCTACAGTAGGCTACAAGTCTCACCCCACCCACCAATCCTGGTGTTTTTCCACACAATAGGAAATCTAAATGGTTATCACATTACCACTTGTCATTAGCACAATCAAAGAATGCTATTGCCAGTGCCACCCATCAATCCTGTGTTGTTCCACACAATTTGAATCTAAATGGATTATACATGTGATTCCACTTTAAAGTGAAGTAATATATGATTTAAATAATTATAGAGTAACTGTAAACGTTGCAATAACTTTTATGTCTATTCTATTCATCTAATATATGGACAAATTAATGGTATGTCTGCACTTTTGCTGTAGAATACCACATTCAATCTGTAAAGAAAACATGACAACTAATGTGCTCATAATAATTGCTCTGAATCAATACTTCCAGCTTTTATTTGTTAGTAGGCTAAGACTATCACTGTAACGTGTTTAATTATTGAAACAACTATGTTGAAATAAACACAATTGTTGAAATCGTATCTTGTGGATACAAGATAGTTATTGATGTTATTGAGCCTATACTGTGGTGTTTTAATAGTTAAAAGAAAAGGACGTTTGGCAGCTTGCATTGTTTTGCTATAATTTAAGTTAGCAGTGTTGTAAAAAGTACTCAAATTTTTTTTTTACTTAAGTAAAAGTATCAATACTGCAATGAAAGTAAATTACCGGAATTTTAAATGCGAGTAAAAGTACGAAAGTATTTTGGCATCAACATGTACTTAAACGTACACTTAAAGGCGTTGTGTGCTTGTAGATCTGCTGTGTTCACTACTTTTGTGTAACAGCCTTGTATGGTGAAGCAGGGCTTTGCTTTGCGAAAGAGATACAAGGTTTCTGCCCGACAGTGACGATTTACTTTGCCCAGCCCCCAAAATGGAACGAAGGCCGACATTTTATTTTTGCTTTTTTTCCTAATGGCCGGCCTGGACCGGCCGGGAATGAACCGGCCGTTCGGGAGTTGTCCCGCTTTTCCCAATGGCCAGCACGTCCCTGGTGAGTATACACATAGTAGGTGGATTGCTGAGGTGGAGCGCCACAACGACGGTGTACCCCTCGCATGAAACAAAGAGTTCAGAGGAGGTACAGTTTACAGTTTACAGTTTAGGCATTTAGCAGACACTTTTAATCCAAAGCGACTTACAATAAGCAGATAAAACATCACAATAATAAACAGGATAATATGTCAATACATCAACAGCAATATAACAAATGCAAATGGATATCTATCTAGGAAACTAAATAATCAGTCAAGAAAAGGTTCTAAAAACCTAATGCTGACTAGCTTCATGTATGGTCATTGAGTGTTTCAGTAGTGCTAAGGGTTTAGGTGGAGTCTGAAAAGGTGAGTCTTCAGTCCACGGCGAAAGCTAGCGAGTGAGTCCGTTGTTCTAAGTGCGACAGGGAGTTTGTTCCACAACTTTGGGGCCAGGAGGGCAAACTGTCTCGGATGAGTGGATTTTTGCCCTGGGGTTTTTAGCGAGGGTTCTGTCAGCAATGCTCAGCATCCCTGAGTTGGCTGATCTAAGTGCACGGGTGGGGGTGTAGGGCTTGAGGTAAGTACACGCACACACACTGTGTGTATAAACTGTGTCAATTTTTAAATTAAACATATTTTTCCCCAGCATGGAAACCATACAGTATGAAAAACAAGACAAGCTTTCATGATATGATGTTTATTTGAGGCTCACAGATAATATGAAGATTACAATTATACCTAGAGAGAACAGATAGGCCTCGATCAACCATGTGATGAAGACACATGCTGCGAGCTTGTAGATCTGCTATATTTTTCTGCTATATCATGACATCAACATCTACTGGCATTTCAGAAGGAGCTTCATGCAGAAAGCCTCATTTATAAAGCATAAGCTGTCGGCAGCCATCTTGTCGGCGTCGACGTAACAGCTGCCCTTGTCATTACACCTGGCGGGGCGGAGAGAAAAAAAGATTTACAAGACCATACATGTGTACAGTATACGGTGTGTGCTAAAACCCATTCAGAACGGGTACACATTGTGTATCATTATTTTATGCTTTAACTATTGAAAAATAGCAGATATACAAGCTTGCAGCGTGGCACCGAGTGCCACGCTGCAAGCTTGTAGATCTGCTATTTTTGGAAAATTGTGAAAATTAGAATTTTGACCCGATTCTATAAGTGTCTTTTGAATCCTTCTAATGTTTCTGTGTCAGCAATCTGGCCAGCCATCATCAAAGAAAAGGTCCTTTTCACTTAAATGGAGCTCAGTTAGTCTGTTCTTGAGAGATTACTATGTCAGTGGTTCTCAAACCTTTTCATGTGAAGGACCCCCAAACTGATATGTATTTGGCCACGGACCCCCATCTCAAAATATCTAGTTCCAGGGACTCCCCCAGAAGCAAAATTTTAGTTACAAACGTTCGCTTTAAAAATACATATTCAAAGATTTGCACACATTTTCACAACTTTTTTTCAAAAATAGCAGATCTACAAGCTCGCAGCGCGGCACTCGGTGTCGTGCTGTGAGCTTGTATATCTGCTATTTTTCACTGGTTAAAGTATTCAATAATTCTGGGCCTAAATGGGTGAATTTACAATTTTCGTCATTTAGCACGGGAGAGTGTTTTCTGCAGGTCTTTCAGTCCGAGTGTATCAAAGTCAGGGGATATTATCAGAATACCTTCAAAGCTGGGAATACATTTGTTACCAAACTATTTCTTCACCAATGTGTTCGTAAAGGTGTCTAGTAACATATCTAACAAAGATTGAAATTCATAATCCCTATACTAGGAGAATCTTTGCAGCTAGGGTAATTCTGGGTCTCATTCACACACTATACACTATACTATATGAGGAAGAATTACTCCCAAGAAATCTGCATGTGAGGGGTCTAACTAGGTGTTTTTAATTATTCTGAATCCATTGCAAGTATTAATTTTGTTTTGCACAAAAGACATAATAATGCTAATAAAGGCTAATAATGGAACGCAAACAACTGTGAAAAGTGATGACTCATCACCATCGTTTTTCTTTGGCAGTTTTTAGCCAAATTCTTCGTGCAAAACAAATGCGTGCAATGGATACGGAATAATTAAAAACATCTAGTTCTCCTAGGGATGTTGAATTTCAATCTTTGTTGGATATGTTACTACTTACTAGACACCTTTATGAACACTTTGGTGAAAAAAATTGTTTGGTAACAAATTTATTCCCAGGTTTTATTAATATCCCCTGACTGTCAAAAAAGCACCTCGGTTAAGGTGGAGACGACCTTCTGTTGGTCCGACCAGGTTAAAGACCCAATGAAATGACTATTTTGGGTATTTTATTTTGAAGTTTCAGTTTGAAAAGGAAGCCTGTGTGTTTCTGAACCTATCCGAGGGGACCAGCCCTTCAGGCGATGGGATTTAAAATCCCAGTAATAGGAGTAATGGGAGCCAGCAATGGGAAACAAACAGGTGAATGTAATCAAAGGTTCATTTATATTCAAAAACTCTATCTATGTCATCACTTTTTGAATTTCTGTTCACAGGAAGTAATTAAGGATGGCCTATTTAGGGACCTTATATATATATATAAATATACACAAAATATTGTTTATTTTCTATTTTTTTGGCATCTAGTGTTAGGTATGGCCATATTATCACTACAGATATGCTCTAAAAGTGTGAAAAACATGTTTTTGATTTCACCCCGTCTTTAACATCAGTGCTGGACATTGGGAAAAGCGGGACAACTCCTGAACGGCCGGTTCATTCCCGGCCAGTCCAGGCCGGCCATTAGGAAAAAAATAAAAAATAAATGTCGGCCTTCGTTCCATTTTGGGGGCTGGGCGGCCAACAAAGTAAATCGTCACTGTCGGGCAGAAACCTCGTATCTCCAAGTTTCAAATTTGCTAATTTTTTCGCAAAGCAAAGCCCTGCTTCATCATACAAGGCCGTCGCACAAAAGTAGTGAAAACAGCAGATCTACAAACACACAACGCCTCGCACCGCGAGGCGTTGTGTGCTTGTAGATCGGCTGTTTTCACTAGTTTAAATCATTTTTAAAATGATAAATACAAAACAAACGGTTTTGGACATACAAGGTTTCCACCCCAACAACGACGAAATATAACTCATGTAATTGGCCCACTGGCTTGTCACTTGTCATGATCTGAAATGGCAAATCTTTGTGTAGCAGCAGCGCTATAGAGAGAGATCTCTCTCTATAGCGCGCAATGAGGTGCCTCTAAAACTCTTTTTCCCCGGGCTGAATCAGGGGCCCAGCACGTCCCTGGTTAACATGATGGAGAGTTGGCAACCAAATGGACCCTCGTAGATTGAGGGTGTAAAATGTAACCAAATAGTTTCATAGTTTCATACTACACTTTCAAGAGTTAAATTATTGTTAAACATCTGCATTACTTTATTTACAAGAAGTCTACACAATTTTTTTTAAAGAAATCGTTGTTTTGAGACGTTTTGGGAATGTCGTGAAACGGTGGTTTGTGGCTCAAATGCCGAATAAATAATTGACCTTGATGTGGACCATTTTCCATTTACTTGGGCAAGAATATACGTGTGTGTGTGTGTGTGTGTGTGTGTGCGTGCGTGCGTGCGTGCGTGCGTGCGTGTGTGTACTTACGCATCCCTAACGTTGCTCTTCAGGTTAAACTCGCATCTCCTGTCTGCGGGTCTGGATCCCCCTCTGGCCTCGGCAAAGGTCATATAGGACATCCCTTCCAGAGTGAACACTTGACCTCCATCCCCTAAACATTTTTCGGTCTATTAGACGTCTAATATATGTCTAAAGGCTTGTCTAAATGACGTCTAATATACGTCTAGATTTGCAAGTTTCTTTAGACGTCTAAGCTTAGACTAGACGTTGATTAGACGTCTAATAGACGTACCGGTATATAAATAGACCGCGTCTATATATAGCCGACGTTGAAATAACGTCTAATCAGCGTCTAGTCTAAGCTTAGATGTCTAGAAAACGTGCAAATCTATACCTCTATTAGACCAATTTTAGACCAACGTCTAATAGACGTCTATTGCTCAGTGGTCTGCAGCTAAAAGCAGTGCTCTACTGCAGGGGTCTTCAACATTTTCAGGCCAGGGACCCCCTTGGTTGAGAGAGAGAGATGAAGCAGGGACCCCCACAACCTGTTCATAGATTCCATATAGAGTCATTGTTTGACAGCACAATCGTCAGTGGATTTTGGATTCATGTCAATTAGTGTTTTCAGATATTTAACCACTTGAACCGTCAATACTTAATAAACTTGACCTTTCACTCTGTACTTGGTCTGCTCTTTTTCCCTTCTACACCAAAGCTCTTTGCCAGAAATAGCCGCTCACAGGCGTTGTGAGCTTGTAGATCGGCTATTTTTGGCTAAAGTTCTCAGAATATGGACACTAGGGTTCAAGTGGTTAATATTAAAAAGAAGAAAAAAACGTTTCTATCACTCAAAGATTTGGAGGACCCCCTGTAGTAACTCTGAGGACCCCCTAGGGGTCCCGGACCCCCTGTTGAAGACCCCTGGTCTACCACATGATGTGCTCCTGTGAGAAACCCCTGACACAGTCAACAAAGAAATGGATAAATCCTTATTTTGTATTGCACTAGTGGCTCTGTGGCTGTATTTGTATGTAAAACTAAATCATATTGACCTGTGTAGTACAACACTGCCCTCTAGTGGAACAAATCAGTTTGTCAATTTGGATTTTTTTTTTATATTATATTTTGCTTCTATAACTTTCAAACTTCCACAACATCCACACAATTATTACCAGATGATATGAATATTACAGTAGCCTATACATTAGGTTTTATGCTTTCATACAACCTTTGTAGACTAAGCCTTTAAATTGGTTAGTAGTTAGTAACTATTAGTGTAATATTTTGTCCATTGACAAGCACACATGTTACATTATAGACGTGTGCGCGACGTGCGTGTTTGTGTGTGTTTGTGTGTGTCAGTGTAGATTTCGTCGACTAAAACTATGACGAAAAATGTTTGTCACTGACGAAAACTAAATAAAAACTAAATAAAAATTAAGCTTTGATGACTAAAACTAAGACTAAATATACTGTCAATTTCGTCAACAAAATACAAACTAGACTAAAACGTTAGGGAGGGACTAGTGGAGAAATTAGTCATTTTATGTTTGGTTGCTCTCCGGTGCGTTGTGAGCTTGTAGATCTGATAAAGCTTTTCAGGTGACTAAATTATGACTACAACTAAATGGGATTTTATTCAAAAGACTACGACTAAAACTAAATCATAATTTGTTGACAAAAACAACACTGGTGTGTGTGTGTGTGTGTGTGCGTGCGTGCGTGCGTGTGTAAAGATACAAATAAAGTAAAGATACAAATATCTACATCTAAATAATGATTTCAATGCAATACAGATGTGTAATGTAACTAAAGTAACTTATGCATAAAGTGCAATATTGCTTTCATATAATACAGGATTGAAGTAATACAGGATACACTGTTAAAGTGCACTTGACTATTAGACTATACATGGTCACAGGTTTGGTTGTCGAGTAACCATTTTTTTTTAGATTGAACATAAAGGTTTAGTAGTTCACCCTTTCAGCCAATGACAGTGCCAGCTTCATGCCAGAGGTCTGGCTCCGAATCCAGAGACTTCCAGACATGGCAGTGGGTGGTGGTGGTACCCCGTTCTCAGCCAATGACGGTGCTAGCTTCATGCCAGAGGTCTGGCTCCGGATCCAGAGACTTCCAGACATGGCTGTCCCAAAAAAGGTTTTGAATGAAAAAAAAAAAGATGTAAAAAGAATGTAAATACATTTTAATAGATCTAAAATTTTAAAATACAAATATTGTTCTGCCCTAGCTGCTTTGGGTGCAGGTAGGCAGACAGATAACTCCGGACAACAGTTGTAGAATTAACAGGTGCTTTACTGTATATCCCAGAGTAAAACTGAAAAAAGATACAATTACAGAAATATCAATAATTGTGTTCAAACATTGCAAAATAAACATGAACTCGACATACATTATCATAAACATCACATAAGATACTCACAGCAGGGACGTGCTGGCCATTGGGAAAAGCGGGACAACTCCCGAACGGCCGGTTCATTATCGGTCGGTCCAGGCCGGGCCATTAGGAAAAAATGAAACTGTTTGCACAAAAGTAAAAATTTTACTGTTTGCACAAAAAGTAGTGAAAACAGCAGATCTACAAGCACACAACGCCTCGCACCGCTAGGCGTTGTGTGCTTGTAGATCGGCTGTTTTGACTAGTTTAAATATTTTTTTTTTTGGACATACACAGTGGCGAAAC